>NW_022900943.1:8760079-8776254 GCF_012274545.1 Fukomys damarensis | reverse complement strand
AAAAAAAAAAAAAAAAAAAAACAAAACACAACACAACACAGGGAAAAAAAAAAAAAAAAAAAACATGCTGGGAAATAATATGTGTTTTGGCTTCATGTGTGATAAACGTGGCCCTTCAGTAGATATGTGAGCTACACTAATGGTATCATGTATGAGCCCTACTGGAGTAGGCTGCACTCACTTTGTGGTATCAGTTTTACAAAATTAATGAACCCCCGTGTGGCTGGAGAAGTGTGCCAGGACTGAGAGAAGAACTCAAGCAATACTTACTCGATGAAGCCATGGCCTCACATTTTCTTTTCTGTCTTTTGCTCTTCCTTAAAGCACAATAAATCTGGCGTGCCTTGCAGCTTGTGGTGTCCTGTGACTGTGACTGCCAATTTGAAGTCAAGGCCACTGCCCCTCTGAGGGTAGATCAGTGTTGGCGAACCCATGACCTGTGTTCGAGTCATCAGCAGCGGGCTGTTTGAGTCATCAAAAACTCTAAAAGGTTCGCCATCACTGGAGTACATGTCACAGCACAGTAATTCGCTCTTCCTCCCTGCACAGCCTGACACATGCTATCTCTAACCCGACTTCAACAACACGTCTCTTTCTCCAGCTATGCTGTAGAGCTTGAAAGTAGTACACATTCCAAACCGAGAACTACTATAGACTCAAAGCCACCTGAGAAAAGAATAAAAATCGCATTTGTTGGCTTTGTCTTCACCTTTAGCAAGATGTTATCACTGAAATGAGAATTATCCACAATTACGTGAAGGTTTTTATAATGTATAATCACTCTCTGCCTTCTTGTTCCTCTCTTCCACTGTCCTCACCATCCATACCTAAGTATGCTACTTTTCTGTGGAATTTATCACATGCATCATACATTCCCAGCAATTCAGGCAAATGTGCTTTCCAACTTTCTGACATGGTCTTTCCAAGCTTACTGTGCTCATATTCACTTACAAAGCATTTAGAAATGTAGTTTATCTTTTCAGCTTTATCTCTAGAGATTCTAAAAGTAGGACTGAAATGATGCTAAGACTATACACTTTTAGAAAACTCCCTCAGCTGATATTATAATATAGCTTCCATAACTTAGTATCACTGCACTTTGAGTGTGGACACTTAATTTTGTGTCTTTCTCTTTTTACATAATAAGTGACTCAGTGAATCAACTTAAAGAATCCAGAGAAATATTGTAAAGCCCCTTCCTCAGTGAATAACTTCAAACTAAGAAAACATTCTCTAGACACAAAGAATAAGTATTTTAAAATAACAAAACATCTTATAAAGTAACAGAATTTTAGAGTTAAAACAACTCCCTTCATATAATCTTATCTAGCCTGTATTTACTGCTAGCTTCATTACACATCCTGCCTGGTCACCAGTCTCTTTTTAATTTTCCAAAGACAATTAATCATTAAGTTCTTCATAAAATAACTGTAGAACAGTTTGCTCTCTATAGTTTTCTCCTCATTATTTTGTTAATAGTTGTCTCTTTGGAATTTATATCTATTATCTCATATTTTTTTACTCTACAAAATTTCTAGCTTCCTTGTCCAGGTGAGAAATCTGCAAATGTTTTAGAGATGATTTTAGTATTTCCCCCCTACACGTTTCCTTTAACAACATTAAATATAAGACATGCTTTTCAGACTCCTCGCCATCTGGTTGTCTTTTTCTGAATCTATTCTGGTTGAAAATTATCCAGTTTAAGTCTATTTTGAATCACCAACATGAGTAGAGATTTTTGTTATGCTCCTTGTTGTTAAAAACTTTCAAAACTTTGTCGCTTGCGACTGTGTTCACCTGTGTTTTCTGTCTTAAAATGTTCTCTGAAGAGACTAAAATATTTTATGTCCACTCTTACGGATGACCAATTCATTCTTAGTGATGTATGCAGGACTTGCACTGAAAATGATGGAGATACATGGTAATACTCCTAAATCCAAGTGCACATTGGTAGGAATAAAATCCTGAGATGAGCTCTGGGGTGTGTGTGTGTGTGTGTGTTTGGGACCCCAAAGCATCCATACAGGAGGAACTGCACAATCAGGATCCTTTGGTATATCATTCTGTTCCACGGAGCCACCACATGTGTGAGTGCAATTATCAGGATTGGGATTTGGAGTTTAGTTCTGTCCTTGATGCTAATCATGTGATCCTGGATTGACTATAATACCCTCACACTAGCCCTGTTTCCCATGTATCGACTGATTTATCTGTTAAACTCAAAGATTTCTCCCAGCTGTAACTCCCTGCACCAGTGTCCATCATTTTGTGAGCCGTCCTTACTGCATTAAAGTTGGCTTCCTTCAGCTTTGGGAGGCATAACGTACAAGTGCAAAGCCATTCTGGAATCAACTGCAATACAGGCCGATTGCTACCTCCCCTAAAGGACACAGAATGAACTCGGCAGGTAGCAGGTGGGTTATTGTGAATACTTGTCGGGGGAACACGAATGAACTACAGCGTGGAAAGTCATTTCATCCTCAGCTTCTTTCTTCTGCTTGCCGTGCACAATCTTTTTCCAAACGATGACATCACCAAGTACACGGGCAGAACAAAGAAGGGACTGTATGACATAAGCACTGCTTAGGAGACTGCAAATACAAATACGGAAGCGAGAGGAGAAAATTCCAGTAACGCTCTCAGTAAAACCTAAGTGCAGAGGGAAGAGGACACATTTAAATGATAAGTTAAGGAAGCTCACTGTACCAGTCTGACAGTGTATCCTCCGAAGGAGGCTGGTAACAAATCATCACCATCATAGCTGCTAGCACAGAAGAGCAAATCAGCTCACAGGAAAGGAAAATCAGACAGGAGCAGAAAAACCAAAAATAGAAATAATGACAATTTTACCAGAGGACAAAGTGCTGTATGCCCTTTGTTAGACGAAACCAGAATGTTAACACCCTATGCAGAGTACATGGGGTCCAGAGCCACTGGATTCAAACCATGTGTCAGAATTACACTTTAATCCACTCACGACCCCAGGGGGAAGGCGGAGGAATTGGAAATGTATTAGAAGGAACAGAAAGAACTGGGAATGGGAGAGGTGACAAGAGCTTCACCTCCTTCAACTTGCAACCTGTGCCTGATGGGAGACTCGCTCATCCGTCTGAAACGATTTAGCCACCAAGCTCAAATGCAAAGAACAGCTAACATACGGGGCTTCGATCTCAACACAACGAGCTGGAACAGGGCTTCATCTCTCCCTCCCTCCCTCCCTCCTTTCATTCATTACTTATTGAAATTAACTAATGTGTTTGTTTGTTTATCTATTTATTTTACAGTACTAAGGACTGAACCCAGAGCCTCACGCTGAACTGTATTCAATGCCTTTTTTTCATTTTGAGACAGGGTCGCATTAAATTGATAAATACTCTGGTTATATTTGAATTTGGGATTCTCTTGCCTTAGCCTCTTAGAATGCTGGGATTATAGGTATAGGACTTTTTATTTAAGAAAAATATAGTTACATTTTGAGGAAATTGCATCATTTCTTAGATGAACATAGTCATAAAACTTGTATGAAATAGTAACTAAAATCTATTATTATACCTCTATTTAAAACCTGTATTTTCATTTTATAGTTTAGTTTTAAATAAAGAACAAATAAGAATGTGTATGAGCATTCCTTTCAAACAAATATTGATTCCAAAATTCAGAGAAAGCATTTTAAAAGGTATAAATCTGGTAACTTTAAAATATTGTTCCCGCACCATAGCAGTGTACTTGCTCAAGATTGGAATACAAATCAATCAACGCATAGTCCCCTAGATATTAATGATAGTGTTCTAATATTATTAATTTCATAATAAAGACAAAAGAAATGTAGTTAGCGATTAGATTGAAAGCTTTGTGTCCCCTCAAATTTCTATGCTGAAGTTGTAGCTCCGAATGTGGCAGCACAGTTATAGGAGGTGGGGTATTCGGAAGCTAATTAGGTCATGAAGGCACAGACCTTGTCAAAGAGATCATTGCCCCAAGAAAAGGGAGTGAGTTCTCTCAGTTTTCACCAGCTGAAAGGACAGCCGGGTGCAAACCACAAGGGAGCCTGCCCAGAACACGTCCGTGTTGGGACCCTGACTCCCACCTTTCAGTCCACTGAACTACAAGAGATAAATTTCTGTTCCTAAACCACCAAGGAGATGTACAAATGTACAATACACACCAAACTGCCCTGCTGTAGTAAGAGAGGTGTCTTGCATTCCTGCTGTAAGAACCGCACTTGCAGTGACTGTTTTGGGGTCACCAATGAATTGGAGTATCCAAACAAATTATTTTTATTCAATTTTTTTGGTCACAAGAATAGATGGTCTATAAAATAATATGACCACTAAATGTAATAAACTGAAAAATGTATGCTTATGTCACACAAAGATTTAGGAAAATAAAGTTTAATATTAACCTCAACGGGGGTGAAATAATGGAACTGTATCTGCTTTAAATGCCAAGAATAAATTTGAGTGGGTGCTTCGGTTTGGCAGATGCAAAAGTGTTGCTTCTCTATAATAAATGAGCCCCGATATTTATTGATAGCATCAGAATTTTAAGAAATTTCTTAAATCTACTTTCCTGGAATGAATTGCTTATATTAGAACAACATCTGTTAAATGGTGCAAACAAATTAGAATGCTTAGCACAGGTTTAAAGACTTTTCTTGTCATCTTCCCATGTAGGAATGGCATGTGACTTTATCTGGGGTTTCAGGATGGCCCGGCAGTGGCTTGGGTGTTCAGCATATATGAAAACCATCCTCCTACATAAGGGTTGCTGTTTTCAAGTGATAAATCACGTTCACTGATGATGCAGCAGAGTTTGGATCCATTGTTCTGCATGGCTCCAATTGACCATTTGAGAGGTCATGGGGCACAGTGGGACCACAAAGATAATACTTGAGCTCTAGCAGTGCACCTGAAATAAATGTGCTTAAATAAAACTGATAAATTTGAGTATGTTGATGTATAGAATAAATGAGGGCATCTGTAGTAGAAAGAAAAGTCCCCCCCAAAAAAAAAGAAAGAAAAGAAAAGTCCATCTCTTTCTAGAAAGCACACACACACACACACACACACACACACACACCCTACACATGTGGGGGATTTTAAGTGGTGAAATTTCTACATGTAGTCACCTTAATGATCATTAAAATGCTAACTAATTAATGAGATTCCCTCCAAAACATAATAGCATATGGTGACTCTTGGATATAAAAATTAAAAATTATTTGCCCCCCAGAATTCTTTTATTTCATTTAAATTTTGAAACTATATAAATTCTACATCTGAAATAAAATTTTATCAATCTTTCTTCTGCTTCCTTACCTATGATTCATTCTGCAACCTGTAAAATCTACACTATTCTTAAAGTCTTTGACCCTATGAAACCTCAGAAATGGTTCTCTTGTGACGTCTTGCACACCTTCTGTTCAGCCTATTTAGGGCAACAGTTGATAGTTTTCTTTTTACAGCAGGTCCAGTTTGGTGTGTATCTGGACTAGAAGGTCCTTGCAGGCAAGTACCCTGTCCTATGGCTCTTCTCTACCTTCACTGCCTGTGCAGAGACTGTGTAAAGCTGCCCTCACGGCCAGTCTGAAGCCTAAGATTTCCTGGATAAAACCACACAGGACGGTGGGATATAGGTGCCGAAGCAAGGCACAGTCATGCTATGGAATTTGCTAGAGAAATGCATGTTGGTGGTGGTGTAGGCCAGTACACAAGTATTCATTAGGATTAGTTATAAACTATGTGAATTTATCTTCTAGTCTCTTTTTAAGACTAATTTGTGTATATAAAATAATATACAGAACACATTATTACAGTGTTCGTGTAAGTTACAAATACTCATGAAATTTACAAATAAGAATATATTAGTTCTGAAGGCATGAACCCAATCTTGTTCAGCTGATGTGGTAAAAAGTAACAATTATAGGCCATAGAGCCTTCATTATCAGAGAGTTTGAACTTTCTGACTAATATGAATGAGCAAGAGGGAAATTACAAAGAATATTGACCTCAATGTGAACCTGATCCAAAATATTTTT
Source organism: Fukomys damarensis (assembly GCF_012274545.1). Classification (NCBI taxonomy): domain Eukaryota; kingdom Metazoa; phylum Chordata; class Mammalia; order Rodentia; family Bathyergidae; genus Fukomys; species Fukomys damarensis. The sequence continues at coordinate 8,770,217 of NW_022900943.1, read as the reverse complement.
GAATGGTAAAACGCTTCATGTGAGAGGTACTGGGATTATTTATAACAGCTGCTGAAAGAATCTTAGGCACTCTAAAACAGGAATAGAATTCAGGATGCTGAGTGAATGACTTTCAGATTTCACTGAAATCCAGTTCAATTCACCATTTAATCTTTTCTTATTGAGAAAGAACAAAACAAAACACTGTGATCAGCACACCATGTTGTGAGTAGAAATGGAAAAATGATGATCATGAGCTGAATTTAGGAAGAATGATACAGAATTAAAAAAGTGAAAAAAGAGTTACAATTAATATTATTTCCTGCACATGTGTCATGGCTTGTATATAGATACCTTCTGAAAGCCTCATGTGCCTATAGTTAGGGCTTTTGGAGGTGGCTGGATCTAGGATGTACGAATATGGATTAAGAGTGTGATAACCAAATTTGTCCACTGATTGCATTAGCATAGCTCTGGGTGTGGATAGTGGGAAGGCCATCCTAGGAGGAGGTGGCACCACCAAAAAGGCTTGTGGCCAGAATGGGATAGGAGGAAAAGGGAGGCTGCTGCTTGCTGTTTCACTGCCTCCTGCCATGCCATGGACTGTTTCTCCCGTGTGAGGTCTCTGTGCAGTGCCACACTGCCTTGGGGAAAGCCAACTACAGGCTAAATCCTCTCTATATATACTGTGAGCCGAAGTAAACTTTTTCCCTTTTAACTTTGAGTGTTGGCTATCTTGTCTTAGCAATGAGAAAAGTGACCAAGACAATTTGGGTGACACTTCACGGTCATCACACACAGGAGATATAGAGAGAGGAAAAAAGAGAGGCATGCAATTCTGCTATTTGCTTAGCTGTATTCCTCATGTAGAAAATTAATATGCAAAATCACCATCTTTCCTTCTAATTTTCAGGTAGAGAAATTTTATTTTATCAGTTTCCTTAGAGTGTTTTTATTGTCTTCCAAGCACGTTTATGGGCAGTCTAAATGAACCACTAACCTCTAATCTGTGAAAGACGGGGCTTCATAAAATGTGAGTCTATAGTGTTAAAAGCAATTTAAAATTAGAGTAGCATGTTAAGAAACCAGTGGTAGTCTACTTTGATGGCTACATTAACAATTCTCTCTAGGTAGAGAAATCAGTTGTTTAGGTAGCAGAAAATTACTTTAAAACTTATTTAATGAAAAAGATACAGAAATAAGTAAGAGAAACAGCACATTGAAAGACCTTAATAAAGACTAAAAAGGTAATGAAATTTAGGGTGAAAAAAAAGAAGTATAGCAAAAAGCCAAAAGATATCAGGTGCTATATCTTACTTGTAATTTTAGATATATATTATCCCACTTATAGGAAGAGTAGAGCGAGTCTCCAATCTACAAACGGTCACGTTGTAAACTTCCACAGACAGGAACAGACCTCTCTCTAGGAACTTTCATAGATGAGAACAAATCAGGACCCAGCTTGCACGTTGTCTGCTGGACACTGTCACAGCTGTGCTGCTGGGTGCTCGCTGCACAGTGGGCTGGTGAACATCACGGCAGTACAGGCGGGGGCTTCCTGTATTTATGTGTGCACTTGGTTGTTTAGTGCTTTACATTGCATAATCGTGTCAAAGGTGTGTAAGACTCTCCTTGTCATACTTGCGAATGAATCCGACTCGTGAACATTTTCTGGGAGCCGAATTGGTCGGAAAGTCAGGGACTTAGGGTATAGGGCTGATCAAGCACCCACACTATCTCATTTAGGGGCCTGCTTTCCTAGCTTAGAATTTGTCAAAGGCCAAACAGTCCAACCACCCTCTCCTGTGCAGTCACTCTGATCGTGACTGATAAGAATGTCCTGTATTCTGCCTCCCAGTCATGTAAGAGGAGATAGCTCAAACAGTTTGCCGTGTCAGGTGGATAAAATGGAAAGATCCTTTACAGATCACACAGGTATATGCTTGGCTTCGGATCGTGATCCCTTTCCAACTGCTATGAGCTTGAATGACTGCTTTGAATGTTGTGACCTCTTTGTGTTACGTCAAGAGCATCTTGCTGATCGGGAAGACTGAGTGTGCGGGCCAACGGTACACACTCTAATGAAAGCGTCTACTGCAGTCCTTCCAGAGAAAATCCTTTTCCCTAATGGTCCTCGTTTAAGATAAATACATTGAAAATAGAAACTGTAGGTGCTGCAACTGTTCCTGTGATTGTAACTGTTTCATTTTAGTAAGTCCAGCTCAAAACTCTTTTTCTGCTTATAATTTAAATTATTTTTGTACATAAGTACATTCATCTCTAAAATGGGTCGCAGTGAGGAATTAAATGAGTTAATACATATAAAAAGTTGCATTAGTACGTATTTTTAGGGAATACTAAGGCTATTATCTATGATCTGCAAAAAGATTGAACCTTAACTTAGGCCTCTGCAGTATCATTTAATTCGTCTGTTCTAAGCCTTTTTCTTTTTCTTTTCTTTTTTCCTTTTTTTTTTGAGACATGATTTTGCTATGTAGTGCAGTCTGACCTGGAACTCACTATGTAGCACAGGCTGGTCTCTATCTCGCACTAATCCTCCTGCCTCAGCCTCCTGACTGTTGGGTTTACAGGCATGTGCCACCACGTCCATCCTGTAAGCCTTCTTAAAATTACTGAGAGATACATTTTAAAAGTAAAAGACCACATTAAATCAATCAAGGAATTTTCCTTCAAAGTTCTTTGGAGTTTTTCCTCTTAAAAAAAAAAAAACAAAAAAAATGAAGATACGTAGTAAGGAGTTAACAAAAAGTTATACATTTCTTTAAATATTATACATGTGTGTATATGCTGCATTTGTTTTATATTTAATTTTTTCCCATATGGAAATGCCTATCTTCATTGAGGCTCAAAGATAGCATTTGGATTGAATCTTAAGTCACTAAACATTTGAATTCACATAAAGGTAGTACCTACAAGTATTATAACTAGAAATTCCAATAATGCTAAGTATTTCTTTTACAGTATCTATTGAAGACATGGGCAAAATTTACTCTGACTACTTGTCCTTTAGAGTGTAGTTTATACTACATATCAGTAGAACTGCTGCCTTCTATCAAACCTGGGCAGAATGATTCGGTAAGCAGGGACCAGGAAGAAATCTAGTAACCCAAGGGGACTAATATTATAATAACGGATGATCTGGAGGGCCCTGACAACTCTCCAAAATTGTCACTTCACAGAGCACCCAAAGGAAATTAAGTGTTCATCTTGCTTTGTAGGTAGAAATGGGTGATTCAAAGTTTTATAACTGAAGGCACTGGCAGAAAATGACTGCTCAGTATTGCAACAATTATTATGAGATAAGCTCCTGGAACACTTATAGAAAGGAAAGTAGGAAGTATCATGTAACTGTCTCTCCAGTGCACAACATCATGGGGAAGTTAATGAAACTGAGAATGCAATATAAAAATTCCATGTAAGTATAAACATTGTGCAGCCTCACACACAGCATAGTTCTTCAGGAAAAGTACAAATTATTCTCAAGGTTCAATCAGACATATTCAAACTATATGTCATAATGTCGGTAACACCTTAGGGTGAATTTATTTAAAACAGTTTAATTTACACATTTTCCATTCTTTAATTCACTTGCTTAGGTAATATTAGTTAAATTACTAGTAAGTAGCAGAAATACTATTAAACTTCCTGTTTGGGACACCATCTTTTCTATTGCCAGAATGTGACAGGATTGTATCCCCATGACTTTCTACAAAATAAACTTTATAACCAAGAAAATACATCATAGGGCACATTCATTTCTACTTAACCAACATAGGTTTTCAGAAGAAAATGAAATCAGATTTTCCAGCTGTTATGCAGAGCTGAGCATTCCTCTATTTGAAATAATTCTACAATATATAAGAACTCCATGTGTGAGGACTTCAAAATCCACATCTAACATAGGCACAAACAGAAGATCTGAGGTCAGTATCCTTCTAGAGAATTCAAGATATGCACTTTTGAAGTACAGAGATGGAAAAAGTAAGGCTTGACTCCCATATCTTATCAGTGTTCTTTCCGTCAATATCAGAGAAGGCACTCTTTAGGCCAAACTCATCTTTGGGAAGGAAAAAAAAAAATACCAAAGTTTTCCTGAATCTGAAAGTCCAACAAGTAGGATCATAGTCAAGAATTTCTTACATGCAGCCAGACTCACCAACCTCTTAGTTTAAGTTTCCTCATTTAATAAACAGACAGGAAGTTTTTACTTAACTACAACTGTTGCCACTATGAAATAACACAGTGTGTGAGTTCTTCAGAGTATTTGCTGATCAGGTGACAATACTGACTAAAGTGTAGCTATGAATGGGTGTAGTCATTCTTGCATGATGGAAATGTTCTTGATTTAGATAGTGGTGATGGTCACACGATCTTGAGAATATACTAAAAATATTTATGCTAAAAATCACTAAATTATACAAAATAGTTCACTGTGATTGTATTTTTATAGTACACCTTATTAGATAAAAACGATTTTGCATATACAATAAAGATAATTTACCTATTTTCCCTGTTTTAAGAGTATGGCATCCACATCTATAAAGAATGTTTTAACACAATAAGAATCAGCATAAAATCAAACTATTTGGGGTATATCATATGAAAATGGTGGGTAAAATTAGCAACAAGAAAGGCAATAAAATTAGTGACAATAGATGAGATGGTGGAGTCAACTGAGTTGAAAATGTTTGCAGCCTTCTGTTTTGCCCTTCTCTCACGATTTAGGTAACGAAGCATATCCACATATGGCTAAAAGTGGGCATTACTGAAAAGTTATATAGTAGGGAATAGTACAACATTCAACAAACTTAAACCAAACTAGAGGAGCAGATATTGGGAAGCTACTAATCAAATCTTCCTAGTTGTTTGGAATTTGGATTTTTACCAGCACCAAATTCAACCTTCTCTGTGATAGACAAAATCCTTGGACTATGGTGGAGAGAGTATGTTATGACTTTTCTTAGCGGTCAATGGAAATTGGAACTTATTAGCTTCTTGAATTCCCCTCTCTTCCCTTCTGTCTTCTATGATGTCTTTAGTGATGACTTCTTTCATACTTCCAGTTCAGATCCAATCACTCCCCACAGCGACTGTCTAGATTCTCAACCACACGGTGTGCAACAAGAGTGCAAACTTCTGCATACAGTGTGCATAGCACTGCAATCGTTATTAATCTAGGAACTGTGAAAATACTTAATGAGTATTTTTACGTGCCAGACACCAGCAACAAGGAGAACATCTAAGCGTAGAACTAAGTTTTCTGATTTTTGGCAGGGGTTCATACTGCTTCCTGAGGGTTGGAGAGTTTGGTTCATGAAAAGAATGTCAATAAACATTCTTGGGGTGAAAAGTATAGCATAAAATTTCATGAAAGCATTGTAATCTATCCCCCATATATAATGTTGTTTCTGGATATTAACAGAAGATGATATCTTTCTAATTTTTAATTTTTAAAAATTTTCTTAGTACATGTTTGCAATGCATAATGTTTACATGTGTCTTAGGGAATAGTACATGTGCCTACCAGTCTTGATTCTTTTTGTTCCCAGGCACTGCCCTTTATCCTCCCTCTTTACATCTCTAATTCTTCTTTCCCCCTTTTTACATTTTTAGTTTATATTTGCAAGCCATAACTATTATATTTGTTGTTTGAGTAGTTACTACACGCACACAACCACCTCAGTTCTTTTTAAGTCCCCCTCTCCTCCCTCCTCTTCTTACCTGCAGCTGTTGGTCCCCTTCTCATTTCTAAAATATCGATCTCCTGGTAGCCCTTTGTCTATGCATTATGTTCCTTTCTATTTGTGAGAAAGATCATATGGTATTTAAGCTTGTTCACCTACTGTATCTTACTTAACATTATGTTCTCAAGAGGTATCCATTTTCTACAAATAAATAAAACTGATTCTTCTTTATAGCAGAGTAGGATTCCATTATGTCCAGATATCACATTTTTTATTCATCCGTTGATGGACATATAGGCTGCTTCTAACATTTAGCTATAATGTATCGACTGTGATGCTTTACCCATGGATATGCATGTATCACTATAATATAGTGTTTTTAACATTTCTGGGAAAATACATAGAAGAATATCTCATCAAATGGAATTTGTAGTTTTAGTGCCTTCAAGACTCCATACTGATTTCCATAATGGTTGTACATGTTTATATTCCTACCAGCAATGTATAAGTAGTTTTTACCCCACAGCCTCACCAGCATTTGTTATTTCTTGATTTCTTGATGATAGCCATTTCTTCTAGAGCAAGACGTAATTTCACCATTGCAGTAATTTGCATTTTCCAAGTGGTCAACAATGTTGAACCCTTTTTTTTTTAAATGTGTTTATTGGTCTTTTTTTTCCCCTGTGAAATGACTATTCATTTCAGTTCCCTTTCTGTGATTTGGTCTTTTTTGGGGGGGTGGGGGGTCTAATATTTTGGCATTCTTTATGTATCCTAGATATTAATCTTCTGTCCAAGGTGTGGTTGGCAAAATTTTTTTCTGTCCTTTGGATTGTATTTCTGATGGTTGTTTCCTTTCTTGTGCAAAAGCATTTTTTTTCTTTCAGAAAAGATATATATTTATTTTAAAAATTAAGATAGCAAAGGAGAAACAATGAAATGATTAAATTAACAAATAGAATTTGATTCATTAGTAGAAAAATATTTTAAGAACTTAGTAATATATGGTCATTTGTAGTAAATGAATATTTATATACAAAGACATTATAGTGAACTATTAAGGTTTCTCCATTCAGAGTAACCTGAAGATGTCAACGAGTGACACTTCTATCACAGTGTACTGGAGCACTTTTCATTGGGGGGAGTCCTCCTTTTGAAATTAATTTCATTAGTACATTTTAGATACACATAAAGATCACATTCATCATAGGGAATTTGTGCCAGTACATGATATATCTTGATTCTTTTTTTTCTCATTCTCTTCCCCTTACTTCAGCCCCTCTTTCCCTCCTTACTTACAAAAGCTTTGTTTCCATTTTTTCTTCTTTTCTCATTTTTAAATTTTCCCTTCTCCCCCGGCCCACCTTCCCTTTGTCGTTTCTCTTCCCACAGGAACATTTCTCTCTATTTCAATTGTCTACTATACATTTTGGTCCTTTTTTATAGTTTTAGGTTTAGAAATCACCATCAGAGTGAAGAGACCACCCATAGCATGGGGAAAGACATCGGCAGCTGTTCCTTGGACAAAGCACTAATATTTAGAATATATAAAGAACAAAAAACATCAGACCCCCACAAATATAACAACCCAATCCAAAAATGGTCATCTGAAATGAATACACACTTCTCAGAAGAAGTAAAACAGCAAATGAACATATGAAAAAAATGTTCGTCATCACATGATCATTGGAGAGATGCAAACTAAAACAATGCTGAGATTCCATCTCACTGCAGAAAGAATGGCTGCTATCAAGAAACCAACCAATAACAATGCTTCTGGAGCTTGGTGAAAATGGAACCCTTCTCCACTGTTGATAGGAGCTCAGACTGGTGCAACCATTGTGGAAATCAGTTTGGAGATAAGGCAAGGAACTAGGAATGCACACTTCATTTGACCCAGCTATTCCCCCTTCTTGGTATCTTCCTGAAAGACTTAAAAGGATCATACCACAGTGGTATGCGCATGCCCATGTTTATAATGGTAATTTGTAATATCCATATCAGCCTTGGAAACAGCCCAAATGACCATCAACCAATGAATGGATAAAGAAGAAGTGTGGGGACTTTTTTATACAGTGGAGTACTACTCTTCCAGAAAGAAGGATAAGCTTGAGAAATATCTAAATAATAGCTAAATGGACACAAAGAAAAGCTTTTTAATAGGATATAGTTCAATTTGTTGACTTTCTTGTTATTTCTTGTGCAACTCAACTTCTGCTCAGGAAGTCCTTGGCTATGTTTATGATTTCAAAACTTTCATCTATTTTATCTTTTAGCAGCCTTCTGTTTTAATATTTACATCTTGAATCCAATTTGATTTTAGTTTATTACATGGTGAGAAAATAACGGGTTTAGCTTCAATCTTGTGAATTTGGCGAAGCAGTTTTTCCAGTACTTTATGCAAAAGAGACTGTCTCCCTATGTTGCATGTTTTTGGCCCCTTTGTCAAAGATCTGGTGGCTGAATGTGTCTGAAATTGTTACTTTGTCCTCTATTCTGTTCCACTTATCCAGTAAAACGCTGTTTTTATCACTGTAACTTCATAGTAAAACTTGAAGCCCGGTCTTGTGATGCCTTCTGCTTTGTTCTTGTAGCTCAGGATTACTGTTGCTATTCTGCATCTCTTCTACTTCCATGTTTACTACAGGATTAGTTTCTGTAGTTCTATTATTGGTATTGGGATTTGACCAAATCTGTGTATCAATTTTATAAAGTTTGACCCTTTTGACAGCATTAGCTCAGTATCCAGAAACAGGGGCTATCTTTTCATTATCTGACAACTTTCTTAGTTTTCTTTTTCAGAGTTCTATAACTTTTGTTGTAGGGATCTTTCCCTTCCTTGGCAGGTTTATTCCTAAGTGTTCAGTTTTTCTTGAAGCTGTTGAGAATGGTATTGTTTTTCGAATTACTTTCTTGGTGAGTTTATTATTGTTGTGCAGGAATGTTATTGATATATGAAAGTTAATTTTGTATCCTGCAATGTTGCTGAATATGGTTAATTCTTGAAGACTTTTTTGTGAAATTTTTCGGATCTTCTTTGTCATTTGCAAATAATGATAATTTGAATTCACACACACACACATATGTATATGAATAAACTGGTAAATGCGTTGGTCACCAAAGGCAAAATTGTATGTAGTATACACCTTACAACAGTCAGAATGAAGAAATGGTCAAAGGGAACTAAACCTTGAGGACTGTTTTTATCTGCATAACTCTTACAGGCACTACTGTGATAAATGACAAAACATGAAGCTACAGGACTGTACTCTACTGTACAGCACAATCTACCACCATCACACTACGGTATAAATAAGGTATACTGTGCAAAAAAAAAGACATTGAGACTCTGTACACAAGATGGATAGAACTGTACAGAGAAAGATATTTAATCTAACATTTTAGTCAACAGATCCTTCGAGCCTTTGTCGGTGTCTTCAGCGGAATTATGATCAGGAAATGCAGAAGGTGCACAGCAGGAGATGACAAAGTAGAAACGGAAGAATTAAAGTAGGGGTCCTGGGTGTGCCTATTTTGTCTTTTTTGTGGGGTCTATTTTGTCTTTTTTTGTTTGGTTGGTGTTTTGCTATTTATATACTTCACACTAACCTCACATGAGCTTTGCATCTGAGTGTGGATCATCAGGATACTCCAGGCCTGGAGCGTTTCCAAGCAGGAGGACAATCTCTAAGGCGATGCCCTTGTTACTTGCTCAGCAGTAAACAGGCAGTGTGTGCTTGCCGCTTTGCTCAGTGACATGGATTCTTAGGGGAAGGGATAAGGAAGGGATGCAATGTGAACCCCAGTACCATTCCCTCCCAACGCCAATGCAACTCTGTCCTTGAAAGTCTAGATAAGGGCATTTTTTTTAACTTCTTTGTGCATGTCGGATGTATGCGTGATCTTTATTTTGTATAGTAGCACTGAACACAATACACTTCTTTCTTAGCAGTGCTTTGTGTCCCACAGGTTCTGGTGAAATGCATTGGCATTGTCACTTGACTCTAGAAACTGTTTAATTTCTTTCTTAATTGCTTGCATGACCCATTGAGTATTCAGGAGTGCACTCAGTTTCCACATACTGTGCTTATAACTTTTCTATGGCTTCTCTTGTCACTGATTTCTAGTTTCAATGCACAATGGCCTGTAGGTATTCATGGGGTAATTTTGATTTCTTTTGAAGCAGACTTTGCAGACTAGCATGTGGCCTATTTTGGAGAAAGTTCTGTGTGCTGCTAAGAATGTTAATTCTGCTGTAGTAGGGTAGAGTACTAGGTAAATACCTATTAATCCAATTTATTCAAAGGTATGCTTTACCTCTGACATTTGTTTGTTAACTTTTTGTTTGTTTGTTTAGTTGCTCTGTATCTTTGTAAAAGAAGATTATTTAGGTCACCAACTATGGGTGTGTTGCTAGTTATTTCATATTTATGTCAAGCAGCATTTGTTTTTTG
>NW_022900943.1:8758290-8759650 GCF_012274545.1 Fukomys damarensis | reverse complement strand
ATATATATATATACACACATACATATTACACACACACATATCTATCTATCTATCTATTTATCTATCTATATATTTGTTCCCTTACCTAATATGTAGTTAACTTCTTTGCCTCTTCTGATCAATTTTAACTGGAAGTTTACTTTAAGAGTAAAACTGCAACTCCTGTTTGCTTTTGCTATTCAGGTGTATAAAATATTGTATTCCATTCTTTGACTTTAAGTCCGTAAGTGTCGTTTTAGATTATATGAGATTCTTAAATGCAGCAAACTGTCGGATTCTGTTTTTCTGATCCAGTTTTGCATTGCGTATCTCGTAGCTGGGAAGTCGAGGTCATATGCATTGAGACTCATTACTGAAAGTTGTTGATTTCTGTTTTTCCATTCTTTTTCGGTTGAGTACTCTTTTATTTCTCCGTTTTTGGTAAACTACTGGCCTTGCTTGTGTTGAATTCACCTGATATTTTGTTCTCTTCTTTGTCTCTGGGTGGGATATTTGCCAGCAGTTTGGAGAGTGCACAGTGTTCACGTACCTCTTGCGGCACTCCACGTTTCGGACTGCCTTTATCTCCACATCAATACGGACAGGTACTATGGGAGGACGTGTCCGTCTGGGTGGAAGTTCTTCGCCTTCAGAGACTGAAATACTTCCCTCCGAGCTCTCCTGGCCTCTACGGTTCGCGTTGAGAAGTCAGCTGTAGTCGTAATGGGTTCGACTTTACATGTTATTTTTACTTTTCTCGGACAGCTTTTAAGACTCTGTCTTTTTGCTGGACATCTGGGATTTTGGGAAGACGTGTCATGGAGAGCTTCTTTTTCATCAGAGTTACCTGGTGTTCTCTAACCCTTTCTTACCTATATGTTGAAATATTTCCTCTTCTAAGTGTTGTCTCCTTGCTGTGGATGAGTTTTTCTTGTTCTATTGCCACCTTGAGGCGGATTAAGCCACTATGTCTTACCTTTGTGTCCTCTATTTCAGAAACCCTATCTGCATGTTGGTCATTTTTGCGATTTAATTTCTATACAATATGTTTTAATCACTGACATTTTTGCCTGACACATTTTGTGGGAGTCTACATCTTTGGTAAATGTGCCATTCGTGTCTTGAGTGGCTTTGATAAGCTTTTTCAATTTTGTGTTTTTCTCCTGCCATATCTACATTGGTCAGTTTGTATGTTAATGTTAGTTCTATCATCCTTCATGGTCTTCTTTGAAATCACCAAGTATTTTGCTGCTATTATAATTATTTCATCAAGGTCTGCTAAATGGTGCTTACTTTCCTTTCCACTGGCACCTCTTAGATTTGCTCTGGACTAGTTGGGAGACTTTGTGGGCTTTATATATATATATATATGTATATATAT
>NW_022900943.1:8732329-8758257 GCF_012274545.1 Fukomys damarensis | reverse complement strand
ATGTGGCTGCTGTATCATTCATATATGTAAAGTGTTCAATCCTTAACTATTCAAATTAAATTATTTCCATCACCAGGATGGGAGGATTACTCTTAAAGAAAATAAAATATCAGTGTATTATACAACCATGATGTTATATCCTAAACAATAGTTTTTCTCATAAAATCTACATAAAAGTAGAATTATTGGAAAATGCATACTATTTTCTGAAACTGAGCAGCATAACTGCTGTCCAGAGGCAAAATGTTACCTACTTCTCTTATATTTGACATTAATCTCTGCTTTCATATTCCTTTTTCTTTTTGGTACCTGGGATTGACTTGCAGGTCTCTGCACTTGCAAAGCAGGCGGTGGCACCACTGAGCTGAATCCCCAGCCCTTATAACCATTTTTTAACAATCATACTTTGTTTTTATAAAAAAATACAGCAGAGTTTTATTTCTCAATACAAAGAAGTCAATGGACTTTAGTGAAAGTATATAGACAATAAAATTATGTAAGAATTGTACTGGAATTTAGCATTTATTGGAAGTACTTAGATTCTATTATTAATGCTGCACACTCTGAGAGGATCTTTTCAATCATGTTTTCATAAAATGGAAGAAATAATTTACCTCTATCTGACACAGTAGTGGTGCCCCAGTAGAAAAAGGAAAATTACTTGAAAGTTTTATTGAGTAGAGTTAATTACTTTAGTTACTATATTTATAATGCATCCCTCTACTGACCAATTCAGTACTAAAGTGTTTAAGACTGGAAATTGATTTTGAAATTATTTGGAAGATAGTGGTAAGTCGGGCTATGTTAAAAATAGAAAACAGAGTTTTCAGATAAGATTGTGAATCCTTCTCCCTAACATAGAAATGTAAAATACATATTCATTTTGATTACTACCATAAGTCATGTAGTCTCACTTACTTCAGGTTCATTTGAAATAATTGTGGCTTGGAATTGTCAACTCGCTGTCCATTTAGAATATAGAAAATGTTTAGCAAAATAATTACTTTATTTGTAGCATAATTGATTTGGAGATTTTTGAGATGATCAGAATGCAAGACCACTTAATACTAAGATTGCTGCAGATCATGACTATAATTCTGCATCTTTTTTATAAAAGAGAGTATTTATTTCTCATTTTCTGCGAAAAACAGGGCAGACATCCAGTTTACGCACAATTGCATCATCATTAAGCAACAAATTCACAAGAAGTTGGCTAGCAGAATCCATCCTGTTTATCCCCACTGGAAATTATGAACCAATCTTTAGAAGACCACTCTGGTGCACCTGGCATCAGAGCTGTATCATAGTACAAGGTGTGTGCGCACAAATATGCCAGGATCTATACTGACAGCAGACATTTCGGACTGCACTTGATTCCTGCCCAAAGAACCAATTACCAAGGAACTGTGGACTAAAGGAACACAGTCTCTATCAGACTCCCATACAAAGCAGCGGGAAGACGACAGTGGAACAGCCACGTCCGGCATTTGCCTACAGCGAGCCCGGGCTACTGAATCTGGCCTCTAGTTATCAAGCAAGGCACTGGCGTGCATTTCTGAATAAAATGTTTATATAGATACACAACTGTTTTGTCTTCCTTATTGGGTTTGGTAAAATTTTAGTAATTATACATACAGATTTGGAATTCTTGACAACAAATTATACAACTATACCCAAACATTTCTTTAAATCATCAACATACTGATTTTCTGCTAGAGAGATACCATAGCTGGTTTAAGTCACAGAATATTATTGTCAAAAATGTCTACAATCATTGCCCTTTGTCAAAAGGTGTCTTATAAATGATAAAAATGTTGAATTTTATGTTTTACCTAAATCTTTTCTTTCTGTCTTTCTGTCTTTCTGTCTTTCTTTCTTTCTTTTCTTTTCTTTTCTTTCTTTCTTTCTTTCTTTCTTTCTTTCTTTCTTTCTTTCTTTCTCTCTCTCTCTCTTTTTTTTTTTTTGCTTTGTTTTTTGGTTTTTTGAGACAGGGTCTCACTATGTAGTGAGACTGACCTGGCACTCACTGTGTAGCCCACTGTGGTCTTGAACTCACAGCAATCCTCCTGCTTCAGCCTCCCCAGTGCTGAGATTACAGTCATGCACCACCACTCCTGGCCTAAGTCACTTTTCTAAAGCTTCTAGAATTGTAAGATTGGTTATCTTGCTTTTAACATTTTACTTCTTCCATCTTTTCATTTATCCTATTTATTTAATTTTTTTGTTCTTCATTATATATCCATATTCTTAGTACAGCAAGCCCAAACACTAAAACACTGAGGATGTTTATAGTAGAAAACTACTCACAAGGCAGAGTCACTGGTTGCTCAACAAGAAGTTTCTTAACATGAAGTTTAAAAAAATGTTCACAATACATAAAGCCACTTCAAGACAAGGCATCCAAAATTAATCTCTGGCTTTTTCCTTCCTAACAATCTTTGTATCATAGACTAGGAGGCCACAGCAAAGGTAAAAGCATTAGAAATAAATAAATGCTACTGTTCACTGATCCTGAAATTGGGCAGAGTAACTATCAGAGGAAGATATTATCTAATTTCCTTTTCCTAACATTGGTCACATCTGTCATGTTAAGATATACCATATCTGTTATGCTTGGCTTATGTAAAACAAGGAGCCTCAGAGCTTGACTTCTCAATGGGAGTTGCAGCAAGGAATTAAAATAATGGCTTTCACAGTGAAAGACTGCTGTGATGACAGTCAGCTAATTTTCCAGGCCTGAGAATTTCAAAAAATGTTTTGACAACCAACAGTGAAAAGCTTTCATCCTTATTTCACTCTTACACTAAGTGCCAGCTTTTCATGCATTTGTAATCATGGACTTTTTTCAAATGCAAGAATATTAGCATTTCTGATTTGTTTCCTATTATCACATAAAAGTTCCTTGTATTCTGGAGTGCCCTGTATCCTGTTTTAAGATTCATTACATTAATAATGAACTTTGAAGAAAAGCATCACAAGCATTTTAGTGCCCATACAGAAACTTGAAGAAAATAGGAAACTATGCACAATCTACAAAGAGGAAACAGGGAAAGGTGAGTATTTATTTGTTTGGCTGGTTCTAAGCAAAATAATGTAAGAGGTCTCACACTGATACCTCAAATAATAGAGGAAAGCTTGCACTGTATGGATTTAACATTTTTTTCTCTCTTAATGCTAAATCTGCAAAACCCAGTGAAATATAAAGTAAATGAGTTCAATATCCCCTCAATAGAGCAAAATAGACTCTTCTTGCACTTTTTTCTAGAATTTGGAAATATCTGTCAGGAATCCATCATTGTCCTACATTTTACTTCAGAATGCATTAAAGCATCTCCATGCATTTACCTCTGATCATGCTAATGCAATATTAGAAAACAATAATCTGCCACGCTGACATAACTCGATACAGCATTATCTTTTTTCACTTTCCACGATTAGCCACTGCGTTTCATTATAGAAGACTACACAACTGTTTTCCTTTCTGTATACCAAACTCACCAATAACAAGCACTGCATTTGAGGAAAGAAAAATGAAAACTGAGATTACACAAAGCCATAAAACATATCAGTGTGAATCTGGATGATTTAAACTAATTTTATAGTCAGTATAGTTACATAGCAATTAAATCACAATTAGTTCACATGAGTTGCTGTGTCATTTTTCACTAAACAATGTGTTCTCATGCATTAATAGACAGATACATGTACCAAATACATGACGGTGTGCATGTCTTTAATTGCCATTATTTCCATTTACATAATACCTCCGACAGGGAATATATTGAATATATCAAAGCACAAAAGTCATGCATATCTCCGCCCAATAGCCAGTGGTTCTTTGCCAATACACTTATTCACGTATACTTAGCCACTGACATTCCTGGAGTCTTCTCACTTGTTTCTATTTTCTGTGACTTTGCAGTGTCCCTCTTTGTATATGGACAACTGAAGTGACTTAATTTATGGATCGATCATTCCAAACACATAACAATTTAAACATTATCTTGAACCATGGAGGAAATGTCATCTAGGCAATGATGTCTTCTTTTCTTTGATGGTACAATGCTAGTCAGACATTTACAGGAGCAGGAAAAGTTCCTCAAATGTAGATTTGTATGTGTATGGGTTATCTGCAATTCTCTTTCATCTTGCTCTTTTAGTTCTGAAACTAGGAAGCACCCAAAAGTGGTGAAAAACCTCTCCCATACGCTATTCCTTTCCTCAAACCAGCAGACAGATCTGTTCATTAAAATCGCTTCTCACGCTGCCTGGCACACAATCCTACACTTCAGGAGGAACCAGGATGGGGTGTCTTCCTGTATCACACCTTTCTCAGCACAACAGAATGAGAATACAATGAAATTTTGTCCTAGAGACACTGGTTACTTTGAATGCTTGTCTCGGTCAGCCAAAATGTTCTAAACTCAAATCCTGAGAATGCCCAAGAACTGAAGTGTTATCTTAATTTTGTGGATAAAGAAGCTGTGCATTTAAAAAGCTGAATGGTACAGGCAGGAAGGCAGTTAACTGTGGTAATAGGATTTGAAATCTACTGAAAAGCAGCATGTGATGTTCAGCAAGTTACCTAACCTCTCCGTGCCCTTTAAACCTGCAACTCAGGGATAAACAGTGGGAAGGGTAGGGGAAAGAAATAAGGGAAAAGAAAAAAATGTGGAAAAAAAAGGAAAAACTGGAAAGAAAGTCTTTGTAAATAGGGAAGGGTGGAGGGGGTGAAGGGAGGGCAGGGGAATGGGGAAAAAATAAGAACCAAGGTACATCATGTAAAGGTACAGGATCCCAATGATGAATGAAACTTCATTGTTTGCTTTAAACATACCAATAAACTTAATGGGGGGAGAAAAGTCAGAGTATTAGAGTTTTGCCAGTATGATGAGTGAAAAATACAATCTTATTTAATATTAATGGAAAAAAACCCAGCAGATTGGAGAAAATTTTAAGTTAACGTTTGTAAATCCTCCAATATATTTTAAAAGTTTTGCTTATGTGCTTGACATTGTTTTTATTTTGTAAAGTTTTCAGTTAAATGAAATTATTTTAGGTTTCCGGCCCTCTTGCCATGTGGCAACAACGGAGCCAAATTAAAATGATCTCAGAGCCCTAGTCCGGGTATCTTCATGTGCCGAGTTGCACATTCAGTCATAAAAGAATGAAGGGCCAAGCCAACGGGTCTTAAGAATGCCAAGTGTACTGATTTGTTGAAAGAGCTTTGGGGGAGGAGAATTTTTTAAATAAGCTTTTGAGACACTTCGTCAGAGATCACTTATAAGAAAAATATGGTAAGTAGATTAGTACAAGTCATACCCTGTTTTCTGTAATCTACTCATATGTACTGACAAATGAAGTAGTTTGAGATTCATTCAGTTTATACGTATACTGTGATTTTTTTGAGCTAGAGTCTTTTATATTAACCAGACGTGCCTGGGCCTCCCAACTCACTTGGCTCCATCTTTGGAGTACTCGTACCGCTGTACCTATGGCCAGTAACTTTTTAAAGCTACTTTTGCTTGGAATATAATCAGTAATCTATAAACTGCTCTTCAACAGAATACATTTGCAAAATACTAATTAGCTAATTCATGATGAGATTTAATTCTCCTATCAGACAGATGGCATTTCCTGTGGAATAAGATGAAAATGGTAATGGCAACAAACTGAGGACTGGTTCAGAACGTGGCATTTCCCTAAAGACCTTTCCCTTGTCATCCTGCCTGACATTCACAGTGCACATTCTGCCCCTACCCTCAGTCTGGGTGAACCGAGGGACAGACAAGTCACTGCTCCTGCCAGGGTCAGGGGGTGAGAAGTGGAGAGTAGGCAAAGACAGTCTGAGCACAAGACTCACTGTTTTCGATGCCCAGCTGTGCTATTCCTCAAGATAGAGGGAGGACAGGAAGTTCAGAGGGCCTGATGAACTGCGCAGGGAGGAGTGGAGGGGAGGGAGGGGCGCCGAGGAAAAAGATCTCAGAGCCACTCCTGGCCATTTACAAGGAATTCACAACCATAATGTGTAGATAAGGAGAGCTTCCTAGAAATAATGGAGCTCTGAGATTCTCTTTTGATTGAGATTCTCTTTTGATCATCACATGTTTGGTGACTGGCTAGGGAAGCTATATCTAGTCATGTCCTAAGTGCCATGTTATACCATGCATTAATTTTACACAATCTACTCAATGATACCAGGAACGAGGGCCTATTCTCCTTACTCTGCAGAACAGTAAGTTGAAGTTAAACATTAGCCAACCCCTTGCCAACAGGCCAATGTTGAAGCAGAACAAGACCTGGAAAGGAGACAGACTGAAATGTTTCCCTTATAACACGGCCTGAGAAACAAAAAACAAAAACAAAAAACCAAGAAGCCGTTCTTGACTCATCAGTGAGAAGAACTCCAGGAAACAGTGTTAGCTACAAAGCAAATAAAAGAAATCTTTACCGGATTGGTTGAAGACGAGGAACAGAAATGCAAAGCCATTTAAAATTAGTAAAACCACTGTGAAAATCAGTATGGAGATTGCTCAAAACACTAAACCTCGAAATTCCATAAGACCTAGCTATTCCTCTCCTTGTCACCTTCCCGAAACAGTCAGTGACGTCGTTTTGCAGTGTTACAGCCACATCCATGTTTAGAGCAGCACCATTCGTAACAGCCAAACCTAGGAAGTGGTTCATCAACAGAAAAGTGGGGGGAAATGTGGTGTTGGCACACAAGTGGAGCACTGCTCTGCCATAAAGGACAGACTTGAGGCATTTGTAGAAAAATGCACGCACCTCGAGACAATGTTAAGTGAAATAAACCAGACACCAGAGTTTAAACAACACAGGGTTTCTCTAATATGAGAACCCAACATATAAATAGAGAGAGAAATAAAAGATATATAAGAGGAAGTAAGGAGACAGGTCACTCTCCAATGGGAAAGGGACCCAGAAACAGAGGGAGCAGGGAGGGGAGGAAAGGAAGGAAAAAAAAATTAAAATGTGGTTGCATATGGGCACCAACCCCGCACAAGGCATGCAAGCATTATATGTTGCAAACACGGACTGATTTAAAAAATGGAAAACATTTTATTAGAGTACAGGTTCTCAGAGTAGGTATTGACTATCCTCTGGATTTCTGTTGGCTGCTATCAAGAAATCAAATAACAAATGTTGGTGGGGTTGTGGGGAGAAAGGAACCCTTCTCCATTGTTGGTGGGAGTGCTGACTGGTGCAACCACTATGGAAATCAATATGGAGATACCTCAAAAAGCTGGGACTAGAGGTTCCATTTGACCCAGCCATCCCTCTGCTGGGTATCTTCCCAAAAGAATTAAAAGAATCATATCACAGTGATGCATGCGCACCAACGTTTATAGTGTCACAGTTTGTAATAGCTAAGACTTGGAGACAGCCCATTTGCCCATCAGTTGGAAACTGGATAAAGAAGATGTGGTTTTTCTATAAAATGGAATACTACTCAGCCATAAAGAATGAGAAATTATAATCATTCATAGGAAAATGGATACATATTGAGGATATACTCCTAAGTGAAATAAATAAGACACATGTGTAAATACCAAATAGTTTCTCTGGTGTGAAAAGCTATAACAGTGCATAAGATCCTAATGATGTAATTGACGATATGAAATAGGAAGAAAAGGGCTAAAGGTATAGGGGAAGTGGGAAGGGTAGGGGAAAGATAATAAGGGAAAAGAAAAAATATGAGAAAATGAAAAAGTGGAAATAAAGTGTGTATAAATGGGGGGGTGAAGGGAGAGCAGGGATAAGGGGAAAAAATGAGAACCAAGACCTGTCATGTAAAGGTACAAGAACCCAATAATGAATGTAACTGTACTGTATTCCTAAAAATGTACCAATAAACTCAATTAAAAAAACAGAAATCATCAAAAACTCAAAAATAAAATACCTAACCCTCATCAGGTAGACGGAAATGACTATAAGGTGCTCAAATCTGAGGGATGAGTCGGGACCGATGGTCTTTTCCTAGAGCTCATACAGAGTCCTGCAGGGACAGACAGCCCCCAGGGACAGCCGCCGCTGTCTCAGCTTCTGCCACTGCTGCAGGTGGCCTCGAACAGGGCAGAGGCCGAACAAGGCCCGGAGATCTCCTGGATGAGGGGACCAGCTGAGACTAACAGAGCAGCCCCCAGCTCTGACCACAGAAGGCTCGTCTTTTGCAGCGGACCTTTTGCTTGCTTCTCCTTCATGTAACACAGTTAGCTTCTCACTAAAGATGCTCTCTACAGGTCCTGTTGCTTTCCCTATATGGTATATTTTAAGCGTGGAGGCAACCACCTGAAAATGGAAGCTAATTTTATATTGAGAAATATATTGTGCAAAGCAAAGACGACTTCAAGTGTAAAATCATAAATCCTAGCTGCCGTGTATGAGGGACCACATGTCATATCTGTAACTCACTGCACACCCATGCTGGGGACAGCGCCGAGTGACCTGGTTTTCGGTGTTAGGAGGACAGCGTTGGAAATGTGTTATCTGAGGAAGCACTGTGAACAGCAGAGCTACCAGCCAGACAGCCACATCTCTCTGGCAGCCTGCTAGGCTTCATACAAATTCCAAAAAGGAAGTAACTTTGCAATTTACAGCTAAAGGTTAATTAATCACAGGTGCATTGAATTTTTACCCATTCTGCTTAAATAAATACAAGTATTGCTAACAATATATTTTAGGGCCATTTTAAATCAGTTCTTTCCCTCCCACTAATTGCATGACAAAGTTGCTTTTCAGGCTTATGTAATAATCTGTCTCTCTCTCTCTCTCTGTCTCTCTCTGTCTCTCTCTCTCTCATTTTACAATATTCGTTATTTTCTGAAACTCATACTGGATCAAGCAATTTCATCTAAAATTTTCCATAGATCCTCCAATATATTCTGCTGCCTGGGGTACTGAATTTGATGAAAACATTCCTCATGAGTAGAAAACAAAAACTGTAAACAAGAATCACATACAAGAAGCCTCAGATTATTGCTAGGAAGCTGTCAATATAAAAAGAATGCCAAACTTATTATTAATTTAAAAACCCTGAGAATAATAACAATATAATTATCTTGCTTATTAGTCTCAGGTAAATAAAACAGCTTGCAAGATCTACCATTTTTTTCTGGTTTCTTATATTTATACTAATAAAATTCTCATAAATCATGAGAACCATTTTAATGTTAAAAATATTAAAAACTCCTTAACTTATACACACTTTAATACTCAAGATTTCAGTTTTTGTATAGTTATTTTTCATGTACAAGGCATTATTATTAATATTTTTCATTAATAATTGCCAATCCACTCTGACATATGTCTCCAGCTGATTCCAGAACTACTTCAAAATGAGTAGACAGGACAAAGGGACCTACAACATGAAACTTGCAAATACCAGGCTACAAAATACACATACTGCAAATGTCAACTTCATAACTCATAAATTGAATTAGAACTCATAAATTGAATAGATATTTCACATTTTTATATTAATAGCTTCACATTCATTTTCTCACTCATTCATTAAACAATCTTTCTTCAAAATATTCAGCAGAACTGGATCTCCAAGCATTAATGAAATAGTATGTTAGAATGCAGTAATGTAAATGCTGTGATAGAGGAATTATACCTACCAAGGGAATACCTTTCTTCTTCTTATTATTGTCATCATTATTATAGCTGAAGGTGAAGAGACAGGCTGAAAAAGAGACAAATCTGAACAAGAGTGGTTTTCAAACAATTTTTATTTACCCAACATTAATATTTGCACATACTTTCACCTACTTTATGTAACATCTTTAAGTAAAGCCATCATTGTAATACTTTTTATGTATAAGACCAGGATGTAAAATAGATATTGACAAGATTACTGCTACTTGGGTTATGATACTTTCTAAACCTGTACTTTGTTATATCTATCTATATCTATGATCTATATATAATCATAGGATGAAAGCTTAAAATACATGAGTAAACAAAAACTTCATGTACCATAGTTTAGTTAGCAAAAACTAGTGATAAAGTTCACCCTAAATATCTAGAAGAACATGGAAATTTCCCAGGTGCCTCATTAAAGAAATGAAATTACATGATGTTTGACTCTAAGGAAAGGAGGAGGTAAGGATTCTCTTTCCTGGATTCCTAAGCCCCACTGAATAATAACAGACTTCTCCTTTCTCCTCTCAGAGGAAGCTTTGGAATCCAGGATTCCCCATGGAGTGACTCGGGACTTGTCTTGTGGTTAGTTATTTTCTTTTGGGTGAGTTAGAGGGTCTTTTGGGCCCTCTTTCACATGGCAATATATATGATGTTCTTATTTCATGCACCCAAGAACTTGCACAAATTAAAAGTAGAGTTACAGGAGTGAATGGCTAGATGCATTAAAACTTTTCTTCATTCTTGCACACACACAAAGAACATATACACACAACAGAAGCCAAAAATAATAGATGCTACAAACTTTATGTGGTATATGACTATAAAAATCTATGTATTGTACTCTGGGCAACTCAGTATTGACAATAGTATGAAAATAAATATAAAGGGATCATTTTGTCATTGTCTTATGTGCATAATATCATATCATAATGTCATTGTGTTAGTATTGTTTGTTCTCGTGAATGCCATTTAAAACTTGTTTTATTAAAAAAAATCAATATCCACAAAGCAGATTGACACATCTACTCACTTGAAAGACACTATTATAAAGTAAAAATCATTATAGTAAAGTGATCAAATTTTTATCCCCAAAGAATAGTTTTCAATACTCCACGGTGGAGTCATTCAGGTTATTTATGAAACCAACAACTTTCTCCTGTGCCTGTGCATAGATTACGGTTTGCTCCTCTTTCGTCTCCTCCTTTGTTTCTGACACATTTAGCCATACTCAGCTTTGGAAAGTTGTATCGTGCTTTTCCAATTTTCAATGCCTTCACACCCTGTAGCCTTCAGAGCTCATTTTTTTCCCTTTGTATAACTGGAGGACTCCTAATAATGCTTCAAATATATGCTCAGTTAAAGCCTCCCTGGGGCCGTTTGCTGAATTACCCTCTCCTCTGTCTTCAGAGACCTGTCAGATAACCCTGAAATAGTATCACGCAGCACTTTATTATGTATATCACTTTTCCTTCTTCACCCCTGAAGTGGAATTACTTGATAACAGAAAATGTCACTATTTTCATCTGGCTTTTTTTCGAATGCTTAGCAAAATATTTCATGCATTACCTATTCAGACTTGAGAGATTAATATTAATCAGTGGCTTACACTTAAAAACCACACTAGTTCATCATGAGATGAAAGTTGATAGCTATTATTGAAGCATGATGCTAATCACAGCTCATTTTACTATACTACTCTGAAGACAAAGTGCACGGGATTTAAAGGAAACAACTGGAGTCTTGCTGCTACGATGTGGCCTGCGCTTCTATGACTTTTTATTTCCTCAGTAAAGGTGAAGCAGCTGAGCTAGATGCCTCCTCAAGTTTTGGCCTTACACGCTTGTAATGTGGATGATTTGCCCGGCTCGCCTTCTCTCTGCCAGCTTGCATTTGGTAAGTTTCTATTTTTGAAAACGAATGTACACCAATATCAAACAAACCCGAGTCGTTAACATACTGGTGGCATGGAGTCTGATTTTCTGAGATGCTCCTGAAGCACCTGCTCTAGTTTTTACTTGGGAGGCAGTGCGACAGGAAGCACAGCGTCGCCCCTCAGAACCGAACTGATCGCTCCTATGACGCTGCCGTCTGCGTGCGTGTTCGGGACAGCAGGAGAGGGCCGCAAAGGGAATCTTCCACACCTCCTTAAATTACTTATCTGGAAAAGACACGTATCACATCCAAGCACCTTGTCTTAGCAAGAGTAAGTGGCATGTCCACAAACAACCGCAGGATAATGAATATCAAGAAAGAACAAAACGTACAAAGAACACAACTCTAGGGATCTGGATCTGCCAGATCTTTATTATAAAAGAAAA
Organism: Fukomys damarensis; assembly: GCF_012274545.1. Lineage (NCBI taxonomy): Eukaryota > Metazoa > Chordata > Mammalia > Rodentia > Bathyergidae > Fukomys > Fukomys damarensis. The sequence goes on along the minus strand of NW_022900943.1, from coordinate 8,746,273 downwards.
CACATTCATTTGCATCCTGCTCCTTCTACCCTGATCTCAATTGTGCACATTATATCATGACATTAAAAATTATTCCAGTGTTTTCAGCAAGTTCCTGTTTCCCAAAAGGCTCCTGTACCAGTACCCAGTGAAGACAATTAGGTTGGTTCCTACTTTTCAATACTATAACATGATGCTTTGGGGGTCTCCTTAGCGTGACATTTTGATGTCAAAGATAATCCATGTTTAAAAACAACTTGGATCAATAGAGTTAATTTGGCCTCAAGAATGTTGATCAATTTAAGAATTCATTCACCACAATAATCTTTACAGTGTATCTCTACTCTGTAAGAGATAGAGTTCTAGAAGTTGTAGGTAAGTAAAGGTGATGTGCAAGAGGTTTCCAAAGAGCAACAACAACAAAATGTTAAATTCTATTTCAGCCTCAAACAATAAATGGAGTTTTAAAAGGCATTGGAAGGATGACAGTAAAGAATTAACATGATCAAAAGGACAATGACAAGAAAGTTTGGGATGTATTTAAAAGGTAGTCATTGACCATTTGTAGTTAAACAGCTTTGTTTTTATGTTTGCTTTTTAAGACAAAGTAGGATACAAGCAGAAGGACTAAGAGGCCAGGATACACAAATATTTCCAGGCACCTAGAAGATATAAAATATCTTTGTACTCAATTGACAGTTTTCTCCAGCCATATAGAAAGAGAAGGAAGAATAAAAACCAACCAAAGTCCAGAATTGATGCCATGAGGGGAAAATTTTTGTCAGGGAAGTTGGCAGAGAAGGGGAAAAAGTATAAATGCCATTGTGAAGGATAAGCTGTTCATTTATTGAGCATGTGAATGAAGAAGAAATATAAAATGACAGCATCAGGCTGAGCCCGAGGAACTAGAAAATGCTCAGTGCACTGAATAAAATATTTTAGGATTCCCTATTTTTAATGTTCATACAGAGATTTCTTTAACTGAAATACCGAATAGTTTCTTTGATGTGAAAAACTATAATAGTACACAGGATCCTAATGAGACAATTAATAATGTGAAATAGGAAGTAAAGGGCTAAAGGAGTAAGGAAAGTGGGAAGGGTGGGGGAAAGGTAATAAGGGAGAGGAAAAAAATATGAGAAACTGAAAAAATGGAAATAAAGTGTTTGTAAATGGGGAGGGGAGGAGGGGGTGAAGAGAGGGCAGGGACAAGGGGAAAAATGAGAATCAAGACCTATTATGTAAAGGTACAGAATCCCAATGATGAATGTAACTGTATTGTATACCTAGATTGTACCAATAGCCTCAATAAAAAGAAAAAAAAAGAATCCCCCCAAAAAATATATATAAATTAGGAGGAAGTGTGGGTAGTTTTAGCAAAGAATATAACAATTTACTTTTAAAACTTTAAGATTAATGGAATAAAGGAACTAACAGTAGACTGCTCAGCACATGAAAGTGGAAGAAAAATTTTGGGCAGAGGTGGATGCTGATACACATGTGCCCTTAGATTTGAGGATAAAAGTTCCAGAAATGGATGAAATCCCTAAGGGAGATAGTGTAGATCTACAACAGAAGAAAGTTTCCTAAGGCTCCCCTGTGAGGGATGTGAGGAAGAGGAGAAAACATCCAATCAGAAACGTCTTTGGCCTAGCAACCCTGTGGCTCAGGTGGGTAATTGGTTTTGCTTCTATCTTCAGACAGACTGACTCTGGCTTTAAATAGACCTGTGCCGAAGGAACAGTGGGGTTACCCAGAGAAAGGCTACCATCTACTGTTTCACACTGCCGATTGCGGGCTCTGTAAACTCGGATGACTTCTCTCTTCTTTTCTAAACAATCTGCTCATCCATAGAATGTCAACGAGAACACCGAAGGCACATTGTTTTGGGGAGAGAGATACGATGACGCACATAACAGGAACTGTCACACTTCTTAATTTTCAGTAATTTCAGGTTGAATCAAGACTGGTAGATTATGGATCTACTTATCTTCACAGTCTCTGGTAAAGGATTCATTCATAGTATGTGCCACTGCATGCTGGAGTAGGGCAAAAATAAGCAACAGAGTGGGTATGCAAACTGCAATGTGATTAATTCACTGGCCATCTGCAGCACAGTCGCAGCATGTCCTGAAGGCATTTCCCTGATACCATTACTATTCCTAGTACAGCAGTCACTGGTTCCGATCATTCACATATGGATGGTTCTTCCCATTTTGGGACAAACGGTACATCCTATATTTTAGCTGTCTTGTGAATGGAGGATATGGGACTAGTTTAGGGTATATATTGTGAGAAATAGTGAGATTTGTGGGTAAGCAAGCAGCCTGATGCTTGGAGTGGATCCAACCAAAGGTGACCATGTAGTATATGTGTGAAATATGCTTTGAAGTCCCTAAGAGTTTGTGGTTTTATTTATTTTACTATCAAATTTTATGCATGCACATAGATGTTGTACCACATGCTCTGATGATACGTACACATTGTGGAATGGCCAGATCAAGCTAATTAAAATGTTATTGTCTCACATTTTTTTGTAAAAAGAACACCTCCAACTTCTTTACTTAGAACTTTTGACATATATATATAGTCACCATGGCAAACAATAACTCTTCTGAATTTATTTCTCTTATCTAACTGAAATAAAATATTACTTGACTAATATCTCCCACATCTGCTCCCTACACCCCTGGTGCCAGTGACCACTTCACTCTGTGAATTTGACTTTTCTCAGACTATACATATGAGACCATCAAAAAATTAAAAACATAACTACTCAATTATCTAAAAATCCTAAGGTTAGTTATACAATGGATGGGTATTAAATCAATATGTCAAAGAAGCACCTGCATTTTCACATGCATTGTATCATTATTCCCAGTACTCAGTATATAGAAACAACCCGAGTCTCCATGGGTAGATGAATGAATGAAGAAAATGTGAAAGACGCACGATGAGACAGTTCCCAGCCTGAGAGTAGGAAATCCTTTGATGTGTATCCACACAAATGAGCTTGAAAGACATTATGTTAAATAAATTAAGCCTGGATAGAAAGATTTGGGTTTTTTGTTACTACGGTATAATGTACTCCTCACTGATATATTCAATCTATTATTGATAGTCTTTTCCAGATTCACTAGCTTACAAACCTCAGCTGTTTATTAGCATTGGGATAAGCATATCATTTGAATTTTACACTTTGAAGATGAGCTTTGAAGATGAAGAGTCTGCTGTAACAGAAATGGATGAGTGTAAAAAGAATAAAGGAAAAACATAAACATGCTATCGTGTTCTTTAACGATGAGTTAAGCCGAGTACTTGAGAAATGAAACAGGTGGCTAAAAATAAAATTTTCTACATGCAGCCTCATTCTTATTGCATTTGGATTTTTGCCTCTGGAAAATTATATTTTCAAGACACCCCATGTATTCTCATTAAAATGGGGAGAAGAGGACTGGCGAAAGGGCTGATGTTGCCCTGAAGAAGGATAAAGTTGGTGCTAAGCTTTCTGGCTAGCAGATATTTAGAGTACAAAATAAAATCACATGCATTACATAATTATCAAATCCTACCTCATTCAGTAAATATTTTATCAAGTATCTGCTATTCTAAATTATTTCCTTCTGGACTAATTCTACCATCAACCTTTCCCAAGCAATTTTATTGCAGATTTTCTACTGAATTCCTGAGTACTTAACTATGATTATGGTCATTTACTTTGACTTAAGCCATATTTAAGTGGATGTGTTCACTTCTGTTATTGGTACCTGACAGAGAATTGAGTGGCAGGGTGTCTCATAGCACTTCCTTGGCTGTATTACAGTAGCTGATGAAGCCAGTCCTCTGGGGTCCAATTTTCTGAAACTCATGGGGTAAAATAGGAGCTGGAAAATGAACTACCTGGTTATATATTTTTTATTGTTGCAAGTAGACTATTTTTGAGAATGATTGTGACAAGAATAAAAAGCCAAGGACAAGCATCCCCAAACTGTCAAAAATTGTAGCATTTCTGCAGGTATTTGCCTGATATATGCCAGTGGTTTATGCCAAAAAGGGAAAATAAAATCCTTACTCAAAGATGATGTCAAAATATTCACTACATTGTGTAAGGAATAACACAGATGGTATGGTTTATGGCTTATTTCATTTTAATTTTAAGGACAGATTAAACTCCATAATAAGTTCAGAGCACCCTGATACAACCTCCTCCTAAATACTCACTCCCAAAACTGAAAACCAAGTGTAGGCAACAATTCTCTTTCATCTACAGCATTTCATCCGGTTACTAAATATCTTCTCTCTGTCTGCACACACTTGGAATTTTATTACTTATCACCTCTCTGTAAGGTTGTTATTTTTGTTGTCATTCCGTTGTATGCGAAAACTCTTCCTGAAAAGGTCTGTCCTTTGTTCAACACTCATGACTATAAAGTTGTGTGCAGTGCTTTTAGATCTGGTTCTACCTGAGTCTTTGGAGGTGTGTGTTCTCCACAACATTATGGCCCCACCAAACCCAAATACTATCACCGGGGAGTGTGAATCAGGAAAACAAAGGGAAGAACCTAAAAAAAGAACACGGGAAGATGAAGGAAAAAGAATGTGTGAGAAAGCTTGCTGGCAAGAGAGTTGTTTTAAAAAGTGCAGGACTGAGGAGTAATTTCGTCTCACTGTACCAAATTGATCAAGGTCATTTAAAAGTTATATTTATTTGACGAAAGCCTACTGGGTAGATATCAGCCGGTTCACTGAGTACATGTTTGGCAAAAATTAATGCAATTTATTTTTCATTAAGTAATAAAAGTCACTTAAAATAAAAATTCTTTCTGGCTAATTTAAAGAAGCAAAATGGATTGACAATGTTTCTTAAACCCTAAGTAGAGTTTTAGTACAATAATATTCCATTTAGCTGACCTTCAAGGAAGGGAAGGTTTAATCATATTTTTAGAAAATCTTTTGAAACAGACCCCTATTAACCAGATTGCTGTTTATTTTACATTAGATATGTGAGGCTTTTGATTCAGGCATAAAGAGCTCATTCTGTATTCAACACAAGGGTGAGGAATGAGTCCCAGAGCTGTTTCGTTTCTATGTGGCCTTACACACTATCCTTGTATTTTTGTACCCCCTTGTGTAGCTTTAACTAACCTAAAAGAGAAAGAAAATTCATTGTTTCAAGATACATACCAAGAAAAAAAAATTTACAACCTTATTTCAAAAATCATTTTACGCCAGTAAAAATAATGGTCATCATCTGCGCTCTCCCAGTCTGATTTCTTGTATCTAAAGAAAGTTCAGCTCAATTTTACATTGAGGTCACTATTGCTCATTTCAGGGACTCTTTATTATTTTCCTAGTCTCTCATTTCTTTCAATTTTCACAAATATGTGAGCAGGAGTTTGTGTATTTTTTACTTTTCATTTCAAATTTGTAATTATACTAAGAATATAGGTTTCAGATTAGAAATATAGATTTTTAGAATAACAATGACAAAAACAAGTGAATCTCTGCCTCTTGTATTTCCCAGCCCGTCATCAAGGTGCATCCACTGGCTTTTCTGAGCCCTTTTCTCATGTATGAAACAGAAGCCTGAGAATTCAGAGAGACAAGGTTGTGCCCCTTCATGTCCTCCAGATGTGTGTTTCAGCTCTGAATCCAGCAGATACACTTCCACGCAATTTTGCTACGCAGGTCTGACTGATGGCAGTGATTGAAAGCGCTTGTGAGTTAAAAATGATGTGGTAACAGTAATAAGCACAAAGGCACTCCTAAGGCTCTCCGCAGTGCTCTTTGGTGTTTCTGGAAGTTACAAGCAAGTCCCCTTCAGCTGCACTTCCCTCGGTTTATGAAACCCAAAACTCATCAGGAAAACAACAGGTCACAGTTGTGTTTCCCAGTTGACATACAGCATGACTACAGCATAGTTGCCCATTTCTTATCTTGCGCATGAAGTAAATGTGAGGCTCGCTAGGAAAAGATTCTTTACTTTGCTTTGAGATAGGGTCTCACTGTAATTCAGGCTGGCCTCTAACTTGTGGCGATCCTCCTGCCTCAGTCTTCCAAGTACTGGGATTCCAGGTGTGAGCCATTCAGCCCAGTTGGATACTTTGGGTTTAACTTGTCAAAAGCAGATGGACATGTTATTTTTAAAGATGTATTCGATGGTGTACCCATGCCACTGACATTTATCATGACTTTCCTGTCAATCTCAAAGCTTTCTGCTAGAGATATTTAAAAAGAAAAAGTAAATCAAGTTTACTGCTTTCAAGGAATATCAAATTTAGAATGAAAGAGGAACAGATATCCCACTGTCTTACAGTGACAAATACAACATGCAGAATAGTGTATGATCAGCCTTGCTCAAACTGTGGAGGAGGCAGACTTCTCAGACAAAATTAATTTTATTGGATCCAGATTCTAAAAGTCACATTTAGGGAAAAACTAAAATTAACTGCAATGCATATGGGCTCGGTTTCAATATTTTTATGAGCCAGGAGATAATTTGGCTACTAAGAAAAAACAGAACAATGGTTCTCAAATATTTCCCCCCTTGCCTCTCCTTGGATCCCCAGAGAGTGTCCAAGATGCACATACATTCTTGAGGCATTGTCCATCTATCAGGGATGAGCCCCAGATCAGTTCTTTGGTACTTTACAGCTAGTCTTTGTTCAAATTTCATGGCTTATTTTCAAAACTAGAGAAGTGTAATGGTTCCTTGCCCAAAGTGGTGGTGTGTCCTGCTAGAACAGGGGAAGTTGTTTGCCAACAGTCACCTAGGACACAGTGAGACTCATTCTCTGACGTTCTCAGAGTTTCTTCAGACTCAACGCTTGCTTTTGTTAAGCTCACTTTTTAAAGAAGTTATGTTTTTATCTATAATCCATTGCATAGAAACTGTACTGAAGACATGCAATGTTATGAGAGGATTCAAGAACAACAAAAAATGATGGCCCCTCAATTAATGTGAGATGGGAAAGCAAAAATAATGAAAAAAGAAAGAAAAGATGGAAATAAATCTTTTGTACATAAGCACGGTAGAGGAATGGGAAAAAATAAGATCAAGATATATCAAGTACAGGTTCAAATTCCCTATGATGAATGTGAACATTATGTATACCTAAACATACCAATAAATTTAATTAGGAAAAATGAATAAATAAACAAAAAGGGGCTGGGAAACCTAAAAAAAAATCATCATGCTGAGCATGACACTGGTCCAGAGGACTCATCCCTTACTTTACTACTGTAAATTATACTTTAGCATAACAGTAGCAAGCTATGCATCTCAGTGACTTTCCCTGAGGGACACAGGACACCATCTGTTTACTCACTCGGTGCAATGAAGGGCAAGGCGTGTGCACAACTGCAAAAGTGGCAAAATGGGATTTTTATGCATGTTATGTTCCGTCTGATTTTGTGTTTGTTTACCGGAGCATCACAGAAGGTCCAACACCCACACCCCTCTGGAATTCATTAAAAAAAAACTTTTCTTCTGATTTTTCTCATAGAAGTAGCCCAATTCAGGACAATGGCACATAAAATCCAGATGTGGAAGATTTGGAGGAAGTGAATCATCAGATTATTCATGCATGGATGATGGAGATGATCCATTATGGTCATGTTGTGTTTTCATAACAGAAGAGGGGTGCGGGAACCTGATGATGATGAAGATGAAGGTGAAGATGATGAGGACTTTTATACTGACCATGCGAACCAAAGCTAATGTGACAGGGAAATGGAGCCAGAATCAACTGGTACAAGCACAGGAGGTGCGGACCTCCTTGTTTCAGATAACAAAGAAAACAGCAATGTGAGCACGTATCTGGCCAGCCAAACCGTTGCAAAATGGTCATGCGACCAACTGGAAGAGTCTGATGTTGGAATTAGGTCTGGAAATACAGTGTGAGTCTTAGCAGTGTGAAAAGAATTGGACAGAACGCTAGCACTTCCATTCACTGCTGGAAATTGTAACAGACAAAATGCTACAAGATGCTGTGAAATACAAGAAGGCTGAAATGCGAGTAAAATGTTCTATATGTACCAATAGCCATATTAATAATATATTCATTATGATACCTCACAAGTTGAACTGAAAGCATTCATGGGACTGCTGTACTTAGCAGAGATTTCTCACGGTCATCCCAGGAATGTAAAAGACTTATGGAAAAATAATGGGTGAAAATATGGCATTAAAAATGCCTTGTATATGTGAAGACTTGTTATGCTTTCAATTTGGGCATTTATCCTGGAACTCAGGTATCCTGTCCTTGTTTGTATAGTAACAGCGGGATGATGTTAGCAGCTTTGTTGCTCCCATCTCCCCAACTAATGGAAATGTGGCATTCGACAATTGGTTTACTAGTTTTTAATTCATATCACACTTGCTAACAGAGCTCAAGTGGACCAACACAGAAGGTGTATGCAGGACCAAGGCAGAAATTCCTAGTGAAATGCTGCAATTTCAAAACAGACAATTGTACAGTACAACTTTTGGATTTCAGAAAGATTTACACTGGCCTCATATATGGCAAAGCAAATCAAGCTGATATTGCTGTTGTCAACGCTGCACCATGATGGAAATTTTGTTAGGGAAACAGTGACCAAACAGAAGCCAGAGTTCGATCGGTAGCGGGAGCAGAGAGCCGACCCCAGAGAGCCCTGAGCATCCGGGCCCAGTCTACATCTGAGCAGGGAGGCCTAGGCCGAGATCAAGGCTGGCAGCACCGGCAGGGAGCTGAGGCCCTGGGGACCTCACAGTGAGGCGACTACCGGGGAGGGGCGCGGGGCAAGAGGTCACCGCCAGGAAGGTTTTGGGAACAGTAAAATGGTTCAGTGCAGGAAACGGATGTGGTTTCATCCACAGAATGACACACGAGGAAGATGTGTTTGTGCACCAGACTGCCATGAAGAAGGAAAACCCCGGAAGTCCCTCCCCGGTGCAGGAGAAGAGAGGCTGGAGTCTGAGGTTGGTGACGGAGCAGAGGGTGCAGAGGCAGCAGAGGTCACAGGCCCGGTGCGGTTCAGGCTCGAGGCAGGAAACGGGGCCATAGACCACGATTCCGCAGGGGCCCTCCAGCTTCACATCTCTCCCATCATCAGGTTTAGTCATCCAGCAAGAAGGAACGAATGTGAAACTCTAGCAATGAGCAATGAACGAAAGACCGGGGACTGAAGACCCTAAGTGCTTGCTGTTTATCCATGGACCAGACAGACAGAGCTACCTGCGTTTTCTATGCAGCCTGGGGCTTTTATTATTTGTACCTAAAGACGTCTCTTCTTGGTAATGACAAACATTTTTTTTTTTTAGCCTGGTTTTTCTCGATACACCTTTAAAGGTTTTAAAAATTGTTTCATATCTGGTCACGTTGAGATTTTTAGGAACATCATTTTTAATTTGTAATAAAAGTTTACAACTTGATTTTTTCCAAAAGAGTCAACAAACTGCAAGCACCTGTTAATAAAGGTCTTAAATAATTGTAAACAAACAAATAAACAAACCAAAACCAAAACAGAAGCCTGAGATGGAAACTTTCTGCAATAAAACCAAAGGCAGAGTAGATGTTGTTGATGACTTACATAGCAACTATGTCATCACTGGCAACACCAAGCATTGGCCAGTGGTTGTTTTAATGGATTCTAAACATGTGTGGCATAAATAGTTTGATAGTTTGCAAAGAAAATAACAAATGCAAAGTAACACACAGAAATTCTCTTACAGGATTGTGACTGAAACTCATAAGAGATCATTTAAAGCAAAGGAAAAACAAAATCTTTCTGCCCAGAGAACTACGCAAAAAGAAAAAAAAAGTAGTGGAGCACACTGGAGAGCTTGCAGGGATGGCATCCAAAGACCTACTACAGCAACAGGAAAATCAAAACGATGTCAACGGTGCCCTACAAAAATGGACAGAAAAACAAAACACATGCGCTATCAGTGTAAGCAATACGTGTGAAGCAAGCAGTTGTCACATGTGAACACTGTCCTGACTGTGAAAATTGAAGCAAAGCTTTTTATTGCAGAATTATATTGGTAGTTTCATTGTAGTTCATACAGGAGTCTATTTCTGTTGTTATCTTTTGGGTTTTGGAAGCAAGTACTCAGCTGATGTGAAAATGTTGATGTCTACTCTAACTGCACACTATGTATTAAGAATTGAATACTTTATTTTATTGATACGTTATGTTGTTGCTAACTACACACTGCATAATATAATAAGAAACTCCTGACAGAACAGCAAGACCAATGAGATGTCAAGTATGTTCTACAAAAAGGCCAGGAAAGCAAAACACATGTGCTGTTAGTGTGAGCAATGTGTGTGTATGGAATGTGCGTGTGTACAGACTGCCTTAGAAATGATAATGGAAGTAAAGGTTTTCTTTTATAAAGTGCTATTGGCATTGTTATTGTAGTTCATATAAGAATTTATTCATGTTGTTCTTTTTTTAGACTTTGTACACCAAAAAGCAGTTGATGTTAAAAATGTTGGTCCTGAATATTAAAAGTTGAACGCATTATTATAAAAAAAGTTTTTCCTGTTAAGTACTTATTATTTAGTAAAATAAAATTTGTAAAATGAAAATTCATAATTGATTGATAGAAATATTCTAAAGAGTAAAACATGGGTCTCGGAGATCCATCCACACACCTCTGTGACAAAATTAGTGTTATGCTCTGTGGATTAAAGAAGGCCTTTTGTGGAGAAGGCTACACCTTAGGTGATCAGGTTATTATTTCTAGTGATTTTCACATTTGTTTTTCACAACAGATCTTTGGAGTATGTATGATAAACTGCCCTCATTTTGCAAATGAGGTGAGAGGCAAGTGAAGCTGCTTTGCCAGGTTCCCTCCCAGGCCACGTGATTCTCTTCGCCACAGGATGCTGCCTCTGTAGAGATGCAGAGAAATGGCTAAAAGTTCTGATAAGTACTCAAGTACCAATCTCAGCCTTCAACAGTCAATGGAAGTGCACTGGAGATTTTTACTACAGGGAATGGAGCCAATGTTTTTCAAACTTACTCGATTACAATAATTTAATAAAGCACACAAAGATATCTCCCAGAACTACAGAAAAAGAATTTCTAGGGAGGACTACAAGGACAGGTATCGTCGACAAAGAATTACAGGTGATGTATTTAGTTATGCATAGGCAGCTAGCAAGGGACAGGGCCCAAGATAGAGTCAAGCTGGTTAGCATTACAAACAAACAGTAGGAAGATCTAGTTTAGAGCTTGTGGAGAGCTAACTTAAGCCATACAGATAGTTAGGCTTAGAAATGTAAAAGCTATCACAGAAAAATGGATAAAGTTAAGATGCAGATAAGCAATTCAGGACTCTGACTCCCGGAGTGAAACCCTAAAGAAACGTCTTAGGCAGAGTACACAAGCAAGGCAGCACCTCTCTGTACACCTGGCTTGGGGGGCTGGTTACATGAACTGTGGAAATTGTGAATGGCTTTTTTCTTTTGAACTATGTTTAAAAACCGCAAGTCTCCATCAGTTATTTTAAACCCACAGTGGCACTTGCATTGGGCCTCCACTGGGCCCTGCTGGACTCCAAGCAAGCTCTGTTTCTTCTTCTTCTTTTGGTTGTTGTTTTTGGTACCAGGGATCAAATTCAGGACCTTTCACTTGTGAGGTACGTGGCGGCGGGGGCCACTGAGCCAAATCCTGGCTCTGATTCTTCTTAAAAGATTCGATTCCGGGCAAACAGCTCCTGTGGTGAGGCTCTCAGAGACCCTTCCCCACCAGGAGCTTGTTTTTCTTATTTTACTTCCAGTGACACGCTCCTAATGTTCTCCTTTTCATCCATGTCTGCATACTTTGAGAAAATAGTCAAGATTCCCGCAGTGTTAGCTGATTCATTATTATCAATTCTGATTGGAAAAGCGCCAGCTACGGGTAACTAATGAAATAAATGATTCTTCGAGACCTAGGCCCCTGATTCATCTGGCCGTCCCTCATGGTAACGCACATCGGTGCAGCTGGAGGCTTTGCTTTCCAAACAAACCTTCAGGTCAGCCCAGGGCTCCTGGTGCAACAACGCATTCTGAGCTCAGGGACCCGGTCATCTAGGATCTGGAGTTCATCTGTCGTCAACTCTCACCGTGGTCTTTAAAAATGGAAGTAATCACCACCGATGTGTGCACAAAATGCAGATTCCAGTGTCTCATTGCAGATTACCATTTGACAGAGAGACCATCACCCACAATTCAAATTAGAAACATCAAGTGATTTGATTCTGATCCAAGCAGTCCTCAACTCCATTTTCCACTCTAAAACGCTGAAAATTCTGTGAAAACCAAAGCACTCTAAAGGTGGAAAGAACACCAGTGCGCCCTGACATAAGTCATTCAGTCTCTTGGTTTTATCACCCACAACCTGGAGAGAAATAATATGTGCCTCTATAGAGCTGTTAGGATAAAATGAGATAAGACATGAAAGCAAAGTGCAGATGATCCACCCTTTTGAAGGGGTCAAAGGAAATAGGATATGGAGCCAGCAACGAACCACTTTCAGCCAAAGCAGCAGAAAAGCTTTCCTATATTTTCTTGATTCTTAGGCTATAAAGGCAATTTACAAAATCACTACATTCACTCTGTCCACTTACCTGCTAGGCAGGACCAATACTCGCCCATGATTATAAAATGACAGTGTTTCTCTCCTCTCTCTGAATCTCATGCCCAGAAGTTTATAATCTGAATATCCATAAATATCCATTCACAATCATATCGACGCATGTATGCATACATGTATGGGACTGCTGACATGAAATGTGTATCTTCACACATATGAAATATGCCCATACTCACGCTTACTTATTTTTATAGATTTCTTGAGATTTCAAAGGCACATGTAAGATAGCTTAACCTTTACAGCAATGCTAATGTAGCTCCTACTGTATGATATTTTAACACCTTTTTAATAATGCATATTCTTAAATGTTAAGCTGATTCATACGTTATCATCCCAACTCTTAGATCTCCAGTTCTACTTAGAATACCAGTAGGAAGATGAAGAGATAAGAGAATTTTATTGCAGAATTTCCTCAGAAATTACAGCAGTCTGGTATGATCCCTGTTCTTTGCTCTGCTTGAAAGTTTATTACTTTTCAAGGGAGGGGGTCCCCAGCCTCTTTCTCAGACCATGCCTTATTGGATCGAAATAAACTTTCAAAGTACTATTTCTCTCAGCCTGTGGCAAGGACAAGGCTGAGGCCAATGTGTATTACAGAAGCAGTAAAAATATGTGGATTAAGAAGAAAAGCAATGCACTATATTTCCTTTTGTATATCGAGCAGTTACGGAATGTGGATTGGGCACACACAAATAGTTGGAGTAAGAAAGTCACAGTGGACTCCTGTTTCATGTCAAACATTTAACGCGCAGGATTTAAGGGAACATGGTTGTGTGTGAGGCCTTTGAACTGAATGCCCAGGATCATAACGTTGAGTTGGAGGTGTAGTACACTCTGGTGCATTCTAAAAGTGAATTATTTGTACAAATTCTATACAACGATGTGGCCTATAGGTAAGTAGGTGACTTCAGTGATTTCCAAAGTATGAGTGAGCATTAGGAGATGCCAAAAAGAGGTTCTTCTATACTTCTTCAAAATGTGGCTAAGAAATTGAAGATAAAAACTTTCCTTCTTTTAAGGATTGAGTTCATTATTTTAATTTGGGGGTGCTTTAAGACTTGCTGATGATAAAACATTTAAAATTAAGTTAAATTTGTTAATATTTTATTAATGTTTCCTACTAAAGAGAAATATTAACTATAAATTTGAATAGATATATTTCCTTTGAAAACTACATTTTTGAGGTATGCATTATGCATGAATGGGATGATAGGATGAGGATGATTAAAATACTTATCTTCTTTATCTAGATTTGTTTTAATTAGAGTACAATAATGTATGTAAAATGAGTACAGACAGAGGGAGAGAGAGAGAGAGAATCCTAAATAAATATTA
>NW_022900943.1:8630132-8731879 GCF_012274545.1 Fukomys damarensis | reverse complement strand
CCAGGTAAAACTGGAATCATCTTTATCATACATAAACTAGAATATGAGTATATGGATTGTTTATTGAATTATTTAATGCATGATATAAGACCAGGAAAAATAAGTACTCACAGATAAATGACTCAGATATGGCCAGATTTGCATTATTACTTGGGGAACAAACTTCACAGTCTCCATATTTGGCTCTACAATTATATCAGACTTAACATGAGGCATTAATGTTCATTATGAAACAAAATATAATTGTTTTTGCTCTTTTCAATACTGGAATAGGAAGACAACAGGAGGTTTGGAGATTGCTACATCATTATAAACATTCTTTATGGCAATTATATTATATGAATTAAATTAAATGATACATGAAAATTAAATTATATGATATATGGATTGTTAGTGTTTATTCTTGTATTTTTTACTCAATATAGCATTAATATAAACTGGTGGTTATTCACTGGGATATAATTCATGGGTCATTTAACTCATTGTGAATATAAGGAAAAAGCCATAATAGCATTAACAGTATCTGTTTTAATAAGCAATTACAGATATTTTTATATTGTATTAATGTTGCTATAGTTATCTTAAGATATAGCAGATAGATCCATCATTTCAAGATTATAGTATTTAATACACATATCGTTATATTTTTAGTGAAACAGAAACACCATTCTATCTCAAATTTGTTGTACAGTTTACTTTGTAATCCCTACACATTAATTTTATGTACATTAAAATATTCACAATTGCCCATATTCTTTGCCACACAGCTAAAGGGATTCAAGACACACAGACACACACACAAAGGATTTAAAGCCTATGCTTTGGGCTTGGCATGCAGCTTGCTCATAGAATGTCTGCTCAGTGTGCACCAGGCCAGGAGTTCGATCCTCAGCAAAGAAAAATGAAGTCAAGTAAAATGGATCAGGTCAGGTCGCTGCTCTCCGGAGACCAGCCTGGGCTCCCGAGTTCGCGGAAAAGGAAGCCGCTGCTGCCCCTTGCTTTGCATTTCCTCTAACTTCAGAAGCACATTAAGTGTCCCCCAGATATTTTATACTTGCTCCACGCTCTGCCTAGAATTTTCTCCATGGCAGTCATATCGTATGGCCTCTCCTGTGCTGATTTCAAATGCACTTTCCCATTCAGTTATCTGGTAGCCGTCTGAATTGCAATCACATCCTTCTATGCTATCCTGGTTTCTGTATGCTGCTAAATATACTGTATAATTTGCTAACTCTTATCTCTCACCTCTTCTCTTCTGGGTTTTAAACTCCACTGGAGCAGGTATTTGTTTCCTTTTTATTATCGTTTCATTGTTCCTCCTTATATTCTAACAAGTGTCTGTGGAGGGAATGACAACTATATAGAAATAATGCTGCTTTTAGCATAGGTGGAAAACTGGTTAAATTAACTCAATAACAATAGATTAGCCCATTTTTAGAGCTGCTAAATGGAGAACATGAGAACTTAGGCAAAAAGTCAATACTTTTCCTTTAGCATACAACTTTACTGCAAATGCCTTTGGAAAAAAATGTCAATTTCCTAGTGTTGCTGTCAAAATGTAATCAAATTTGGCAGCTTAGAACAGCACAAATTTATTCTCTCACAGTTGTGGAGAATTCCAAAATGAAGGTGGTGGCCGGGTCACACTCTCTGAAAGACACCCAGAGTTATTTCTTGTCTCCTTCAGTGTTTGGGGCCTCCTGATGCTCATGGCTTGTGGCATCATAACTCTAATCCGTCGTTATTTTTCCTTGGTCTTCTTCCCTTTGTGGAACATGTCTCCTTCTGTTCCTCATAAGGACAAAAGGTATTGGGTTTAGAGCCCACTATCAATCCAAGGTGATCTCATCTTGATATCGAAAACCATATCTGAAAAGTCTCTATTTCAAAATAAAGCCACACCCAGGTACTGAAGAACAAGACTTGGACATATTTGGGTGACACAATTGTCTAAAGATAAGACATGTCCATCTAAAGATATCAGATTTTTAATTTACTTTGTTGTTGGTGAGGGAAAACTATTTGTTTCAAATATTTTTATAGCATTATGTAGTTCATTATTCTGGAGGATCTTCTAATAGACCTTGGGCAAAACAAAAATGGATTGCAGATAGCAGTGAATTGTTTACAAATCGAAAACTATAACTTGATACTTTTCCCATTTTAAAAAATCTGATATCTAATAAAGAGATTTTCCACTTTTCCATATAGGAGAACTATTTTACCTATTTTTAACTAGGTGGAAATCCAAATGCTGCATATATCAACTCCCTGTATGTTTTCCAATAGCCATGATTAAGAAAGTATTAAGTTACAGACTAAGTGTTCAATGGCGGAAGAAAACTACTAACGTTTGTTGAGTAGACTCTAATGTTTGCTGATGTTTCCTGCTTGCCAAGAGGAAGTAATATGTATTCCATGTACTTGATTTAAGTCCTTCTACTTTACAAGGTGGCTTTTGTGTAAAAAGTGATATAGTGAACCCGAAGCACTTCACAGAGTTTCTGGCATATGGAAAGTAAAAAGAACTCAGATGCCTTCTGTATATACACCAACTCCTCACGATGAATGTAACAATGACACCCTACAAACTTGTACTAGTTTACATTTTGAAATAATTTTTAAAAGAATTCAACATGCTTTACCGAATATAACTGGTGATCACTATTGTCCAAATGATACATACCAATTTCCAAGTTTAGATTCAGAATGTCAAATTCTCAAGTTAAAGAAAAAGAGAATTGAAAAGTGTAAATCTGGCTCACATTAAGCAAAAGATAAACTGTAATATCATAATTAGTAAATCCTATAAATTATTGAGTTGAATTCCTAGAAATACGTGCTTTTATTGGCTCCTGTTTGGTGCTGTTTTTCAGTTCAGATCACACCCAGAATTAGTTGGTTAGTTAGACACAGAATTCTGATGATGGCCTTTACCAGAAAACTGCAGGATTCTTAGAAAAGTGGAGAAGACATGAAATCTACTATAGGATGAACAGATAAAGGAAAAAGGCATATTTTACTTGAGGAAGATACATTGGATAAAAGTAGGCTCTGTCTTCAGAAATTTGAATGCTGCTCATGTGAAAACTAATAAAATAAAGCCACACCAAGTAAAACAGGTAACTAGTCCGGGACATGAATGTTACAATAAGCTGGATCAGCAGTGCGTATAAGAAACGCCTCCTCAGGACCAGCACTGTTGAGCAGTGAAATGAACAGCCTTGACAGACACTGAACTCCCATAATAACGCTAACTTCTGATCACTGAGCGCTCAGCCCAGAGCTGACAGCCATTCTCCAATGGTGCATCAATCCCAACAATAATCCTACGAGGCAGAAGTTATTATCTCTATTGCCTGGAAGAGGAAACAGAAGTGATTTGCCCATGGCCACAAACTAGAGATCCTAAGCTTATTTTTTCAACCACATTCATACTTGTGGCCTTCTACAGTACATTAAATTGAGCACATCTGTTAGGAATCTTTTAAAAGGATGTTATGAATCCAGAGGATGGGATATCTGGCTTCTAAGGTTAATACCTGAGAAATGCTCAGAAGCATTCTGTTAGTAAGAGTACCTGAAATGTACCGAATGCATAAAAGGAAGATTTTAGAAGAGAGTATAAGTGTAAACTGTCACACAGATGTAAAATAAATAGATGTCAAAGATTTTACTTACCTCATGAATGAGTGTGGGAACAAATATGATATCACAAGTGTTCTAATAATTCACCCCAACACAACCCACAGTAATGATAAGACAAATTTACAAACAGATCTAAAACTCTGGTGATCCAGTGGAGAGAAAGAAAATCACTGCATTTCGTTAGATAAATATTTTTATGCTTATGGAAAGCAGTTATTGGCATTGATATCAGTTATTCATCATGTAGAAAAGAGTAAAAATAGCTCCAAAATAATGAGTGGCTCAAAAGTCTATTCACATAAGACAAATAGGGATGGCATGCTTAGAAAGTACTTCATCTTTTCATTGAGAACATCAATTGGTGTCCATTTTAAAGTCTTTTACAGTGGTTCCTTCAACTGTTTCTTATTATGTTTGTCACATAGATGGGATATAGCATGGCTGTATTTATTTATCACCTGGTGCTGAGCCATCCTGGCCTCCTGGAGTTCTATGTTACATAGGAAAAGCAGAGGAGATAAGTAATTTAATAACTACTGGTACAAAATCATATTCAGAGACTTAAGAAACCTAATTTGTTGTGAGACCTTGGAAAATTAATTGAACTCTGTAGGCCTAAATTTGCTCCTAAATTAAATCGAGAGGACAAAGTACTGAAATGCTACCAGTGGTTAGTTACCAGTAGCTACCAGGAGATTACAATAAGCATTACTTGTACATGAGTTTCAGTAGCCATTTCACTAAAATTAGATACTATTGGTGTTGTTTTTATTGTTGCTACTGCTGTTATAGTATTATGACTACTAGGAAAATTGTAATAACATGCAGAAATCCATTCACACAAAACACAGACTGCAGAAAACAATACATTGCTATTTTGAAGTGTAAGTTCTTTAGCACTGAATATGGCAGATATTCAGTGAACGTGGATGAACACAATGACATCATTTATTGTCTACTATGTATGCACTTTATGATAGCAACCGAATTAATGCTCGTGCAAATTTTAAAATGATAATTTATAAAACAACGATTCTATATTATTATTTAACTTTGGGTATTCAGGAGTAGTTGAAATGTAGATGGACTTTATTTTTTTTTTAAAATAAAACCACCTTTGTCTTGATGGGAGAGTTTGAGAGAAGTGTGCAAGAAAATTCTGTTTTCTAGAAATTCTGTGGAGCTAGTCCTTCACAACGGTTTGGCGGCTGGAGAAATTAAGAGAGGAGGGCAGGCATGAAGTGAAAGCAGAGAAGAATGCGTAAAGAGCAAAGTGTCAAACTGAAAAAATAAGCCCTGGGTCTCTTCTACCAGGGCTACAAAAGAGATGGACAAATTTGTTCTTTCTCTTTTAGTGCTACACAATTTGTATTAGTTTTTACCCTGGAATACCTGGATCTGGATCTGCCAAAGAGATGTTTCTACTCCCAAAAAAGGGTACTAATTCTTTTGATGCTATGTTTTACTTTGGTGCTGATATGCTTATTTCTGTCACATCACCAGTTTTAAGTGGCAGAAAAATCAGATGTTCACAATAGTTCCAGGTTACTACCTATTACTGAAAATGCAACAGTTGTGTTAGCAAGACCTTACGCACATAATATCTTGGAACTATTATGGACACTTACAAGGCAGTCAAAACAATGTATCGAATCATAAGTATTTTCTTCCCAATAGATATAGAAATTAAGTGGTATCAAGGAGTGATGGATAGACATTGTGCTGAAATGGAAATTGTGTTTGCATGGTTAACGTCAGCCTACCCGTGACATCTTGGATACCAGAGCGGGCATTTTGAGTCAGTTAAGCGGCGGTGAGGATCTACAATTTTGTGCATCATCCCTAAAACGTGTGCGTCTATATCACAACTATGGGTTTGCAAATAGAAGAAAGTAAATTTACAGCTAGAGGGATTATAGCAGATATCTATGGAGAAATAGGCTTAAGCTTGTTTCTCTAGCCACACCCACGAAAGGCAACCTAAATCATATTGACACTCCGCCACCATTCCGGCACTTCTTGGCTGTTGGCTAAGCTCAGAGAATATAGAAGCACTGGCCATTCCTGAGGAGAGGACTTCTCCGAGGCACCTGGGGAAATGCAATTCATGGAGAATGTGGCAGATAGCCTGCCGGAGGGTTGCCTTTAAGCGGCTCTCTTGTTAGCAAATGTTCTTGCTTAAGTTCTTGATCTGCTGATATGGTTGGCTGCATGTTTTCCCAGTCCCAGGAGTAATAAAAAAAGTTAAACGCCCGATCAAGACAAACCCTTCCATAACTCTGAGCATTGCATGCAATGAAAAAGCAGAGACATATCCCAGGACATTTTTGCTAAGACTAGACATTCCCCACAGCAAAAGAAAACTTAGAAAGGGTGCACAGAGAACCAGAGCAACAGCAGTGCTCCTTCCTAAACTGTAAATCAGCCTCAGAGAGGTGACCGTCTTTAGGACAAACAGACTTTGGCTATAGAATTTCCTCTGCGATGAATGGGTGGTATACTGGTGTGTGACTTCATCATGGAGCAGTGAACATCTTCTAGCCTGCCATAGTTGCTCTTTTTGTGTTCCCTGCAATCTTTTCTATGAATTCTTGCATTTAAGAAGATAGTATTTTGTTTTATTTGTTTTACATTTTGATCCGGGAAATCCACTGAAGGAATGTCTTGGAAGTTGACCCCAGATCAGGTCTCAGGAGACTCTTCCAGGTAGTCTCCAAGATTTTCACCCCGATCTTTCACAATCCATCTGGTTGCATATTCACATTTGGAAGTGATTTGTGAAAATTTATTTACCAACAACTTTTATGGGCTAACACGATAAGGGGAAATCCATGAGGATCAACAAAAGGACACATTCTTTCAGAAAACAGAGCTGGAAAAAAATACCTATCATCAGCCAAGTTAGAATAATGTGTCTTCCCCAAACATGACAGTCATGGTATAAATTCAGCATTATTGTCAGTACTGAGTATGAGTCATGTTACGTTAAATTGTTGGATGGACTTCTGTGCCTCTGGTATTTCATCGACAGTGCTGAGGTTATAGCAGGTATCTGCTGAATATTTGTGAAGCTAAGTAATTCCCTTGTTACTAGGAAACATGGGCTCTCATAACAAATTTCCAAACAATGTGGGTGTAGAACCATGCAATTTTGTGTAGGGAGTGGTGATCCTAGACTGAGCACCTGTGTTAACTAAATACTACAAATTCAAACATAGGCCAGCTCCATTTGGTCAGCTTTATTTGAAACATATTTCTTCATTTAAGGAAAGAAGGAGCCTCTTTTTGATGAAAGAGAGAGTTGAAGATTTAAACTGGGTTAAAGAACAAAAATTTACAGGCCATGATCGCTAAAATTTAGAATCCCAATACTCTGGGAGACTGAGGCAGGAGGGCTGCAAATTTGAGGCCAGCCTGGAAAATTTAGCAACTTAGCAAGGCACGCATTCAAAATTTTAAAAACTTGCCAGGCATGGTGGCCCATGCCTGTGATCCCAGCACTGGGGAGTCTGAGGCAGGAGGATCACTGTGAGTTCGAGACCAGCCTGGGCTACATAGTGAGTTCCAGGTCAGTCTCAACTACATAGTGAAATCTTGTCTTAAAAAACAAAAACAAAAACAAAACAAAACAAAATTTAAAAAACTAAAAACACCTAGAGGTGTAGCTCAGTGCAAAGGCCCTGGATTCAATTTCCAGTACCTCTATCTCCCTGTAAAATTACTACAAAAAGAGATTATTTTTAAGACAGATCTTCAGTAGGCTTTTCTTGCCAGTCTTTGTAACTCATGCTTTAGTCCTAAGACAGTTTCCAATAACTTGAATTAAAGTAACAAAAAGAGCAGACAATTAAACATGATTTGTTATAGTATTAAGTGAAAAATTTATATGATGCAAAGCACAAGTAAAATGTTACTGTGTTGATGAATATTACTAAAATGAGACTTAGCTCATACACCTTCAATAATCAGAAGAATGATTTTGTTAGAGAAGTTTTCCCAATACATTAATATTTTGTGCCATCCAGTGTTAATTCTGAAAGTAAAGTATCCTACACCGTGGAATGCAGTACGCAGAGAGCAATGCAGATCACCATGCCCTTCCCTTAATACTTTTTCTTTCAGGTCAATTTGACCAAATGCTTGAATTACAACTGCTTGCTGTGCAGTTCCGAGCTCTTTGGAATTTATTCCTTGAATGCGTAGCTCTTCTCTACAGCCTACCTTACCAAGCTATATATATTACTCCTGCGGTTTTGAAAACTTCTTTTCTGTACACTGAAAGTTTTATTGTGAAGTTTAAAAACATGCAACATTTTAATTAGAATTATAATTGTTTAATTGTCATTTTATCTGTTAATGCTGTATTAATGAATTGACATAGTTTTTAGTGCTTTGCTCTCAACCATAATTTTTCTCTTTAACACTGCCATTTAGATGACAGTTTGATACAATACAGCGTCTTTCCGGAACTATGCATAGCGTTACAGTAGAAACAAATGTAGCTATGCGGCGATTAAACTGAGGAGGAATAATCCAAAGGGGAGTGGGTCAACGAAGCACGTTGACATTCCAAATACCATGTTCAGAAAAGGTCAGGAAAGCCCAGCAAGGAAGTTACTCAGTGACAACGAAGCCACTCAGCTTGTGCAAGACTCGGAAAGACACATCTCCACGGAACAACGGGGCATTTATCCTGGAGGAAGTGAGGCAAGTTGTCTGGTATTCTCTCTTCAGATGTCTATTTAGGGTCTCTTTAGGTACATGTGGTGATGATTCTTGGAGACAGAATTTAGTTGAGGGAAACCGGGGCTCCTGAAATTGTAAAGATCGAGACTCTTTCAAAGGTGACGTGAATTACCTTGTTGTGATATTATTATACTACCCCCAAACTCTCTAGCTTTGAAGCGAAGATTTCTATCCCTGTTTCAAGTTCAAATTACATTGCAACCAATTAGTTTTACAAATTTGGACAAGTAGGACATTTCTTGACATGAAACAAAAACTTAAGACATTGTAACAATTCATAATGCTAATCACATTTTCTCTCCTCCTGCTACCATCCTGTCATGATTCTTCAAATACTGTACTAGTTGTACAGCTCCTTTCCTTTTTCTCCCTGGCGCTCACCTACTATGGCCTCCTATTTCATGTCTAAACTACTGTAATAATCTATATTGTTGTCCTATTCCTAAATGTGTAACTGTTCTGAAATGGATGTTTTCAAATTCTTCTACAGAACACCCTAACTTTTCCCAGAACACTCAAGGAGATGCATGCAGTGTGAAATGCAGGAAGTGGCAGCTCTCAAATCCTACTACAACTGGGAAAACTAGGCTTCTGTTTTATATATTATTCTCCTGTTTGTCATTATGTCCAGAGAGAGGTCTTGGTGGCAACGGCTCTGTGAAGACTCTAGTTTTAGCTGTCATCAAGATCAGGCCAGATATATTTTGAAAGTAAAGAATCTCCCTTTTGGTCATAGTTTTAACTCTGGTGTTCTATCATTTATTCTCTACATGACAATTTTGCTTCTATAAAATCTTCGTTCATTGATTTTTGCTGAAGATAGAGTGATGGCGTCCAAAATAATATGTCAAATTTCTACCATTTGGTACCTTAGAATATGACCTAATATGTTTTTTTTTCTGTTTTTAATATATGTTTTTTTATTAGTGTATAAAGATTATACAGATTAATGGGTTTCATTTTTTTTCTAATTTGAAAGGCAGATTTAGTTAAGGGGAGGCCATGAAGTAAGACATGAAACCAATATGAACGGTAACCTAATCAAAAGTAAAAATTTGGACACACAACACACAAACACACACTTGGAACATGACATTAAAAAGCAAGGGCCGAGATCAGGGTGATGCAGCAGGAGCCAGAGAGCACCTATGAGGACAGCAGACCATCAGAAGCCAGGGAAGAAGCCTCACCCTTCAGAAAGGGGCCAATTCTGCTGGTAACTGAACCTCAGACTTCCAGCCTCCGGAACCACGAGGCAATGAATTCCTTCCATTCAATCCACATTTGTGCTGCTTTGCTGCGGCAGCTCAAGCAATCTAATGTCACCTTCGAATGTACGAATCCATCTGTATCCATGCCTCTGTTCTCCCTGCAATGTCTTCATTACAAACTCCTTGTTTAAGAAATACAACAAATTTTAAAATCACCGCTGTTTTTCAGCTACTTCGATTTTCAGCAAACTAATTGTTGAGAACCTAATAATACTTACGAATACAACTGAAATGTATTGTATCCTACTGTACTGGCTCCTTGGAAAAAAGTCAGGCTAATTTAATATTGTATATTTAAACCCAGAGGTAAATTTGTGTATCATCGTAATTATTGCCATTAACAAATATGATATCTGTGGTAGTTTAGAATGTATGGCCATGAGACTACACCTACCCACCATCAACATGGTGAGATAAATACTCTCATATTGAAAGTCTTGATATTAATGAAGAGAAAGTTTGGCTCTTTATGTGTCTTACTATTTTGGTAATATTCATCTTGCATTGTATGTGAATTATTTTTTATTAAGATAAAAAGATCTGATTATTGTTTGGAAGACTTTACAAAGCTCAAGGATGTTAATGGCATGTGCAGATTTTCAAGAGCATATTGAGAACCTTCCTTTTAACCATTAAAATGCATCTAGTGTCCTTCTTAAGCTCCCAGTAGCTCTTAATTTCAAAATCTAGTAGTGTATTTTCCCTGGAATTTCTACTTGACATCTGAAAAGCAACGGTGTGGTCAACCACTCTCTCCACACGGCATGCTACTTTTGCATTTTGCTTCTGTTGCCTTTAACCCTGTCAGATTTCCTCTTACATATCTCACCCTTCCACTACATATCTGTGTTGCTTCCTCCTTCATTGTTTACCATCTCACCCAACCTGAAGAAATCAGCTACCAAAAAAACGCTGGTGATAAACAAGTCTGTCTCTCTGGTTCGACTTCATTCTAGACATGTAATTCTAGGATTCTTTGGCAGTAAAACAGTTGGTGAGGCAACCAGTTTTCTTCCAGCAGTTGTTTTACATATATGTCACTTTCTCCTTCTCCAACCCTTGTGTCTTTGAATCAGCTAAACTGGTTGGATGTGAATACTATTAATAAATAATAATAAGTCATTTCTAGCTTGCAAGGCCATGATCATAGAACAAAAGCATTATTTGTTAACAAAAAACATCGTACTGGCTTTTTAGTTGAAGTATTCAAAGAGTTTAAAAGAAAAGTCCCCTCCATTACAGAATGATATATACACTTGCAAATAAAATAACATAAAATTAATTTAAAATTATTATACTTAACTGTTTTTTATTTATTTTTTGATTTTGATAAAGATGTCTGTCAATATTCAAACACTCTCAGTAGATCTCTGCTGTATAAATTTTAATCTACTTAGAGTAGCATTAATAGCTTTACACAATCTGACCCAAATCTACTTTTCTGCTTTGTCACCTCTACCATGCCATATAGTTTATGTTCAGTTAAGCCAGCTTACTCAACATCCATACAAACCTTTGAATTTCCCACCTCAATGTCTATGATTATTTTCAAAGATGGCTCTTTACATGGAATAACATCCATCTTCTCTGTCTCTATTGTCAAAGTCCCTGGTTATCCTTAGCACACAGCTCACCATATTAACAACTATTCTTTCTCTTTAAATTTATCATAATAGACATTTTTTCTGAGTTCCTTGAAGTCAAAAACTCATGTCTACCTGATAAATACTAAAAACCTGACATAACACATAATCCTCACTCAAACATTTGCATAAATGCACTGTATTTGACTGAAAAATCCATGTCTTCTGCATGTACAGTTGCAAAAATTTAAAACACCTAGTGATTATAAACACTCATCCATGGGCCAAGGATTTAGCTCAGTGGCATCGTGCCTGCCTTGCAAGTGCAAAGTACTGAGTTCCTTCCCCAGGACCAAAACATAAAAATAAAAACCCATCCGGTAAACTTTTTCTGAATGACAGAAATAGTCCAAGAAATACATCTAACCAAGAAAAATTATTTCACTATGAAGAAAGCTGGAAAAAGAATAAACCAGGACTATAGAGAACTGGTACAGTCATGTGCTTGGAGCTAAATCAGACTTTCCAATAGGCAGAGAAGCTAGACATGGAAATTGAAGCCATCTGGGAAACAAGACTCCTAGACCTTGCTTTATAAAGAATTGCACAAAGCGAGTTAGCACTTCTTAGAAAAGAGGAGACTGAGAGCCCAGACATTCAGAAAGGAAGGGAAGAAATAAATCCCTCAAAGCTTTATAAGCTACCATCCAATGAAAGATAAAGGAGGTGTGAGGTGACGGTAATGTCAAGCAGCCCCAAAACAAGGACAGGGACCACATTTGTTTGAGCCCAGCTGCACAGAGTTCATGGGAAACTCATTGTAACTTGTGGGAGGAAAACAGACT
Source organism: Fukomys damarensis (assembly GCF_012274545.1). Classification (NCBI taxonomy): domain Eukaryota; kingdom Metazoa; phylum Chordata; class Mammalia; order Rodentia; family Bathyergidae; genus Fukomys; species Fukomys damarensis. Next base: position 8,719,786 of record NW_022900943.1, on the reverse strand, counting down.
ACGGTGGAGGGAGCCACTCTGAGAAAGACAGTGTCTGTGTTTCGCTCTTGGTCATCCGGTGTTATTATGCAGAGGCATTTAGAGTCATAGCTCTGAGGTGAACGACGGTTACCCATCTCCAAGCTCTGTGTCTTGGGACATAGATGGCACAGTCTAGCTCGTTCACGCATCAAGTTACCACTCTGTAAAATGAGAGCAGCGGTAGCACTGAAAGCGTTATTTAAACGAAAGGAAACAGAACATGTAAGCATTTAGCCTAACGCGTGAATTGTGTGCAAGCTCAAAGAACATTAGCTGTTATTTTCACTCTTTAAACCTGTCACGATCCAGACACTCCTGCCCTCCAATACTTGGGTGGTGACGTATACCTGAAATATCTTACATTTTTATAACTCCATAAAGACCATGATGTAATTTCCTGGGCACTTTCTTCATAATTCAAGATCCTTCATAACTGGGTCCACAGACATGATATGGTATGGGAGGCAAGTCAGGGGTGATGGACAAGGAAAGAGTAATGGAAGGAAGGCATTCTTTGGAATGCAACTGTGTTCTAAAACTAGATTTGGTTCGGCATAGTCTCTCTGAACATTCACCTTCACATTCACACCGTGTGAGGACTTTTCAGTAGAACTTGTAACATCAAATAAATACAGGTAAAATATTTGGAAGTAAAAAATATACTGAAAAATATAGCCCCTAATTAAAACAGGGAGATGGTGAGGAAAGTTTGTGTTGTACCCCAGGATCAGCTCTCCTCAACTACACGCGGTTCTGTGAGCAATTTGGGAAAAAACTCACTGCTAACAGTGGATGGGGTGATGGAGAGTCAACACACACAGGGAGATCAATCACTTATAAAGTGTATGTTAGTGATCAGTAATTAAAATTGGTACTCTGATTCTTAGGACATTTGATAATTTATTGTCTTTTAGGGACTGCAAAGGGAAAAGCAGAATACATAGAACAATGGAACTTTTCAGAAATTATGGGTTTTCTGGTACAAAACTTGGCTTACTTGCCACTCGTTCTGTTATCCAACCACTGCATAACATCACTGTTAATATTTTTCTTAACTTCTCATCCCTTTTTTTATGAGGCCGAATTGATTCTTGACAGGATGTGACATAATTTTAAAGAACTATATATTCCTTGAAAGAACTCTTTTGGAAATAACTATTCATGCTCATTTAGCAAACAGGTCCTTGTTGTAAGATATGTGCTATGTTAACCATGGAAATAAAGGGAGCCAGATGTCCTGCGATGGCAACGTGCCATTTTGCTACTTTTATGGTTTAATAGTTTTTTTTGTTTTGTTTTGTTTTTTTAAGAAGACAGCTACCTGTCTTGATAAGATTTCTGGTAAATGCATGTATTTGGAGTAAAAGGACTTAGCACACTCCCAGCACAGGTTAACGCCCAGAGCATGTCCGCGGGAGGAACAGAGGGGTCGGCGGAGAAGCGAAAGCTCAGTGGCAGGAAGTGCCGCCGGCCAAGTTTCCGCTCCTCACCTGGCAAGACGGGGATGTCATCGGCACCGCTGGCGATGTCACTGAGCCCAGAGGCCGGACTGTGGCATTTCACCCTTCACATGGGCAGAATGGCTCCTTCTTCCTGGTGTTCATTCCTTTATTAATCCCGGCTCCTACTGATTTATACGACCAGTGGCACAATGGTGGCATATCTTTGGCATTCCCTTTTCTGTGTCATTGCTTGCTTTAGGGGGCACCAGCTGCTATTGTACAAGGAAGCTCGTGCAGCCCATAGGGACATGGAGAGGCCTGCATGGCACAGGGTGTCCAGCCCCAGAGCATGGCCAGTAAAAGCGTGTGTGGCTCTTTGCAGGGCTGGTGCAGATGACAAGGCAGAACACACAGAGGGGCACAGCAGAAGTGGCTGAGCAGTGTGTCCAGGTGACACGGAGGCCAACGGAAACAGCACTCACAGACCTAGCAGAGACTGAGGACTTGTGAAGAAAGGAAGTTGTTGGGGAGTTCTAGGAAATGCAGGAAAAGCAGAGAGCACAGACTCCTACCGATGAAAGAGTGCACACTGCTTTTCCCTAAAGGTCATGGTGCTTCCAGCTCAGATCTGCTAAGAGAAAGGTCAAGGCTGACATATAAATAACTGACACGATAATTAACCTACAAAGTTTATACATGGGTCTTGTGTGTATCTACATATGTCCATGCATAAATAACATTGATCATTGGAAAGTTCTGTGCATCAGACTAGGTACTCATATATAAGGTATAATACAAAATAAATAATAAAAACAACTCATCAGTAAAGAAACTGACAGCATACTTGTCATTTCACATAGGAATAAGTACATTTCCTAGATGCCTATTTGTACAGTCTGTACAGAGAATGCCCACATTTCAGAAATAAACCTGATAAATGCCATACCAGTGTTTAGTGGGGGAAAAAGCTATCTGGAAAGATTCATATTTTGACATTCTCTATACTCACTGTGTGTACTGTGGACTTTTTGTTGGTAAAGTATGTCGTGCTCGATTGCAATTTCCCAAACATGCCAAGAATATATAAAAAGAGGGGTGTTGTTCTAGTATATGCATATATTCACTGAGGTAAGGTTTGCCTAAAGCTAGCATAAATCTGGCAATATCTAGAAGTACTACGTTGCAAAATCCTAAGCTAAGACATGGAGATATTACTTATTCCAAGTCTTTTCTACATGACTAAGATAAGTCTTTACAGTCTCCTACATTCTCGCACATTCTTTTAACATGTCCTTATAAATAAACTTTGCACCAGCTAACTCAACTTGGTCAACCAGGACATTTTAAACTATTTCCACACACTCTTTAATACTCCAATCTTCAAGAAGTAAAAAGAGTCAGCCTTCATTACTGCTCATGAAATATGGTTGGGAAATATTCTCAGTTCTAAGGTGTAATTATGGCAGCGATGTTACTAAATGGCTACCGAACACAGGAATATACCCATAAAGTAGCTGCCTGGATCTCCTTTGGTATATTGGGAATGAAAACAACCATGTCCCGAGTACACATACAGAGAGGAGAAATCCACAGTGGGGACCTGGCACCATCCTCGCACCACTGGAACCGACGGACCGACCTTCCCAGTCAGGTGAAGGTTCCACTTTCGGACAGAGCCCTGTGCCTTCCAAAGCCTCTAGATGACAATTGTGGCAAGGTCACAAGAGTCCCTGAGCCAGAACCACCCATACAAACTCGCCTGAAACTCGACCCATATCACTCTATGAGAGTAATGTTTACTGCTTTCTAAAGTCACTGAATTTGGGACTTTTTAAGGTCAAAATTAAGAGCAATTGCAATCAGCTAATTGATGTCTCATCTTCAGTTAAGATAGATCACTCTTTACGTAAAATAAAATGACATCGAGTGCATACAATCATAGAGTGCATACAATCTCGTTATATTAGTTTTGTCTTTAATGGTGGATAATTTAATGTTTGTATTCATGGGTAAATGTGCCATTTTTATAAACTTGCAGTATGATTATTACATGTGAGAGTTAAAGCTCAGCTCTGGGGTAAGAAAACACATTGCAAATACAGTTACTTCATGGAAATCTCACAGTAGAATATCTACACCTGGCACATATTTCATTCTTGCTCAAAATATTTACTTTGAATATTTGAAATACTTTGTATAAAATTATTAAAATTATAAACTATATCCTATTTTATGCGGTAATTTTTTCAAGTGTTTTTTTTTTTTTTTTAATTTTGGACCAGGGATCGAACTCAGTACCTTGCACTTGCGACACTGTATGTGGTAATTTTTTAAATAACATAATAAAAATAAGAAACTGTGGCTAAGTTTGTCGAATTGAAAACTGAATTTATGTGAGAAACTTCATTAAATTCATAGCGCGAATTCATCGATATACTTACTAGTATAATAAAATTAAGTTTTGAATTAAAATGTTAATATTTATTGACTATTTATAATGAAGCAGTCATTTTTTTAAGTGACTTTCCTGTATTACTTTATTGCTGTAGCCATTTACGCATTTGGAAAATAAGACAAACACGGTTAAATCACTGAAAGAATCACGTCCTCAGTCAGTGGTAAGCTAGGTTTGTACCGGGTTCTTTAATATATCACCCTTCTTGTCCCCTTCAGAAACCCATGACAGCATTTTAGTGTCTCAATGTGCAACTTAATTCTTCCACTTACACAAAATAAAAAACCTGCAGTGAAAGCTCCTAAGATGGAATGAATGCCCACATATTAAAAAATCAGTATGTACCAGTAAAAGCAAAGCCCATCCTGCAGCTTTGATCGCACAAGCTCTCCATTATTCCTACCTTTAACTACACATTACTATGTGACAGAAGTGCAGTTAATTTTTTTTAAAAAATTAAAATCTCCGTAAGATGCCACATGCAATTCTATCAGAAGTGATAATAAAGGTTGTCCAACGGGTATGAATTCCTTATTAGCCATTTGGAGCTCCAGGCATAAAAAAGGAACACAATCACCACATTGGTCCTCTTCACGGAATAAGTTCATTGTTCCTTACATAAGGGAAAATCATAATCTCTAAACACCCAAACAAAACAAAACAGAAGTCCCCGAGTCAAATACCCCAGAACAACTTTGTAATGAAAGGCGAGAACGGGCGGGATTCAAGGAGTCTCCGGTGCTGCACACATCTCAGCTGTTTTCCTTTCTCTCTTCCATGTCTAACTCTGGCACCTACTGCGTCTTCCCGTATTGGGCGGAACGAGTATAAAAGCCAGCCCCGTTTAAAAACAGACCTCCCTCTGTCCGCTTTGACAAAGCGCTCCTTCCCTCCTCCGCACCATCTCTCATTAAACCAGCGGAAATGTCAGCACCATTTGTTTCACTCCCCCTGGAGAGAGAGCACAGTGCTTCTTCGCGTTTGACCTGTGTCCTCTGGAGGGGCAGAATTGGAGTTGTGAAAAGACTCGGTCTGTCTTCCTTAGGTATTAATGAGCCCGATAAGGCGATCCCCATACAACCGCGGAAGTGGTCCGTCAGCGCCCCCTTGAAAGGACCATGCTGTGCTCACAAAATAATTCACTTCCGAATGAAACCCGACATGTGGTCTACACATTTCTGGAATAAGCCAATTTTTTTTCCTCTTCATTAAGAGAAGTCAGTGTCTTAAATGATAATACATCGCAATATAACTTTAATAAGAAAACCATGTGACTAGCCAGCCCACTTCTTAAAAACAAAACAGAAATATAGAAATTTTCTTACCTATTAGGGAGAATAGAAGAATAAACACACCTTTTTAATAAATTTTACTTTTTCCATATATACATTGCATTCTTCCCCAAGAAATTATCTACAAGTTATTTTCACTATGACAAGGAATATAGAGAGTTTAGGTCATATTTTAAAAAGGATTTAAAAAGATAATACCAGTACTTAATATTGTAGCTTTAAAAGGAATTCATTTAGGAATTCACCTTAATTTCTTAATGAAAACTTGACAACAATTCAGGTAGATGAAAATAAATATGCTTGCATATTTTAAATACACCTATAAATAAAAATATGTTTTTTCTGTTACATAGAATAAAGTATAAGAATAGCAGAAAATGTGTAAAGTAGGCAAGAGCATAATAGGAAAATAAAAATTATTTGGTTTTACTTAAATATAATATTCTGTTCATATTTCTATAATTATATTATTATATGTATACACATTGATGAATGCACAACACAACTATAGGTAATTTATGCCCCAAATTTTAAGTATCAAACTTTCTAAGATTTGTGTTTTAATTTTTAAGCATATACAAGGTCACAGAGTTTTAATTTGGGGGGATTGAAATTTACACCATTTTATTTCCTCCTTACATTATGTTCTTCCCCCTGCTCAGTATAAAGCTGAAATATTAATTAATGAAGTCATCTCCATGAACGCTTATACAGTAATCTTTACATGCATATGGTTACCCATTTTTAATTCATTCAATTTATCTATCCGTGCATACATATGTATATGAATTCATGTAAAAAATTAATCATTGTATCTATGCAAAATGTAATGGCCTGAATGTTAAGCACACTACAGCTAAGAACAAAATCCATAACTTCAGTTGAACCACAGATTTAAAGGGAGAGAAAAATAATGTATAAAAGATATGCAAAATAATTTTAGATGATATTTAATCTTAAGGTGGTTATTAACTCAAAAGTTAAATATCATACATAAATTATGTGTCCCAATAGATGCAAAGCTAGATTTTTGTATAGTAGAAGCATGAGGATTTTCTAAAGCCTTTTAATCCAGGATATCCATAGCTAGAACTATCTGGACATGAATCAGTTAAAAAAAGAAAAATCAGGCTGAGAAATCCAGGGTTGCTAATCCTTCTCTCTCCCAGTTTTGGTGGATTGTGAAAAGAACAAAGCAGATTTAGTGAGATGGAAGATCTGGATTGCCACAGTCCTAGGCATCCACTCAACTCTATATTGAAGAAATAACTTCAGCACCCCAGGAAATCTTCACAGGTATCTGATGTATTTGGAGATGCCTGAAAACAATGGGGGTATGAAAGCTCTGCTCCCACAGCCAGCTGAGGAGAGAGAACTGGTATCAGGAAATGTGAATGGTGAAGCTGAGCCTGAAAACCAATGCCTGGGACCACAGCCAAAGGGATATTTTATCCAGTGCCCAAATGGGGAAATCAGCCTCATCACAGCCACCAGTACAAGAACAGAGTAGACTGGTTCCAACAAAGACACCAGGGAGGCTCCAGAGTGTTTCACGTGGAAATGAGCCCTTTTCTACCTGGCCATATTCTCCATGAGGTAGAGAGGACATTGTCTATCCTGTTAGAAGCCTCATTCAAGAAGACTGCACTTGAGAAAATTTAACAAGCTGAACACTTAACTGTGAGTTCTATAAAAAGACTTAGTTTATTAAATAAGACAGATTTTTGCTCCATTCGTTTAACTTTAACTTCTAAGCCAGAAAAGTCTGAAAAGAAGATGCGTGAGATACACTGAAAAGCTACATTTGCTTTCCCCATGTGAGTACAGGGTCAGTGTGACTGCTGCACGGGTTGAAGCATATGGACCGAGGCTCTGATCCGTAGTTACTTTGTTAGGCATCACCAGAGACAATGTGAAAGTCTCAAGAGATATGAGCTTCTAAAGTCACAATGTTTCTGGCCCATGGGCAGAAACTTTCTTTATTTTCAGCTATAAAGGGATGTGTCTGCATATGGGACAACTCTATATAATATGGCAAGCATTCAAAAACATAGATGCATATGCACAGTCCTGCATGGATTGCCTTCATTCCCAGAAGCTTGCTGAGAAAAAAAGGCCACCTTCACAGGTGTGTTTCTGCTTAATTTAGTTCATTTTTCTTTTCTATAAGAAATGAGTGAATACACTCCCTTGTCAAACAGACAGTATGAGTCTTGCATGCTACCTACTGAAGGGAAAACAGAGACACAGCTCCTCCTTCAAGAGATTATAGTCTAGATGATGAATGAGATGCAGGGAGTGGGACTTTGCCTTCTCCAATCTGATTAGGCAGCTTTCTACGTCTAAAGATAACGGCGTCTCAGTAGGACATGTGCCACTTCTCAGGAAAGTTCAGACGAAGGAATGTCATAGAACATTGATTAGAGAGATACAAATGCTCCTAGCAATATAGTTAGAAATTATAATACATAAGAACTACTTTTGTGCTAGTGTTGCACATCAGATACTTGAGGAAACATTCATTAGACCAGTGGTTCTCAACCTTGGCTGCACTGGACTCACCAGGGAACTTTTGACAACTCTGATTCCTAGGCCTCACCCAAGTCTATTAAATCACAATCTCAGGGGAAGGAACTGGATCCCTGTGTACGTTAGGGCTCCCTGAGTATTTCCAGTGAGCAGCTTTTCCACTCCAGACATATTTCAAACATGCAGTCTTTGTTCAGTACAGACTTTTGAAAACCAAGTCTATGTTTAGCTCCCTTATACACTATTGGGGCTGATTAGTCAGAGACTGTGGTAGTCAGGATAGAAATGTGGTTTCAGAATAAATTAATGGGATTTCAGTGGGCTTCCTGCAGCTGGCTCAGAAAAGCACTTCAGTCATAGTGAAAGGAAATAAGAATATATGATTCACTCAAGGGAAGCAGAGATATCCCTTTATTATGACCACATGGCTAGTACAATAGGCAGTGCTTTTATTATTGCTCAGAAGCAACAAAATGAACATGGATATAAATATATTGCCATGAAGCTACACCTCTCAAGGGATTCATGTCACAACATAAATTTTACTTGCCACCTTTTCCTCCAATATTTTAATTAAAATAAAACATCAGCTACTCAGGATTGCAGAATTTGCTACTGGGGGCATAAACTGGTGAATCCTAGACCAGACTTTCCTGAGAGGTGTTTCTGGTACAGGAAGTTTGACAAATTGGATGATTTCAACATGGACAATAGAAACAAATCCTAGTTTCAGCTTTTTCAGCACTAGTCTGCATTCTTACAGGATAATACTTGGCTTTAGACATACATCAGATGGCACGTTTATGTAAGTCAATGACCACTAGTTAGCTACTGCCCTCTTTTGGTGAGTCCCACTTATCCCTCTTACCCACTTGGTCTGCAGTGGGTTGAGTTCAGGACCTTTGATATACTAATGAAAGAGTTAGGCTCTAGAGTCAGAATGAATGCATTATAATCTCAACTAACTATTGACTATGTGCATAATTGGGGACAATTTAAATGAGATCATTGCTGTGAGTAGGATATCATCTTGACTGTCATTCTTAAAAGTTGTCAAAATGAAACAAATTACCTTAGAAATTCTGAACCTATGCACAGCATTTTAGAAAGCTAGCCTCCAGAAACAGGAAATTCAGAATTTTATTTTCAAAGGCATTCTCAAGGGATTATTTATAATAAACAGGAAAGGAAAAAGAACAAAAATATAATATGTAAATTAGGAAACACAATTAAATTTCTTCAAACCATTACTGTGGGTAATAATGTGTTTTGTTTAAAAGAAGTCTGTCAATAGATTTGCATAGTCTAATATTTTATCATAGTACTAATTTATCTTAATATTTTGAAATTCATTTACAAAAGGAAATGATCAGTTTAAAAGCTTAAACCCATTGTCACTCAGCCAGCATGTATGGAATCATCTCAGGCAAGATTTGAAAGTAAAATAAACATAATATTTGTATATGTGCATATACTTTTTAGATGTGTAAAATTGATTTTGCTTTTATTATTTAAAGTTAATTTTACATATTGTAAATCATCATTTTTAGCATAAAGTAAAACAAGTTTTGATAGATGCATACACTTGGACAGAAACTCATACTAAACTATAATAACACTCTCTAATTTTTTTTCTCTTCAGTTACTTGTTGCTTCTCTTTTTCTTCATGTCTTCCTTCATTTACCAAAACATATTTGAAATTCACCTATACCAGTGTGGAGGTCTTTCCCATTGACTATGCCAAAAGTAGGCTGTAAGCTGTCAAGAGTTAACCCCACAACCGGCTTAAGAATTGAGTCTGACCAAAGTATACGCAATAGCACACTGCTGGGGTCAGAGTGACTCCTACCCAAATTTTGTTCCCAGCCTGACACAAGAATTCATTGTCTCTTCTTTTATAAGCTGTGTCTGCATCGGCAATGTATCCCTAGCAAGCACACAGAGCCCCTGATTCCAGTGAAACAATGACTGTGTCACCAATAAATATCCAGAGTTCTGGCTGTTCCAAGCCTGTGCTTGCTCAAGCTCTGGTCATCCTTGCTCCCCGTTTCTTTTCTGCCTCTTATCTGTGTCTTTTCTCTGGCCACGTGTTGTAGCATTTAGCAGGAGTTTGGGCTCTGCTGCAAGGGTCTCTGATATAGCAGTGTATCAGTAATTTTCAGTTTCTCAAAATACGGATACACCATGGCTTATTTATCCAGGGATGGGATGAGTGATATATAGTTTATTTTAATTTGGAACAATTACAACTGAGGCAGGTATAAACATCTGAACATAGGTTTTTGTGACTATCTTTTAATTTCACCCAGATGAATACCTAGAGGTGGGATTAAAGGATGATAGAATGCTTCTGTTTCGTTTTGAAATAAACAGCCAAAATGTTTCCAAAGGGATTCTACCACATTTGCATTCATACTGTCAAAGAATGAGATTTCCAGACAGCAACATTATGTAATAGGAGTTGCAGATATTAGGGGAGATAAAAATAATTGAGATGTGTTATATACATGTACTAATAATGTAAAAACTGTGTACAGCAAATGTAAAAATAAAAATTTTAAAATGAAGATAAAGGCATTTTAATTATTTTGTGTAGATATCTCCTGTTTTGGTTGTTGCTTGTTTCTATCATATTTTTTGAGTCTTTCATATGTTTTCTTGGAACCCATTTATTAGATATGTCATTTCCAAATATTTTCATTGTTTTTTCTTTATATTAATTTCAGAATTTATTTTATACATTTTGTAAATACATACATGTCTACAGTGGTGTATTAGTCACCTTTAGAAAAGAAGGAAACTCTATCATTTGGCACAATGTAGATGAACCTGGAGGATATTACGTAAAATGAAATATGTTAGGCATAGAAAAGCAAACACTACATAATCTCAAGGTAATACAGAGTTGAAAAGAGTTGAACATCTAGAAGAAGAAAGGAGAATGGTGGCTATCAGATGCTGGGCCTACGTTTGATCAAGGGATACCCAACCTCAGTTAGGAATAATAAAGTATATAGATATTTTCTATAAAATGAAAGCCACAACTAATAATAATGTATTACATAATATAAAAATTTTAAGTGAGATGATCTTATAAAAATATGCATATAGGTAATTAGAATGGTTTAATCTTTGAGTGTTTAAATATGTCAAAATATAACATTATGCTCTATAAAATATACTATCATGGGAATTAAAACTGCATGATAGTTTTAAATGTCATATTTTTAGTGTTGAATCTAAAACATATTGACTTATTCCAAAGTCACAAAGATTTTCTCTTTCCATAAGTTTTACAATTTAGAGTTTACATGTAGGACTATGATCCATTTTTGTATTTTTTTTGTACTTTTTTGGGGGGGCATACTGGGGATTGAACTTGGGTTCTTGTCCTTCTGAAGCAGGCAATGGAACTACTGAGCCAAATTCCTGGCCTGATTTTTTGTATCTTTTATGAGTTATGACTTGTGTTTTTGTATTTTTTCTTTGTTGATATCTATGTCTATATAGCTATATTATATATTCATATATCTCCAACTGTGAAAGCAGCCACAAAATAAGTTTATCATTGGATTTGCCTTTTTAACTTTGTAATTTGAGTGGCCCTATTAACTGCAGGTCAGTTTGTGGACAAGTTATTCTATTAATTTTTCTATATGATATCATTTGCAATATAATGTTTTATTGATTTGTCTTGCTTTATAATAAGTCTTGAACTCAGGTTGTGTAATTTCTCCAAATTTTCTCTTTATTCCCCCCAAGTTTTTATTATACTGCTATCTTTATATTTCTGCCTCAATTATAAAATTTGTTTGTCCGTTATATAAAACAAAACAAAACAAAACTCCTGCTAAGATTTTCATCTGCATTCAATAGCATCAAACACATTGAATAGTTTCAGGAAGAATCAACATCTTAATTATGTTGCTTATTTGAATCTATGATTATGTTTCTCAATTTATGTATATTTTGTTCTGAAAGCAAAGTTTAGTGCCTTACTCTAACACTTTACCGGGTCTATACTCAAAGATTTCATGTATGGAGATGTTAAATTTGTATGTGGTTAATCGTGGGGTCGTGGGGATGATGGCTATATCAGCTACTATAGCCACAGAAGCCACTGCCCTCATTCCACCCAAACTGCCAAACCATCTATGTCCTGTTTCAGAATGTCACCTCTGAGCTCTTTGCTCAAACCTATATGAATGAGACAACTTTACAAAGACCTGATGCCCCTGAGTCTGCCATCAGATGGTGCAGCAAATGTCAGTGAGCTCTTTGGACACCGAGCAGCTCGGCTGTGATGCTGATCTGTGTGCACCGCTCCCCTTCCACTTAATCATTCTGAATCATGGGAGAACGTCCAGTGCTTTCTCCACGGTGCTCCTCATAACTGTCTAGGCAGAGAGATTACTGGTCTCCAGGGCCAGCTTCGGGACCAACTTTATGAGCTTCAAATAGAGGCTCTCAACATTACTTAAGTCATCTCATGGATATTATCCACTGCCTCAACCCTAGGAACTGATTGTCTGGTCTCAACCCTCACATAAGGATTCTTACTGTTATTAGAATACTTTTCTTTTTGCTTTTTCTTGCAGTCCCATGAGTCCTCTATATACTATTTCAGTAAATCCTGCATACTGAAGCCATAATGACCTTTCTCCAGCCACCCCAATATCTCTCCTTTTTTCACCCAATCCCTCTTTCCCAAATTTGTGTACAAAAAAAGGAAAAGGGATATATAAGAACATTGGCCGGAGGTACATGTGAGACAGATCTGCACAAATAAGGGACTTTGGGGGCCACATGTCCCAAAACTTCAATGCATGGTTAGATATTAAAAATTCGCCTACATGTCCAAGTAGGATCAAAACATATTGCCTTAGGGAATGAATGCTCTACCCTTCGTCCTGCCTACACTCTGATTTATCACTTAGATGGCCCTAAGGTCAGCCATGTAACAGACCGCCCTGACTTTTCCCTGCTCTGTACAGGAATTCCTGCACAGATGCCCTTCTTTTGACCTTTGTCCTTACTTCCTGATTCTATCAATTAAAAGCCAGTGAAGCTTCAATTCAGAGTTTTTTTTTTTTTTTCTTCTTTCCTCCCTGAGCCTCTCTCATGTTGAGGGGTCTTCATGAAGGCAACCCTCTGGGCCTTCTTGGAGTTAACCTGGACATAGACTCTGAGTAATCTCTCATCCTTTGTGCTGTGCCACGGTTCTGAACTGTGACTGTTTACTGCTAGTATACAGAGATACAATTAAATTTTGTGTCCTGACCTCTTGTCCATTGCACTCCTAAACGTCCTCCTTGGATTGATATAATACTTTTTTAGTGTGACTTTTGGGACATTATACAGGGACAATATGTCATCTGTAAATAGTAAGATCTTTTTCTTTTTCTATGTATTTTTATTTAGTTAGTAAAACCATTTGGGAATTTCTTTATAGTCTCCTTTCTTTTGGATGAGATTTGGGTATTTCTCATCTTTCGAGGGGCCTACATAATTGACATATATTTTGTAATGTATTGGTTTAAATTTGCTTATAACACTAGTTAATATATTTAAATGTCTTTAGGATCTTTAGTGATTTCTTTATTGTTCCTATTTGTTAATTTGTGTTTTCTGTGTTTTTTCTTATTTTTCTGGGTAGAAATTTGTCCATTTTATGGCTATCCTCTGTTCTTGCTCTTTGTTCATCCAGTCACTTTTCTATCCACCCATCTAACAGTTCAAAAATAATTTAGCAATTACATTCCTATGTGTTAAACATTTTGATAGGCACCACAAACACAAAAAGTCACAATATCTGTGTTAAGAATAAAAAGTGCTATGAGAGAGCAAACAATTGTATAGATGATGACTTTTTCTCAAAGTGTTGTTTTCTTGTCTAATGCACATTTTGAAACAATAACTTAACTTCCAGATTAGGATTTAGGTAAAATGTCATACCACAGCCCTGAGAATAAAGGCAGAAATGTGGAAAGAAATAGGAATTACCAGCACTAAGTGAAAAGTTTTTTTTTTAAAGAAAATGTAGGACAGTATTTCATAGCTCTCAAATATCATTTTAAATGGCTATACACAATCCATTTCCTACTAAAAACACATTTTTATACATTTAGTAAAAGTCAGGCTGAATTTTGGGGTGATTCTACCCAAAAACAAAATGTGACAATAGCAATCAATGTTTATATAGCCCATTAGCTGAATTTGTGAGATTATTAATTACAATAAATACACAGCATTATATGCTCTATCATAAAAATATCCCATCTATTTAAAATTCCCAATCAATATATCATGATTCAAGTCACGAACTTTGGTAGTGAAATGATTTTGATATTACTGAATAACTTTACTAATCAAACCTTTAAAGTAATTCAAAATATAGTCCAAATAAAAACTTAATCTAAAATTCATATTTATAAGTACCTTGATTTTTAAAAATGTGCAGAAATTGTATAATGAGCATTAACTATTGCCTATCTAGTTTATGCAAATAAGCATGAATCAAATAACTAATTTCTTTTTGTTAGCCAATCAAGGGGTAAACCATTGGGGGGAAAAAAATCTATTTCACTGCTTATTTATTTGCCTTCCTGCTGCTGAAAAATTTGTGGATGATTTTATAGTTTTTGTTTGAGTCTCATAAATCTTCAATCTTTATGCTGATTGATACATCTACAGAGACCATTCTGCTGCTAGGTTATTACACTGGCTTCTGCTTACAATCTAAGTACTAGCATTACTACTTCAAATTCCAATATGCTATCTCTCTTGATCCCAATTTCTTCTGCTGCTGAAAAACCCATTTTGATTCTTTTTCCTCCATATCTCTCTCTGTGGGTGGCACTGTCCTTTGAACTTCCTCCTACCTATTGTTAGGAAGATATCATTCCATCCACCTGCCCTTTTCACCTCCTATTCAGTCTTATTCTTATGTTTTAACTTCCATAAATAGCTCTTTCCCCACTGATCCACATCCATCAATGTTCTCTGGACATTTTCTCTCCTCTTTATTCAAAATAACAATAAAGAGAACCCATATAAAATCAATAAAAAAGGAGAAAAAGAAAAGTCGCTAAATTGTTTGAATTTGTAACATATATTAGCTAGTTACTAATCATTTACAATTTCCATAAACTCTTGAAAGAGTTCTTTGTCTTAACAGCAAATAAAGATACTTAGGTTCAGAAGATAAAATTATTTTTCCAAGGTTACTGAATCTATGTTCAGGATTTAAAGCCATGTCCAGCATTTATAATACATCAGCCAAATAGATGCACTGTCTCACTAACAAATATCCCTGAGGAAGGTTCTACAATAATGGTCATATAATTCTCTCTCTTTTAAAGCTTCTTTGATGGACAAAGTAATTTGTCTAAGATCAAATATTTCATAAGTCGGGTTTTTGTTATTTAATTCTAAATAGTCCAGAACTGGAGCCTAGGGCCACTCAGTATCTCTCAGTGCTGCATGTATTTCCTTATTAAACTATGCTGTATACAGAAGTTTTTATTTGATTTTGTTATTTTTATATCCTTCTTTTCTTCAGTAGCCATTGCTTCCAAAGTAAACCATATAGGCAAGATGTATTATTCAATTTTAAAATCTTTAGCTCCAAAGGGGATCTGTGAGGCCAACACGTGCACCAGTGTTGGGAGGCAGAAGAGAAGGAGTCAGAGAAAGAGGGAGAAAAGACAGGGAGTGGGACAAAAATAAAGGAAGAAAACCATGTTATAATTTTATTGTATTTATTAAAATAATTCTTACCCTATTGAGCAGCATAGTTAATTCAGAAATTCCTAATTTGAAAGTGATTTTAAAGTGCATTTTCTGAATGTGCTTAATACATACACACATTGTTTCACAAAGCTCAATTTTATTGTTGCTATGCTTCTGAACACGAAGCTTTCCTCCAATTTGGTTTTAAATGCCATCTTTCTATTACTTAGAAAACATTTTCGCCATCCTTAGAGATAAATGTAAGCCAGATACATCTTGTGTGATAGGATTTTATAATATTTGCATTTGAGTTTATTCATAGATGAATATACTCACGCTTACAAAGTGAATTTCTAAGCTGATTGGAATAAATATGGTTCAATAAGCTACAAATCCATTAAAAGAGCTGTTATTTTATCCACTCTAACATGTTTTTCATCTCAGATTCCATTTCCACACTCGAGGTATACAGTTTATATTTCATGTATAAAGAAAGGCAAGACTGAAAATCAACTCAGTGTTTTCCAAATGGTGGGCAACTTAGAACCATTTGTAAATGCATTGACCGAGAGAAAAATCTCAGCACACAATGTATTCTTGAGGAGCATGCAAAAACCCTCTACAGTCAAGGGTATGTGGATATTGTTGTTTTGATTCAGCCCAATGCCAAGATAGGCAAGTCATCTGTATGCACAATTCTAAGACACAGAAAATCTCTATTGGCCTTCTTTCTTGAAGGGTAACTTAGAGTATTATATTTTAAAACTAGATTAGTCTTTGTATTTCATAGTTTTGCAGTTTCTTTTCCTAATCCTAACCTAAGGAAAATGGATACTGTAAGTTGCATGGCAGTAGACTACTTTTAACACACCAGACTCAAAAAGTTGGTTTGGCCTAAGGCACGAACAGGAATGCTACCACTATCCAATCTAAATGGAAATGCACCTTAAAAACAATGATCAACTTTGTCTGGATTTCAGTGCAGAAAAGAACTATGCTCTAAGATACATCCCGCCCAGGTATAAATTCCCAGTGATGAATGTCATCATATTGTAAACCTAAAATATGCCAGTAAGCTTAATGAACTATAAAAATACCTCTGCTTTATTTAAGAATATTAAGGGGTAAGGAAATAGAGAATAAAGAATACTTATAAGCACATCTTCAGCTTATTTTTATAAAATGTACAAGTATAGTTTGTACTTAAATTAAATGGATTTAAGAGGTCCATGAAATTCAGAATACTTTAAAAATAGAAATTCTTCCAACTTATTGAACCAACAATTACTTGCTATTTGTTCAACTGAACTGACTTTGAGCCATGAATTTCCCCAATTCTTTTTTGTCTTCCCTTATACTATTTGCTGCCAATAGTTTATGTTCATTAACTTTCTATTGAAACTTGTCATTACCTGAAAAATCTCATTTTATGAGAGGTAATTATAAACCATGTAACTCGATATGTTCAAAGATATTATATGTCTGACTTCATATTAGTTTCAAGATTTCCTATTTAACTTGAGTAAAATACAAAGAAAAATCCTATATGTGATATGTATTATACGTATAAGTCTGGAATAATTGTACTCTAGCTAGGTGGTTTACAAAAATAAACCTGGTTTATAAGAATAATATATGTTTACCTGAAAGTCTATATTCCAATATAAGTATATAAAATACTATAAGGTTATATGTAGGCATATATAAAATTATGCATAAAATACATAAGTAACATCACCATACAGACTCTTCTATTCCTACATATGAAAATATGGCTAGTAAAATAGTTTATTTAATTGCCAATCAAATATCAGTGACTTGAAAGACTTAGTGCTTTCAAATTAACGATGAATCATGACCAAATTTAGTGTCCAAATAATAAATTCAGGACCAGGGGTTTAGCTCAGTGACACAGTGCCTGCTTTGCAACCTCGAGGTCCTGAGTTTGATCCCTCGTACCGGAAAAAAAAAAAAAAAAAAACAACACTCAGAAAATAGTAAGTTCATGAATAGTTAATAAATACATGGAATAAAAAATGAAAAGGTGAATTCTTCTTAGCGACAAATTTTCTGCAAGATGTAGAACACTGAAAAATACTTTCCCTAAAATAAAATTTCAAAATAACCTAAATGATAATTCTTCTCTTAATATCATAACTTTTTTGTGTTTGCAGAAATCTGCAACTTTCAAAGGAATGATCTGTGTTGAAAATAAAGAACACTTAAATATGCACATATGTATTGTGTGCATGTGTGTATAAGACATCTGTTTAAATACATGTGTGATGCATGCTTCTTTCTCTGATGTTTGGAATTTTTAGCTTTGATGATTAGATATAACTAATGCTATGTAAAAAGCAAGACAAAAGATCTCCTACATTCAGATAAAGATTTGAAAGCTTTCTTTTCCCTGTGCATTCTCATTATCCTGCACATTAACTGAAAAAAGCACTTGCCCTTTTTTAATGTTAATGCTATCTTTTTGTTTGTTTACTTAAAACAATCTTTTCATGCAAATGCTGAAGAGGAGCTTTACCATCTAGTTCATTAATAGTTTTATTAATTCAGCTAGACACCAGGTGCAATTCATCAACTGCACAACTCTTTGTGTTCTATTTTTGCTAAATGCTTCTTCTGTGGAATTTAAATTATGAAGAAAAAGTAGCTGACTAATCTGAATTTCTCAATTTATTCATGTTCAATGAAAAGCTATTCATCAGCTTAAAGTCTGCTGTGAGTTCAAATCAAATTTAAACCACCTGGGAGTAAACAAAAGTGTTCTTCTCCAGCTCTTGGAAGAAGATAAAAATAATACGTTTTCAAGAAACTCAGGACACTAATACGTTTGACTGAAATAAACTAAAGATGGCAAAGCACCCAATGCTTTCACTCTATTGGACATTTTGTCAATGCACTGGCAGACCCTGAAGTATTATATCAGTAGTTTTAGTTCTATAACACAATTGCCAATCTCTTTTGTACTTGTAAGTACAAATAACGGGTTATTTTTGGTTCTCCAAATATGCATAAAATCTATAAAACTGCCAGTTTACAGTTTCTTTTAAACATCTGAACTATTTATGGGGTTGATGGTTAAATTATTCACTTTCAGAGTTTATATTGAGCATTTGAATCCAACAGTTCTATACCTCTAAGGTACAGAATTTACCTGTCTTGATTTCACAGGTCCTTAGTCTTACAAATGAGACATTTTTCATCATGAACTTGGGCTGACTCCTGGTGGGGCTGATGGGAATTTGGGGGTGGATCTCGGTTTTGTTGGCCCCATAGAGACTCCTCTCCTAGCAGTGGAAGTGAGCTTTCCTATCTCTGCACATTCACTGCGATAGAGGGTTACACACCATGCTACGAATTTTCAAATTTGTCATTTCACCAATAAATGAATTATCAGTTGATTAAAAACAAAAGAGCATGCCAGTATAGTAAAGCGCACATCCTTTCACTGATTTCTACTAAAGACTCAAAGATATCTGGATCAAGTTTATAAAATCCACA
The DNA here is from genome assembly GCF_012274545.1 of Fukomys damarensis. NCBI lineage: Eukaryota > Metazoa > Chordata > Mammalia > Rodentia > Bathyergidae > Fukomys > Fukomys damarensis. The sequence goes on along the minus strand of NW_022900943.1, from coordinate 8,700,799 downwards.
TATATATATATACTAGTTATAATAAATGGTCCTCCATTGTTGACCATCTTGGACTGACTTAAATTTAATCTTTAAAGGAACAAACCAGTGGATGTATGAGCCATTGCTGTATACTGTTGCGTACCACACAATAACAATACCCTGGCTAATTCACAGCCTTTGTGTCAGCAACAGCACTGGAAAACTTGAGCCTTTTATGCCAATTACCTCTCATATTTCACTTAATTATTCAGAATGTTAATTCAAAATTTTTGTTATTAGTCATCAAAGTCAGAGGAGATATAAAAATACCTGAAACAAAGATGAAATATCCTGACGTACTTAAAGCAGACCACCTAATGTCAACTATTTACATAGGTGGGTTATGTGTTCATTCACGATGATGTAAAGGAACAACATTCAAAGATCACACCGATGTTGGCATATACCACCAGAGGTATTATCTGTAAGATATCATCCTATGAAAAGTATTTATTTTTTCTTTATGAATATGTATAACCCCTTTTCATAAATTTTAAATTTAAGAAAATATTGTGAGTACAAGAATGGGATGTCTTATTGTAAGAAGTCAATGTACAAGTTTAAGGAAAAGACTGGTGTATAAAGTTTCAATTTGGTTCCTATCCTCAACCTACCCCCAAAGCCTCTGAGGCTATTGTTTTTGCCTCAGGGAGAACATCCTATTCCCATCTCCTGATAGGGCTGTAAGTGTCGCTCCAGCTAATGATGGAAGTGACCAACACACACAGAGCTCCAACTCCGCAAGGATCCCACACAAGGTGCACTGCCCACGAATGTCACTAGAAGCTGGACAAATACAGCTCACGGCTCCTCACCAGCCACGATCCGGGCAAGGGTGGGCAGGGAGCCTAGAACGTACTTCCGCTTTGCCTCTAAAACTAAGAAACACCTATCACGGTCGTGGGTGAGGCCATTTTCTAACACGTTACAAGATATTCAAAAATATCATTTTTATCTTTGCCCTAATTAAAAATCTTCTATCATTATACAATCTGTGGTGTAAAATTTAATCATTTCAGCTAGTTCCCGTGCTACTAGGGATTTGTTCATGAAGTCTTTTCCTATGCCAATGTCTTCAAGAGTTCTGCCTAATTTATCTTCCAGCAAGTTTAGTGTTTTTGTTTTAATAGTTAGATCTTTAATCCACTTGGATTTTAATTTAGTGTATGGTGAAAGATAAGGGTCTAGTTTTAATCTTTGGCAGTTTGATAACCAGTTTTTCCAACACCATTTATTAAAGAGGCTATCTTTCCTCCAGTGGGGATGCTCAGCTCCTTTTTCAAAGATGAGGTAGCTGAGTACATCTAGAGTTGTTTTTGTATCTTCCAATCGGTTCCACTGATCCGCAGGTCAGTTTCTTTGCCAGTACCATGCTGTTTTTATCACAGTGGCTTTGTAGTATAATTTCAAATTGGGAATTTTTATGCCCAGTGCCATGTGTCTTGCCTAGGATGGCTTTTGCTATTATAGGTCTCTTATGGTTCCAAATGAATTAACAACTGGTATCTCATCTTATTAAGAAGCTTCTGCACTGCAAAAGAAACCATCAACAGAACTAAGAGACAACCTACAATGTGGGAAAAAGTTTTTTTACCAGCTGCTCCTCAGACAAAAGACTATTATCTAGAATATATAAAGAACTCAGAACAATCAGACCTGATTCAAAAATGGGCATCTGAAATGTACAGACATTTCTCAGACAAAGAAGTAAAAGCAGCAAGTAAATATATGAAAAAATGTTCCATATCACTGGTCATTCAAGAGACACAGATGAAAACAACACTGAGATTCCACCTCACCCCACAAAGAATGGCTGCTATCAAGAAATCAACCAATAACAAACGTTGGCAGGGTTGTGGGGAGAAAGGAACCCTTCTCCATTGTTAGTGAGAGTGCAGAATAGTGCAACCATTATGTAAATCAATATGGAGATACTTCAAAGAGTTGGGACTAGAGATTCCATTTGACCCAGCCATCCCTCTGCTGGGTATCTTTCCAAAAGAATTAAAAGAATCATATTACATTGGCATATGTGCACCTATGTTTATAGCAGCACAGTTTGTAATAGCCAAAACTTGGAAACAGCCCATTTGCCCATCAGTTGGAAACTGGATAAAGAAGATGTGGTTTTTCTACAAAATGGAATACTACTCAGCCATAAAGAATGATAAATTAGATTCATTCATAGGAAAATGGATACATATTGAGGATATATACTCCTAAGTGAAATAAATAAGTCACACGTGTAAATAACAAATAGTTTTGCTGGTGTGAATAAACTATAATAGTACATAAGATCCTAATGAGATAGATAATTGACGATGTGAAATAGGAAGAAAAGGGCTAAAGGTGTAGGGAAAGTGGGAAGGGTAGGGGAAAGGTAATAAGGGAAAGAAAAAATAGGAGAAAATGAAAAATTGGAAATAAAATGTTTATAAATGGGGAGGGGAGGAGGGAATGAAGGGAGGGCAGGGACAAGGGGAAAAAATGAGAACCAAGACCTGTCGCATAAAGGTACAAGATCCCGATGATGAATGTAACTGTACTGAATACCTAAAATGTACCAATAAACTCAATTAAAAAAATTTAATCATTTCATCCATGTACTGAGATACTCAGTACATCATAAGTTTCAGGTACTAAATCATGAGATCTAAAAGATCTTCTATTACTAAATTGTTGTTTTTGAAAACCTGAGATTCATTATGACAGACAGTGCTGTTTAAAATGTCTGTGATGTGCTGCACTATTATCTGTAGCAAAAACGATGTTTTCATGGCTGCCGCAGGCCCGAAGTCAGGTGCAGCCTTTGTGCTGAAGACCTCTGCAGGGCTCTTATTCCTAACATTTGCCTTTTAAAATCTCTATAGAGATCTAACAGAAAAATCACAAGAACAGCATCTTTTGTGCTTCGCTTTTTCTGGAAATACCAAAGCAGCAGTGTATATCCCCATATTTAAAAAAGAACAAAAATGTTTTAATCTTTCATTTTCCAATATAAAGGTTTTTTTTAGCCAAAAAGGTATTTATGAAAAGAAGCAGATCTGTCACTTACTAATTCAATGACTAACTACATAAGTGTAAAACTTACTTTTAAAAAAGGATCAGACAAGAGTAAAACAAACTATAAAATTCAGTTCTCTTTCAGTAAAAAAAAAAAAAAATCTAGCAATTAAATCTACAAAGTGCTTACCTTATGTAGACTTCTAGACTTAGTTAAGGGAAGGTAGATATGGAAATAGATGAAGTAAATAAAAAATTAATGATTGGGTGTGCCACATTAAATAGACTAGAAAAAGCAGTTAACATTTTCAAGAACAACAGTGCAACCATGAAATAATTCATGGTGACAATTAGGTGGCATCGGCTTAGTTCACATATATAGAAAATCTTCAGAATAGAGGAATGGTTTTGAAAGAAGTAAAGCTACTAGTGGTTGACCCTTTCTTCCCACACTCATGGATGTATTTATGTCTGAGACCTAAAAGAGAAAGCAACTGTGAACACAAGTAAAAGCACTGGAACACCTCTTATATAGGAGAGAGGTAAGGTCATTACTCCTTTCATAGATAAGTGTAACTTTGGCAAAATTAAAAAAAATAACTATATGAAGATACTATAAAATGCCCAAAATACAAAGAATCCAAAGGAAATTCTCAATGGTAGCTTTCTGGACTAAGGACTCTCTTCAGCATCCACAGCTAGAGTTGCAGGAAGCACCAACATCACACTATAAATTTGCCAGGTAAGGTGCCACTGCCAAGTTCAGGCAGGACCTTTCCCAAGCATCCTAATCAGTTTTAAACCAAGAAAATCAGTAGATATGCAAAGAAACAAGAAAGTGGGATTCACAGAGAAAATCCTCAAAAGATGATTCCAAGTGGTTCCACATAGTGGATTTAGTTTAAAAAGGCTTTAAGGCAGTTGGAGGTGCAGCTCAGTAACTGGAGACAACCATGCACATTCAAGAGTAAAGAAAATTGTTAACAATGCGATGCTCTTCTTTTGCAAAATTCAAGAGAGACTTTCTTCAAATTCAGTGTGCAATACAGAACTCAGAGGAACTTTGGTGTGTGAAGAATGTCAGGCAATGAATGCTAGGGACAGCTGGAATCATCAAAAGTCTTAATGCCTTTATCACATCCAGGCACAAAGGAAGTCGTTCCTGTCTGCAGTGGTGATGGTGCACTCCAGAATCAGATCCTCAGCTTCTGTTGGAAACACCATGAAAATACAGACAATTGCACTCTGGCACAGGGCTCCTTCTCAAAGTGGTCACAGAAAGCAAGCGGTGAGGGATCCAGGGACAGGTGTATTTTACACTGAAAGCTTTACAGATACTTTGGGAGTCTCTTTCCTAAAATAAATTACTCTTCTAGAGAACAACCAAAATCATATTTTAGAAATCACGTTTTTACAACAAGGCAGGGAGTCACTCCCCATAGTCTACATTTCCGTTTTTTATGGCATTTCACCCTTGCCCGTCTTTTCTTTCCAGTGGTACCTCAGTACATAAATTCACTTCATTCTGATTCTGGGAAGATGGTCGTGCCTGTGTTCTTCACTGGATGCAGAGTTCGCTGAACTGAAGCCAAGTTTTCCCCCATGCTTCTGTTCATAAACCATAATGCATGGAACAGAAGTGTTCATCAACTGAGGTGTCATGTGTATTTCAATTATGAAGAGCATATCATTTCACTCGTTGAAATCATGGGAATAACAATATTTATAACAATATTTTGTTTTGTTTTTTTGAGACAAGGTCTCATTATGTGGTATCAGCCTGGCCTTGAACTCACTGTGCAGCCCAGGCTGGCCTCAAACTCCAGGCAGTCCTCCTGCCTCAGCCTCCCGAGTGCTGGGATTATAGGTGTTTGCCACCACACGCACCTCAAAACAATAGTGTTTAATTCTAACACCAGACACTAATTCAAAAGTATTTCCTTCCAGTGTACCTCTCAGTATAGTTCATTTAATTCAGCTGTAAGCAGCAGTAATTGTGTAGTCCATTATTACATCTTAGTGCTTGCCATGTGTTCAATTCATAGATATTTGTTGGACAGACATCAGACAAGTGCCTCCCATAGCAGGACAGTCGCATTGAGTTATGCCTTGGTGAAAAAATGATATAACATGTACATATATGAGACGGAGACAGAGGACTGAAAATGGCCACAACGGATATGACAGATATGTTAGATTCTGGAGTCTTCTCCAAGGATGTCTACAATAAAATCATAGAACTTAACTCTAGTACTAATGCACTCCAGTAACTATTGATTTTCTCCGATTGAGAATCTGCTCATAAAAGCTGTGTCAGGCAACTACCATTTTACACACAAACTTTACCCAGGAATACGGCACCCCCAAATATCTAAACAGTGCAAAGAGAATGATCAGACTTTCATTCTTATTGTTTTAATTTATTCAAAGACAATGGCGATAACATAACAAGATGGGGAGCTATTTCTGTGGCCAATATTCCACAGAGAACAACCTCATTCCAGCCTTATGATAATTTATTTCATATTCCAAAGGTTGGCTGGCAAATTTATTTAAACAATGAAGTGACAAAAATATGTTTGTACCAGACACCAAGTGTACACATTATCACCTTAAGGTCAATTTTATATTTCTTTCTAAGCGAACAAAGTTTAAAGGATGATTTATTGAAAAAGTTATTTGTTCCAGTGATATATTGTTGTTTATAAGTAGTAGTATAAAATAATCGTGCAGCTTTTGTTAGAGTTCCATTGCTTACCAACAACACTCAAAGCCAAGGTAAAATCCCATAAATATTTCTAGAATCTCCCTTTTCCTTGTCAATATGAACCCACTGATTAGTAATTCCTGACAAATAACACACATGACAAAATAGTGTGTGACCATTTCTAATTATTCAGATTCTAACTTTAGTTTATGATTCATGATGGCAGAATTGTACATTAATATGAGATATGATCAATACACTTATGTTGGGGAGATTAGAGTTTAATCTTTAGCATATTCTCCACATATTAAATTCTTTGTAGGTGAAAAGATTTTGAAATTCATAGAGAAAAAATTGAGAAAACTGAAACTACTATATATGACAAAATGTTACAGATCACTCTTAAAATTTGTAATTGTGCTATTTTTACTGTTACAAAGAACAAAGTACTAATTTCCCCAGTGATTAATGTGATCATAATGAATATCTAAAATGTAGCAATAAAGTCAGTAAATATTAAAAACAATCAGCGAGGGAGCACTTTGGTAGAGCAGAGCTACTCACCTAAGTGCAGTCAGGAAGGGGAGAGATGCTGGGGAGAGGGAAGAGGAGGAGGAGGAAGAGGAAAAGGGAAGCAAGAGGAAAAAAAGGAGCAGGAGGGGGGGAAGGAGGAAAAGGAAGAGGAAGAGGAACACCCCATGCTCAGTGAAATAGCCAAGCACGGGAAAGCAAAGACTGCATGATCTCACCTACATGGGAAGACGATCAAAAGATATGAAGTTTCAGTTCAACAGGAGGAAGAAGTTTTCAAGGTCTATTGCACAATATTGTGACCACAGCTAATCATAATAAGGGATTCTATATTTTTAAATTATTAAATATTGTAAATGTTCCCAGCACAAAAATATTAAATATGTGATGTAATGCACGATGCTTGACTATGCAAAGTCCCAAAACAAAATCAGTCATTTATTCATTGAAGGGATTTTTAGTACACACTGTAGGCAGGTTGGGAATGTCCTGAAGGCTAAGGACACAGCCAAGGGCAATGCAGACAAGGTCATGGAGCTTTGGTGCTTGAGGAGGAGACAAAGCATGACCAAGTATGCAGATAAGCAGTTCCAGATGGTGTACGCGCTGCAAATAGTTAAAGGTGAGGCAGCTGCTGTGTGAATTGTGCAGGTGAAGGGAACGCCATAAAGAGGGCGGGTCAGAGCACACAGCCTTAGCGACAGGGCACCTGAGGTCCTGGTGTGGGAAGACTCAGCCTGTAGGAAAGCTCTTTCCAGGCAAGACAAGCAAATTCCAAGGCCTGAGGCTGAGCTGAGTCAGTCTCTGGAAGGATAGCAGTAGATGAAGCTGGAGAGAGAGACCAGGCTCAGTGGGTGTAGTACTAGCACACTAAGGGGTGTAGACTTTATTCTAAATTCAAAGGAAAATCAATGTGGGGTTTTAGGCAGAAGAGTGATGCTTTGATTGACATTTTAAAAAGATTCCTTTAGTTACGGCATGGAGAGTTAATTGCAGAGCAGCATGAATGAAAGCTGGGAGAACAGTGAGGAGGGCATACTGTAGCTTACAATGGACCCAAAGCGGTGCCTTGGGTAGGGGTGAAAGCAAAGGGAATGGGAGAGGTGTGTGGATACAGCATGTCCACATCCTGGACAGAGAGCTAGTGGCCTAGATGTGGAGAGCGGCAGAATAAAAACGGTTCTGGAATCATTTATAGTGCTGTCTTTGTTGTCTAACCTGATGAGAGGTAACCATTTTAAATGTAGGCATGGATGCTGTAAGTTGAAGCAACCAAAACAGTATACAGAATTAGGAATGGTTCAGACTTTGGTGGTAACCATAAATTTAAGTTCTGGTCCTACCTCTAATTGTTGAATATATCTTTGCAATTTTTCATGTATCTCTGAGTATGCATTTCCTCCTCTATAAAATGATTGTAACAGTGCCTGTCTCTGGATTGTTGCAAGATAATTCATGGAAAACTTTTAACACAATAGTAGTATACAGTAACTATTCAACAAATGCTAGACTACTATTAAAAAAAGAGAAGAGAACAAGGTACTGAGTTAAGGAGGGTTTAAATAACTTGAAGTATAAAGCCGTTCACTTCAACAATGGCCAAATCTTTAGGAATCATCTCTCACTGTTACAGGTACAAAGTACTGTAAGCCCAGACCTCCCACCCAGTGACATGCCGTATACTCTTACGATCTTATAACCACTAAAGTCATATCTTCCGGAAGGAAAATGACCCCAAATTTTCATTCATCTCTAGATTTATAAATGTTTTCATTTATGTATGGTATACTTTCCTTTATTTTACCATTCCCAAGTAATAGTTCTAAAATTTTTCTGCAGCACATTTTTTTTTCCACAGAAGGGAGGTTCTAGTATTCCTAAGAGACAGTCTCATGCCTCAGTATGAGCAGAACCCAATGGGGACTCAGGAGATATCCATGCTTCTGCTGGCCGGCCAGGTTTCACAGATGTTTGAATTAGGTTGTGCCCAATGCATTCCTAACACACAAGATTGAAAGCTGGATCTCAGGGTAACTGCAAATAAAAACATGCTCTGAGATCCCTAGGCCTGCCCAAACAATTAAATCATGAACGTTAAATTTAACAAAGACAAGATTTGACTTGGTGCTATAATGAAGTTGATTAAAACTTACTGTACTCAATTTAAGGAAAAATTCATTCCAACTACCAGCAAAGAGAAGGCAGCCATATGTGAATGCATACAAAATCAGGTGCTCTATTTAGAACTGTGTGCCTGAGCAGTACTTGACTTTGGCTTGGCATCACTTACTAAATTACGACAAATTTTTCTAATACAGCAGAGTTAGACATTTCATACATAGAACAATTTTAAGCAATTGGCTATCAAGGATCACAAATGATAATTTTTCTTAGATTTGTTTCCACAGATTAGGTATTTAAGATAAGTTCTTTACAGTTTATAAGTATGTGAATTTTCCAAATGACATGGATGCAAATATGTATACATTTACATATACAGGTGCTTATGGTAATTTTAAAGACTATTTACAGAGAGATTATAAATGAAGTGTCATTTATCAAGAGCCAACAATAAGTATCTGGGTGCTACATTCACCTTTACATTTGAATGCAAAAATGATTTTCCTTTTGTTACTCAAGATTAAGGTATCATGGCTTTTCTAAAAGGTAAGAGTGATTAGTGATGCTCAACAAAATTATTTAGATCAATCACAATGAATGTTTGAAATTAGTTCAGGAAATTGCCAACTTCCGATGATGTACCTTTTGCATTATTAAATCTGTCTTTAAAAATAAGGAATTAGTAATGAAGATCAGACTTTGTTAAACTAGTGTTCAGAAAAGATTCTCATTTGGACAATAAGGCCTTGATTTTCATCCCCCATTTTAAGAGAGTTATTGACAGTTGGAAGGCAGGGCATTGGTCATTCAAACCCTATCAAAATGGCTTCCTGTCAGAGCACTGCTGCCCCTTAGCTGTCTTTATCTCCTGCGGTTGTGCGTCCTCACCAAAACTTCAGCCTACTCTTTAATAATAATAATAAGCTACTATTTTCAGAAGAAAAATATAGGGTTTAGAAATTACATTGAGATAAAGAACGTGGCTTACCCATTCCTTTTATGAAATATTAGCTCATATCTGGATCTATATCTTGCCAACAAATAAAGAAATTACTTATCTAAGTATAAATTAAAAAGGAAATATATGCAAATTACCCCTGAATGTGCTTAATAAAGATGTAACAATTTAGAATATTGAATCTTTTTCTGAAATAAGTATTTGAACATAGAAAGTTGCAGCCTCATAATTTCATTATTTTTTTAATATATTGGGAAAAAACTGCACTCATTAAGCAGAAGCCATGGACTCATAAAGAAACTAGTGTCACACTGGGATACAAATTCACGCATTCAACATATAAATATAATTTTATTTGAATTATTTTCCAAAGTTTTGCAAAAAGTTGAAGAGTAACCCATTAAGTAAGAGGATGTGACAAAGTGCTATGACGTATATTTTTTATAGAAAGTGGCTGTTACATGTCATGTTATACTAAAAACATTAGCACGACTTTGTCTGGAACTGGAAGGAAAAGAAAGAACAAAGATAAAGACAAAAAGATCTCAATGTGGATAATGGAAAATACAAAGAAAGTCATTTTTACTAGTATTTTGTAATGTCTTTTTATGCTTTTGGCTGCAAAGTAGAGTAACAACACACATAAAACTAAATTGCAAATGGATTGTCATTGTTCTTCCAAAATGCAATGCACTGCAAACAATATTTTTAGGGACATTTTCTTTTATTTGTTAGCAAATGACCATAAAAGCAAAGATTCTTCCTTTGAGGAACATGAATTGTATGAGTTTAAATACTTCTTACTCAAGAAATCACAAGTTTGTATTGAATGTTACATCAAGATGCAGTATTTTATTTAAACACTATTCATACACATAGTTATTTCTGTGGAAAAGTTTTTCAACTCAAGGTTAAAAGATTTTTAATGAGCCCCCCCCCCCATTTTAATCGCCAAACTGAAAGAAGCATAGATCACATTGTAAGGCTATTATAGCCTGGGCATCACAGAAAAAAAAAAAATGCCTAGTGAGTTTACCGTATAAGAATCCAAACCAAACATCTCAGATAAACCAAAAAATTGTCCAGAACCATGGGAGAAATGAGGCAACACTTTGACTCCTGATATAAAACACAATACTATTATCAGACCTGTGAGTAAACTAAAGGAGAGCCCATGAAGGCAAAGATAGACTCCAACTCTCAAGGTACCCTGACAGTTACATAACAGAAGCTACTGGAAAAGGTTATCTGGAACAAAGGTTCTTCGCCAGAGCATAAATCATACAAATAATTATCTCTGCGTGGTGACAGGGGCTGGGGAGGTGAACTACTTTTGGAGGCCTCCAGAGACCCGCCGCTGTGCTTCTGAGCAGCACAGTCATCTCCGTCAAGATCCAGTTGAGTAACGAAGAGAAGGGCTGCATTCCAAAGAAGGAAAACTGCGAGTAGAGAAGTTAATATAATGCACTATTGGTAGGCCATAAATATTTAATGTCTACTTTTCACCAAGCCATTGCTTGGGATCTGCTCTGCTTGTTTATTCACTCTGAGGCACATTCTCATAAAGAGGAGAAAACAGCAAGCGCAGCGTGTTTATCACCCCCGTAGCCCTCTTAGGCAGTTCTGGAGATGTTTGCTCTGTGCTTCCGCCCTTTCACAGAGCCTAGCCGTCTTACAGCCATCGTTTCAGGTACTGGAGAATATACCAAGACTGGGCGCTCCCTTTCCTGAAACACATTAAGAGACGAGAGAGGAAAAGAAACAGAATGGGAAGTCGCCTCGCCCTGCGATGAATACAACTGGTTTTATCATAGAATTCTTCCTGCATTTCAACTCAGATGGAAAGGATGGGAAGATATTGCCGGGAGGAGGGTGAGAAACAAAGTATTCAAAGAAATTACATAAGCAGACTAATAAATTCTAGCAGGCTGATGGATAAAGAGGGACGGAAGTGGAGAGGGCAAAGACAAGTAGGAGAGACAGAAAATCCAGGTGAAATAACAAGTGACATTGTAAACGAGAATAATGAGCTTGCAATCCAGGACAAAGGAAAAGCCTTTAAAAACCTTTATAAAAGAGACTGTCATGATGAAACTTTTGTGTATAAAGTACACACTGGTCCTAATGTTTAGATTTTTTATCCATTTTGATTTTAGTTGAGTGCATGGTGAAAGATATGGGTCTAAATTCAACTTTGGGCATGTGGATAGCCCGTTTTCCCAGCACCATTCGTTAAAGAGGCTATCTGTCCTTCTGCATATGAATTTGGCCCCTTTGTCAAAGATAACACAGCTGAGTGTGCCTGGAGTCTTTTCTCTATCTTCTCTTCTGTTGCATTGATCCACGAGTCTGTTTTATTTTTTTCTTTTGCCAATACCATGATCATTGTAGCTGTGTAGTAGAACTTGAAGCCCAGGATTGTGATGTTCTGTGCTTTGCCCTTGTTGCCAGAATTGCTTTCTCTATTCCACATGAATGTTAGGATTGCTTCCTCAGCTCTGTAAGGAATGTTACTGGTGCTTTTGTTGGGATGGTATCAAATCTATATAACAGTTTTGGAAGTGTGGCAATTTGGACTATATCCTTTCTGCCTATCTAGGAACAGAGGCTATCTTCCCATTGTCTGATATCCAATTTAATCTGTGACAAATAGTTACAACTCTCGAAGACACAGGTGTAAGTAAAGACTTTCTGAACAATATTCTGTTTGCACAAAAACTAATACCAAGAAATAACAAATGGGATCAAGTTACAAAGCTTCTGAGTAACAAAGGAAACCATTAATAGAGTGAAGAGACAGCCAACAGAATGGGAAAAAATTTTTCAGCCACTCCTCAGTCAAAGGTCTAATATATAGAATCTACAAGGAACTCGAAAAAATAAGACACCCCCAATGTAAAGACCCAGTCGGCAAATATGCATCTGAAATGGATAGACACTTCTTAGATGAAGAAACACAAATGGCCAAAAAATACATAGAAAACTCTTCAACATTGCTGGCCATTTGAAAAAGGCAAGTGAAAAGAACACTGAAATTCCATCTCACTACCACCAAAAACTCAACCAATAACAGATGCTGATGAGGCTGTGGGGAGAAAGGAACTTTTCTCTATTGTTGGGGGGAGTATAAACTGATTCAACACTATGGAAATTAGAATGGAGGTGCCTCAGAAAACGAAAAGTAGAAATTCCATTTGACCTAGCTATTCCCTTCTGTATACCTCCCCGAAAGAGTTAGACATCATACCACAGTGATGTATGCATACCTATGTTTATAGAGCACAATTATTAATAGACAAATCTTAGAAACAGCCTAAATATCCATCAACAGGTGAATGGATAAAGAAAATGTGGTATTTATATACAATGGGGTACTATGTTGCCATAAAGGAGGGAAAACTTGAGTCATTTGTAGGGAAATTGGTACACCTTGAAACCATAATGTTAAGTGAAATAACACACTCACAAAAGGTTAAATATTCCATGGTTTACCTTACATGAAAAACTCAACACATATATGTGTGTGTGTGTGTGTGTGTGTGTGTGTGTGTGTGTATATATATATTATATACAGTACAAAATAAAGGACAGTTAATAGGGAAAATAGTGAGTGTAAAAAAAGCACAGACAACCTATCTAAAAGTGTACTTTGACAGTGCAATTTTTTATATGTTTTATATGTCCTTTAGCTTTATTAGTCTGGTTTTCAAACTGGTTTTCAATATGGTAATTAACTCTATAAGGTCTTAGAATGTAAATAAATGAATCTGGCGCCAGAAAAATGGAGGGAGGGAGGAGAGGTGGGTGGGAAAAGGAGAATGGAAGTGTGTTATGCACATGTATCAGCCCCTCTAATGAATGCAAGTGTTGTGTACTGCAAACTCACTCTAAATTTTTAAAAAATATGCGGCACTCTTCGCCCCAAAAGATGAAATAAATGCAGGGCGTAGTGTGAAGAACAAATGTGACAGAAGATGAGGCAGGACATCAAGGCCAAAGGCAAATCGATGCTGGAAGGCTTTGTCCTATGAGGGGAAATGTGAATGCGTCTTAGCTAGGGTAGTGCTAAGGAGAATGAAGACGCATGCATGGATTCCAGATACACTCACTGTATAGGGTAGAACTAAGAAGACTCAGTAACTGTCATTAATGTTTTTTATTGTGCTGTGACTTTTTCACAATTATTGTTTTCTCAGTGCTGCCTTTATATCAAGGGATCAAATGCATTTATTTATTTGTGTTTTGGTACCGGCCGTTGAACTTGGGTCCTTGTGCTTACGAGGCAGGCAGCGGAACCACTGAGCTAAATCCCTGGCACAAGGGATCAAATTTAAATGTTGGCTTTTTGTAAATTTGCAGTGAGTAGATCTCTTTTTTGCACAACTGACAAGCAGTTTCTATTATCCACTTCTTTTTATGCTTCATTAAGTGATTTTCTTTGTTATAGCCAAGCTATCAGATATATAACATTGCAGATCACAAATAGGATATGATCAGGGCTAGAACACCAGTATGAGCTAAATGAGAGAAGCCCTTTCTAGGTGTGACCTTTTCCTGTCTTCACCTGTGGATCCTTCTTGTTCTGTGGTGGTCACGGGGCTTCCCAGACCCTAAGCATCATTTGTCTGTATTTCCTTCAGAAGTAGAGGCAGAGGTATGGTGAGTTTCCAAGGTGTACGAGATGCTGGTTTTGGAATAGGGATGAGATGAAAAGAAGGGAACTCTCACGTTCCCATGCTGGTGCAGCTGAACAAAGAGTACAGCCAGGATACTGTCCCTCCTGCCACCCCTGTAATGCTGCTAAGCCAGGTAACCCACAGGCTTAAGGGCATGAAATAGGGACTCAGAGAAAGAATTATAATGCATATGAAAACTGTGAACACTTTGATTAATCTAAAATAAAGAAGAAAGATATGCCTGAGCCAAAATCAGTAGTGACAATTTTAAAGGCATAATGATTACCCCCAGGGAAAAAAATGGAAAGGAAAAATATAATGGGTGAAGGGAGGGCAGGGATAAGGGGAAAAAATGAAAACCAAGATCTGTCATGTAAAGGTACAACAAACCACTGATGAATGTAACTGTACTGCAGACCTAAAATGTACCAATAAACTGAATGAGAAAAAAAAAGAAAAATATAATGGATGGCATACTGCTATCAGTAGTAGATGCACAAAGCATAAGAACAAGCTATGAAGTTGGATGGTCAAACTGTGAGCACCTCACAGAATGAAATCAAAGACTCAAATTTTAAGTGAAGAATTAATGTAGATCAGGATTGCTCAAGCTTGGTATTCCTAGCGTTCTGGGACAGAGAAGTATCTTTGTGAAGGATGTCACATGCACTGCAGAATGATTAGCAACTAGATATTTTATGGTTAACATTCTAATATGAAACCCAAATTTTAACTATGAAAGTGTTCAAAAAGTTAAAGTAGACTAAGCAAAAAATAGCGAATATCAGGTATCACCCATATCAAAGATCTTTGATACAAAAACAATATTTATACTGGTGAAGGGAAAGAAAGAGCTTGGAGCCAGAAAAGTTATTTTCAGCACAAAACAAAACAAAATACTGAGGCTACCGCATTGAAGTGCTCTGGTATAAGAGGTCTTAGAAAGCATATAAAATAAAGATCTCTTTAAAGAACCTCTGAGAAGATTGCCAGTATCAAAAGCAATAAATCTAGAGGTGGCTGTAAGGTACAAAATGAAATTTGGATGAAGGATTTGGTAAAATCTGTGTTGCCTAAAGGAATAGTGCTACCAAGTATATCCTCAAATCTAGAATAAACACATCAAATTGTACTAACACCCTCTGCACATACTGCATGGAAAGAGGGTTATTTTAGAGATTAATGGTTGGGTGGGAAGGTGAGAGACTACTGAGATTCTTACTCTGGGTTGAACATAATGGTAGCTCACATTTTTATTGTGGGTTTACTGCATGTAAGATGTTGTTCAAAATGTTTTATCTGTACTAGCTCATTTAATCATCATTAAAATACAGTAGTTTCTGCTCTTACTTGCTTCAAATTAAGGATGTAGAAGCAAAGCTAACTATCCTGAAGTCACATGGTTAGTATTCACTTGGGGCAAGCTGTGTGCAGAGCTCAAGGGTAATGGCAGGAAATCTGCGGGTAACTGGAAGATGTTACAACTAACTAGGTTGAGACAATGATCAGAAAACTAAGTGTGTTTTTCTTTAAGTGAGCAAAACTCATTTTGATAATTTAGAATTTCTAATAAAAGTTTAGAAAAAGAAACATGTGATAAATATAAAAATATAAATTTAGTGGAATATCAGAAATAGCCGTTCATAGCAATTAGAATGAAGAATAGGATTAATTCACCAGTTACAAGACAGACGTTTTAAATGACATATGCAAAGCAAATCATGGTGTGACAGAACATATCTGGACATTCTAGAATCAAACACTATTTAGAGTAGACATTTTATTTCAGATAAGGATAAATTCAGGGCAAGAAACAAAGCAAAAAGATGGATATATCTTGATTTAAAAAAGAGGCAAGACTTCTGAAAGTAATAAGAAAGAGCTCACATGATGTGCAACATAGGCTCCCTTTCCTCCCTGAGCCCCTCTCCTGGAACCTTTCCTCGCCTTCGCTGGCCTGAGCCATACTAAAAACGAGTATGAAAGCCTAGATAGAATTCACATGTTACTGGTGGGTGATTTTACTGAGAAATATCAAAGTCTTGAAGAAAAGTCTCCAAATTGTTCTAGGAGTGTGAAAGGGGGGAAAGCATTCATCTTTTACGATGAAAGAATAACTCTGACACAAAAACCAGGTAAAATACAAAATAAATATTAAACAATGAAGTTTATAAAATGAGATTATAAAAAAATGTATCAGAAAGATTGCTGAGGTGAATACAGCAATGTATTTTTAAAATGCCATCAGACCGATGTATATTTTATCCTAGAAATAAATGCAGAGATCTCAACCTTAGATTATACATGAACGTAAAATATTTATTCCTACATTAACAGCTCAGAATAAAAAACACAATCATCTAATTCAGCAAGGAAGAAAATATTTTTGAAATTAAAGTGTATTAATAATTCTTAAAAATTAGAAAAACGAGTTTGATTTCAACTTTCCTAACCTGATAAAGAAGGTGCTAAAAATTTTAGTAAATATTATACCCAAGTAATGAACATTAGAGTCCATTAAGATCATCAATGTCAACTGGATTTTCTCTGCCACTACTAATATAAAAATAGAACAAAAGGCACAGATAACAAAAGTGAAGAAAAATGCTAGGGATTTAGCTCAGTGGTTTCATCGCCTGCCTGGCAAACCCAAGGCCCCAAGTTTGACCCCTGGTACCAAAAAAGAAAAAAAAATAGAAATGTGTCATGTAACTTTGGAACTAAGAGATAAAATCATAATTATTTATTAACATATATGATTGTAATCATTTATATAGATGATACAAAATAACTACCTAATCATTAGATTCAAAAGAGTTCACTTGCATTAATATTTTTAGCATCAAGCAGAAAATGTAAGATATTATTTAAACCAATGAGAAATTACAGTGCTTTTAAAAATATTAGTCCAGTAATAATTATAGTTTACAAGTAGATTAAAACTTACTGAAAAATAAAATTAACATAGCGAAATTTAGTGGGAAAAACTTTATATGTAATGATTTCCATTTCCTTGAAATTTATTTATAAATTTGACGTGATTCCATTTTAAGCTGGAGAATTGATTAAAATTTTATTAGTATTACGTTTTTCTTAAATTAAAAATCACAAAGTGACAAAAGGACTATAATATAGAATAACAAAAATAAGGAAGTGATCCTGCCACATATTAAGGCTTATTAAAAAATAGTAATTAAGACAGAACTGCACTCTTGCTGTTATTGTCAAAGGGAGTAGAGTAGCGCTATTGATGGCTCCAAAACATGTTAACAAATGATTAACTGGTTTGTAAATATTATTTAAAAATTATCTTATGTGGCAAAATTATGATCTTGTGCCACATGCAAAACTTAATTGCAAATGGAAGAAACAGTAAACTGTGAAAGAAAACTAATAATTATAATAGTAAATAATGTATTTCAAAATTCTGAAGTAGTACAAGTTACTTAAATAAAAATGCATATCATAAATCCTAAAATGAAATAAAAATATACTTATTGCATTAATATTATATGTTCTTATAAAAAGGGCATCATATACAAAATTTTAAACTGGGTGAAAGAGTAGATGAATATATTTGGAATGTTTAAAAGTATAAACACTGTTGATTCTTATTAACCCTCTGGAAAATACAGGAAATCAAACAGAAATATATGATAAAGCTATAATAATAAACACAATGGATGCAGTGAAATTACTAT
The DNA here is from genome assembly GCF_012274545.1 of Fukomys damarensis. Classification (NCBI taxonomy): domain Eukaryota; kingdom Metazoa; phylum Chordata; class Mammalia; order Rodentia; family Bathyergidae; genus Fukomys; species Fukomys damarensis. The sequence goes on along the minus strand of NW_022900943.1, from coordinate 8,683,081 downwards.
TTATCAGTTATGTTTCTCACTACTTTCTATTTAGTTATCTAATTGCACTGATAATTTACAGAGGGAGAAATGGTGGCACGTACGGAGAGACACTCAAACACTAGGAGACAATGCAAATTGTAACTACTTCTTTCCTCATTACACGCAACAGTTCGGCAAAAAACACAAAGCAGGACAACGTCACACTCTGAGTACAGATGCACAGGACATTCACGTCCTGTGAGAGAACTGGACACGGCCACCGCCATCTGGGAAAAGCTCGGCCGCCTGTTGGAAGCGTCCGCGTACTTGCATCAGTGGTAATTCCATCCCGGGGAGACAACCCAGGGAAACAGCAAGAGAACATGTAACACGACTGCTTCAAAACTTAGTCTCTCAAGCAGACCACACGGGTTCATGTCTTCCGTGTATCATAGTTTAAACACAGCCAATTTAATATTTTGTTCTACACCCTAAAGTGGTAAATAGTGTAGGGTTAGCGATGACAACGGAGATGAGGGTAATATTTGCCTCGGTTGCTATGGATTCTAACTATGGCGGCACTGTAGGACACATCCCAGCACATAATAAGTGTTCAATGAATACTCATCATTTAATTAAAAAACAAAACTATTTTGTCATCCCTGAGCAGAGAGGTGATGCACTGAGTTCTCTAACGTGGGAGCCTATGAAGAAGAGAGAGGCCGCCTAAGCGACGGAAGGGAAGACGGGAAACAATGATAACGAACGCCTTTGCATGAGTGGATGACGGCGGTGCTTCATAAACCAAGATTATGATCTACTTGTGTTTATCATGTTTTGTGCAAATAAAGCATCTGAGGGCCAAAAAGAAAAGTATGGCGTATATCTGAAAGAATGGAGTAACTACAGGAACCTATTGTTTAATGTGTTCTTCTGCGCAGGGTTTAAAATAAAACAGTGACAGCAGCATTAAACTGAGAGAGAGAGAGAGCGGGGCGGGGCGTGAGCGCAGGAAGTGTCCCCGCAGCGGTTTCCATTTATTTATTTAGTTTCCAGGTCTACGCCTTTCCTCTCGCAGACTCGGTTTTTAGCCAGCATCTAGGCTAACGTGAAAGGAGAAACAGAAAAGAGAGAAATGAAGCAGTAAGTGCATGTGACAAAAAGGAGATACACAGCACAACTGTAAAGTTATTTTTCATGCAAAAGCAAATGTCAGAGAAGCACCCCAAGAATACCAAAGTCTTGTTTTCCTATAAACGAGTTACAGCGCTGAGAAAATCATAAAAAGCAAAGGTGAGACATTATAATTTTGTTCCCGCTGAGTGTTCATAAGGAACTTTTTTATTGACATTAATAATGTTAAGTTCCCTCAAATATTTTAATACATTCTTTAAGCAATTTTACACATTTGATCGCACGCATAGACACATCTTTTTAATTAAGGTTATTATTGCACTATTTAAGTAAAAAAATCATAAGGTAGGATAAAGATGAGTTCGAAACCTTTTAATAATTAATAATTAGATGACTCACTGGTTTCAAAACTAAAGAAATCTTAACTGGAATAAAGTAATTTAAACACCAAAATTCTAGAGAGGAACTAAGGTAGATTTATCTGTAAATCACCAGACATAGCACAAGGCACAGAACATAAAATATGTTTGGTAAATGTTTGTCAACCTTTGATAGCAACTCATTATTTAAGTAAGCGATACCGGGCTACAATGAAATTATGCCCATCTCTCTCATTGGTAAGTACTCTCATATTCTCTCTACATTTTGCTGGCTGCTTTTATTTGTTCTTTTGGTTGGTAAGATAAATAATATCTCCGTGAAGGGTCAGAAATAGTTCTGTCAGTCAAAGTGACATATGGGAAATTTTCTTTCTCGGAGAATCAAATCGGAATGTACCTTTGACACTCTGATATCTTATTTCATATACCGTAGATACTTTGTAATTTCAGGCGAATCTTTTCATTTCTTTCTATATCTTCTGCTTGAAGGATAGTGAGGCTTAAAGAAATGTAACAAAGGATTTTAGCCACAACAGTAATTCTAAAAGTGAATGTGGCTGCCTCATTCATAACTTTTAAGATGCATATTAAAGCAGAGACATTTCCTAAGTCCAGGAGATCAATGTTATGCAAACAGATGGAAGGTGTTAGGCGATTTTTATTTTTCATCTCTACCAGCTCTTTTGTAATGCTGTTACCAGGACAGCATTAAAGATAATCTCACTATTAATTTTCTCCAAATGTGAGAATGTCTTTTGCATGAGGTCCCAGCTCTTTGTGAACTCTGTTTAGTGAAAGTTTACAAGGTGCCTTCCATAGCTACTATGGAGTTAAGATCAAAAGAGGAAAATGAAAGCCATCAAACATAAATAATGTAAATGATACTTCAACTTGGAAATACACATAATCTTCTATTACAATGGGGCATTGTTTTTTCTGCTTTGAGGAATCCTGTGATTCCTTCAGAAGGAAAAAAGGACAAAGACAACTAGTATTGCTAGCTTCCCTCCTCTGTGGTGCACTGCACACAGAGGGAACTTCACATACAACAACTATCAAGTAACCCTCACACACACAGTACGGGGTGCTTATTTATAGATTAAGAGTACCTCAAGAAAATCCGATGACTCAGACTGATAATGGTTAGAGAATATGTTAACTTGACTCTAAACCTGCGCTTTCTACCTGTTAGGTATCTTTTCATGTATGCATTTCAGACTATAATTAATGTTTCTCATGAGGGCACTCCGGAATCAAATATTTTCTTTCATCAGTGTGGTTACTCATGGTATGTACCTATATGGGGTGTAAACTAACTGATTTCCTATATAACAATACAATATACATAATATGTCTCCCCAGTAAATAACAAAACCCGTGGCATCTGTGCTCTATTGAGAGTGCAAGTACTAAACATCAAAAGGGCAGCATCACCATAAAGGATAAGGTTTTCAGAGTACTTTCTACCAGGCGTCCGTTTGGCGATGTGGGAACACAGTTCTCCAAAATAACAGTTCTGGTTTGAGGGTGGCGATAACAATTTCATTTGTGCAGCAGAGCTTGCCGGTGTGGGAAGAAGTTTTTGTGTTGAAAGAATGTCCACGGGTGGTGATCAAGAAGCAGAAGTTACGTGCCCCTGCCCTCGATGAATTTTCAATGCAATCCAGACTGTCAGAGAAGTTAAACAATCAAATTCAGTCTCAGATTAGTTGTTCTTTCATGGTTGAGATGCAAAGTTATAGTAAAATTTTCTGCATAATTTAGGACTTCAAAGATATATGATCCATCTTTTGTTTTCAATTTATTGGTCTATATATTAAGCATTTCACAATCTTGTTTACTCCAGTCTACTTTTCCCATTTGATCTCTGTTCTTAAATGACGAAAAGTAAAACTAGGGAGAAAAGCACTTTATCCCATTAATGCACCACTTCCAATTTGATTTAATACTATGATAGATGAAAGGGTGAGGTTATCATGTCACAATGAATTTATCATCTTTCACAAATCCTCCCTAAACAAAATTAACACTGAATTATTTCCAGTGAGGTTTCTAAAATGACAAGCCTGGCCAAGACAGGTATTTGGTCCATAAATAACATGGGGACAAAAAATAAAATCACTAACCGCGATAAAAGTTAGTATTGGTGATCGCTGAAGTGTGTGAAATTAAGTACACTACTCAAAATGGTGACCTCAAAAGTGCAAATCATTTGTCTGTGTGACAGCGTCTAACCTATTGTCTCAGGATACAGACAATTAACTTTTTGGATTATTTTGATATCCGGGAAAGACTGCTGCTGAAGAAAATTCTCATGTCAAATAACTCCTTAATTAGAAAACCTACTGACTTCTTGCTGTCTTTAAGAACCTCCATTATTAATGTGGCGGAGAGCAATCATGGTCCCAGTAGTTCAATCTCATTTCAGCTTGCCAAGGACACTGTGCATTTTTAGTAATCAATATAAAGTGCTGATACATGTGATGTCATTTATACACTTTATTCTTTCGAATAATCCATAAATGTTCTTCGAAAAATTGATTTTAAGGAATCTGGTTGTTTTGTCTCTTTCTGATTTATGCTCTTGTATTTTCCACATTTGCTCTCTCTGAAGAGGACCCAGCACAGCACTACGGAAGAACAGGAGAGGTGAGGCAGTCCTTTCACGCCTACTTTTCATAATTTTTTACTTGTATTAGCCCATGTTTGCACTGCATAATGATTGTATTTATAGTAGGGGACTGGAACATGTATACGGCACAACTTACTTTTTCCAACATCAGATTCATTTAGTTACCTAATAAGACCTTATAAATTTAATTACCAAATATACAGACTGAAAAGCAGACAAATCCGCCAAAGAACATATATTGCATGTAAGACAACTGTATTAAGTCAAGGTACACTTATAGATACATTATCTGCACTGGATTACAATAAATATTTTGTCTTTTTTTCTAATATATGTCTTGTATTTTGTACTTTATGTTGAGATTTTCATACAAGTGAAACCATGTAATATTTAAGCTTGTTTGACTGAGTTACTTCTCTCAACATTATGGTCTCAAAGTGAATCCATTTTCCTACAAATGACTCGAGTTTATCTTCCTTTATGGCAAAGCAGTACTCCGTTGTGCATAAATATCACATTTTCTTTATCAAGCCATCTGTTGATGGGCATTTGACTATTTCTAATTTAGCTATTAGGAATTGTGTGCTATAAAAATGGGTATGTGTCCCTTACTGTGGAATGATGTCCCTTACTCTTTTGGGAAAACACCTAGCTGGGTCAAATGGAGTTTCTACTTTTATCTTTTTGAGGACTCTCCGTATTGATTGCCATAGTGCTTGCATCAGTTTACAGTCCTCCTCCCAATGAGGGAGCAGGGATCCTTTCTCCCCACAACCTCACCAGTATTGATTACTGGTTGATTTCTTGATGGTAGCCATTGTATCTGGAGTGTGATAGACTCTCAGTGCTGTTTGAATTTGTGTTTCTCGAATGAACAGTGGTGTTGAATATTTTTTCATGTATTTATTGGCCATTTGCATTTTTTATCTGAGAAGTACCTATTCATTTTAGATGCCTATTTTTTTAAATTGAGTTTTGAAATTTGGGCTAACTTTTTGAGATGTTTACATATTCCAGATATTAGTCCTTTGACGATTGGCAAGCAAAAATTTTTCTCATTCTGCAGGTTGTCTTTTCCCTCTATTAGTGATTTCCTTTGATGTGCATTTAATAACATAGTACTGCATTTATTTTTTATGGAATTTATCAATGATTTAGATTTAACCAATATTACCTAATTTCTGGTCATCTCTTAGATATTCATAAGATGAAGATTTTGTATTCTTTTGGGAGCTTGTAAAATACCATTGATTAGACCTTTACACAAAGTCTCTTCACAAAACGTAATTGGAAAGGACTGGATTTTATCCCTTAAAATTCTTGCAGTTCTAAAAGACACTGAAATCCTGATTCTGTTTGATCCTTAACATCAGATTCCCCAAGTAGAGTAAAAGCAGTTTTCTCCTGTATCAGAGTTTCTCCTCCTCCTGCCAGGAACACACATCTACTCTGGATAGAAGGGTACTGGTCCATCAGAAGCAGAGCTCGTGAAGTTCTGTGTCCTGGATTATTCTGCTGCAAACATAGAAACAGTTCTTTGTACCTTGCCTCGAGACTATGGCCGAGGTCCCTCAATTTGTTCATGCCAGACCTCCTATCCATATTTTCAAATATAACTGGAATTATCACTCTATATATCATTGTGCCATTTTATTGCTCTTTTTAAAACTCAGGCAATGATTCCCCTTGGGTATGGAATCTACAGCAAATTCCTCTAACCTCAACACATCTTTATGCTGATTTCTCACACACCTTCACTACTTTCTTGTTCTGTGTCTCCACTACTCAGCATTTTTAACACTGTCAGGGAAACACGTGGTATTTTGTGTCAGTTATTGTCCTTATGCAGACTGTGTGACAAGAGGAAGGTTATCTACCCTTTTTTCCCAATTATCCTCATTTATATTCCTTTGTTTTATGGATAGGTAGTTAATAAAGCAAATAAATGATATGATTGGGACTGCAGTTGGTTAACTGCAAATTTTTATTAAAATAGAACTCGTAAAGGGATGGTATGGGTATCACAAGCCTTCTGTTTAATTTGAAGCAGATACATTTATATTCTTTTTATAATCTTTTGTTGTTAGGTGATAAAGTCTTTTTTTAAGGAGGGCTTCTGATGAATTCTTCTTGAATAAGCACTATCCATACTGCATTTTCTAAGTCTTTGTGTCTAAAGGAGTTCAAATTTACTTTCAAAGTTATCTGAACCAAAATTTCTTAAAAATTTTTGGGATTGCTTCCAAATCCTTTACAGTTATCATTTCTGCATTGTATTTACCATCTTTGAAGATTTTTTAAAAAATTTAATGCTTTCCTAATTATTTGGCTTAATTTTCATAGAAGTAACCTATTTTTTTCACAGCATATTTTTTCACTGTGTTTAATAGTTGAAGAAATCATCACTTCTCAGAAACAAAATTCATTCATTCACAAGTAACACAGTGGATTCGGGAGACCAGATAGCTCAGAAGTGGGTAGAGGAATGAGAGCATTCACAGGCTGTTGGCATTGCAAGGGAGCTGTGACTCACAATAAAGCTCCTCGGGAGTGCAAATAAGGGTGATCAATTTTCATACTACCATGTGCTAAGAATTTGTGATTGGCACGATGAATACAACAATTGCATCAGTTATCTTTTGAGGCAAAACAGCCCCACAATTGAGACGTTAAAACTAACGATAATTGCATTTACTTGTTTTTCTCCAGTTGGGGATTCAAACTGGTTTTGCCTAGGATCATTCAGGCTCCCGCAGTCCTCCGAAGCCTGGACTGAGGCTGCCTACTCTTAGATTTGTAGTGTCCTGCGGTTGGGGGCCTCTCTTTTCCTGGTGGAGAAGTAGGTGGCCTTGAACACTTGGGTACCCAGCTAGGTGCATCTTTTTCCCTGCTGTGTTGAAACCAAGCTGGGCTCTTGAACATTTATGGGTACTGATAATTACTGACCCAAATGCTGACAGGCACTACCCCTGAACCATGGACTAACTCGCTTACACCTCATGTGACCCACCTGTCTTGCTGTCCAGCATTCTGGTGCCTCTTCACACCTAAATTCCCTAATGAAGGTTTTGGAATCATCACTCTGGAACTCAGCTTCCTTTTTTGGGTACCCTATCTGTCCCCATGTCTGGATGGTTTGAGACACTTCTTCCAGGGAACATTTCTGCTGCCACTTTTAGAGAATGTCCAGTCACGAATTCTATGGAGGAACAAACATTCTCATTTATATGTGTAGAGTTGGTACTAGCTTGGCTCTGTCCTCATGAATTTTATTCTCATAGAAGATACTCAGTATTGGCATGGGGCCTCATTGTAGGAAGGATTGAGGTTGGACACTACAATACTTCTTAAGTTCATGTTTATAACCCCTAGAATATTTTATAAGCTAAATAACATTGGCGGTCCAGTGAAGATTAATGGATTTGAGCAGTAAGTTTTACCTCGTGAAGAGAGGAGGTGTAATACCATGTAGAAAAGGCCTTGTCAGTGGCAGAATCTGTGCCATGTTTTGCTCTTGTACAACAGCCAAAAGGCGGGTATGAATTCCGCCTTCACTGTAAGCAGTGAGAAAGAAAGGGCAATTAGAACACACAGCAGGAGTATCTTTCAGATAATTCTTTAATAGTAAAATAAAATGTAAACTAAGACTCAGAAAGAGCAGGAGTAAAGTGGCATGTAACCTAAGACAAAGAGTAGGAGTTTGTTTGGCAAAGGATGAAGGAATGGAAGAGTGAGCCCTCAGGTAAAGTAACATCAGAACAAATCTAAAGGTCTGGAAAAGAAAGAGCACCGGACAGAAAGCAGAGAATGTTTACTGTAACAAGTATCGTACAGTGGAACAAAAGAATAAGCGCGGACACCAGAATCCAGACAGCAACGGAAATTGTGTTGAAGAGTTAGTTCTAAGAATCATAACAAGCTACACACAGATTAGAAAAGTCTAGGTGGTGTCCAGATCTGCATTTTAGAAAAACTATCCAGAATTTAGGAGGGAGGGAGGAGTGAGGGTGATGGGTACAGAAACAGAATCAAGACACGGTTCATTTAGTCATAAGTGGTCCTGGGGCTTACTTGTGGGGAGCAGCCTGACTGTCGTGAGTATGCACTGATTAAAGGTCGACCCAATTAAAAAACCAGCTCCCAACTGTCACAGTGAAGAGGAAAAGCAATGACACATTAGGTTCCCTCACTTAGTCAACAATGGCAAGCTGCATGCCATGAGTTGGAGGATAAGCACATAAGAGGAAATCGAACCACTTCAGTAGTGATTGACTTCTTCATATTGGTGTCCTGGAAATGATGAGAAAACTTAGGCCTGAAACTATTAATGAGGTTGAAGACTTATCTGTTGATTTTTCATAATTAATCATCAGTGGGGGGTGAGAGATGAGAAAATTTATTTTATGGGGGGAAATAATACCCCCCCAAAAAATCCAGAAGCAAATTAAAATGTAATTTTTATCCAATAAGTACAATCTCACAAATCTCTTACTATCAGAAAATCCCTTCTTAACAATTCAAAAACACAATATCCGCTTAGCGATGACTATGGGTTAGATTGAAAATGTCCCCCCAAGGCTCATGCATGCAGCAGTGGGGCTTTTGGAAGGTGAGTGCATCAGAAGGTACTGTACCCCTCTGAGTAGTTTAGGGCTGAATTCACTGACAGGAGGTGGAGCCTGCTTGGATTTGGCCCTGGAGATGTGACCTCGAAGGGTGTATTCTTTCCCTGGTTCCTTTCTTCCCTCTCTGCTTTCTGGCCATCATGAGGTGAGCCAGACACTTCCACTCTCCTACTTCTGCCTCAGCACCAGCAGACCACAGACCGAATCCTCCAAAACCATGAATCCAAGTAAACCCCTCCTTCACTTGTGAGTATCAGGTGGTTTGTCCCAATAGCAGGAAAGCTGACTAACACAGCTACCCCTCCCATGCATTGGAGTCCTCTGAAACACTGCACAACACTTCTAAATGTACAGTTGTGTTAGTAATCGCCACAACATTCCACACCCATTTATTTTTGTTACCTATTCTATTGACGTACTCAACACCATTTAAATTCTTTCATTTAATTCATTCCTAACAGAAATATGAAAATTCAAGTTAATCCAGAGACTCTACCTTGTGTGCCCACCACAGTGATGGTGATGTAGCAAATCACAAGTGGTTATTGCATTGTCATAAATTATTATGTGGCGGCACAGTGAATATTTGAAGAAACACTGATTGAACAACTTGGAACATTATCTTACCTGGGCAAGTGTTTCATTTATATCATATCATAGCTGAAACTTTCATGCACTTGAAAAGTTTGTAAAGCTATCAAGAATAACAAAGATACTTAGTTGAATTAGTCAATAAGTATTTGTTTTTCACTTTAAATTGAGAGATGTGTGCTCTTAAAGAAATGGAATGCCTGACTGAGCGAACAGCTTATTAGGTAACAATGTTATGTTGCTGTATAAACTTTATATTAGTTAATATGGCTGATGTAACAAATTATCAAAACTTGAGTGGCTCAGCAAAAGTGAAGTTTATTCTTTTGTAGCTCTGGAGTTGAGATCCTAAATCAGTGTTACAGGATGTAGTCAAGTGTAGGCTGAGTTATGTGACTGAGAAAAGAGACAAAAGTCTGTAACATGTAGTGCTACAATTCTTCCCCTTTTAATGCATTATAGGCACAGACCAACAGCTTACTGGTTTCAACAGAAGAAAGCAGTGCTGTTTGCACCAAAACACATTCTGTATTATCCAAATGGTTGTGCTCTCAGGCTGGGTGAGATTTATACAGCAAGACCTGAGATACTGAAACCCCTCCTCTGCCTTCCTCCACGACTTCTAAGCCTGGCTCCCAGATCATGAAAACCCATGCTTGGGAAGAAGCAGCAAAGCCACAGGGAGATAAACATGTTCTATGGTTCCCCGAAGACAGAAATAAGCTTAGGCTGAAAGCAATGTTAATGAAGATTTCAGAATCACGAAAGCGAAATGATACAACAGGGACCTGTAAGCCGATATTTATGATTCCGAAAAGGATAAGAGCATAAACTTTCTTATGCAGAGAGATATCTACCTTATTTCTCAATAGGTCCCTGAAGTTGGGATCCAAAAACTTTGTGGAAATACTTTTTTAGCATTTAACTACTTTCTTTTTCTTGGATAAAATCCAAATTCTGCTTATTACAATATGGGTCAGTTTTTATGTCTTGTCAGCGGGTATGTTCAGCCAAAAATCTTTGGCTATTTCTGGATATGTCCTCCAATTATCTGTTCCTTCCTCTGCTAACTCCTTCTTTTTTAAAAAATGATGTCTGTACTTTACAGACTCTATGATAATATTTTTTTAAACACTGAATGAATTTGCATGGGTATTTCTTTTTTTTTAGAAATTTTAACCTCACAACATTTTAAATTTGACCCAGGGAAAAATTCTGCTCAGATGCCTCAATTATACCGAAGAGAGTCTGAGGACTCTGTAACTAGGAGCCAGAATGCAGCATGAAGCCCACTTGCCAAGTGCACACTTGCAGATTATCTGGAAGAGGCAGAGATTGAAATAAAGTACTGTCATGAGAACACAGTAATTGACAGAAGGCAAACAAATGTAAATCAGGAAAAAATCAGCACATTTGAGTACTGGCAGTATGGATTTTCTGAACGAATACAGGACAGGAATGGGGGTTGTTTCCAATTTGAAAATGTCAAAACATAGTGTTTAGGAATACATTAAAAAGGTTCCCTTCTGGATGCTAACAAGATCACGTAGAATTTATTTTTAAAAGTCTGTTACTAATTTTTCTCATCGTACCAGGGCTCCCATTCGGGGTAATAGTCAAGATAACTGCAAGGAATTTCAGGAAAATAATTTCTTAAATGTTTAAAACATAAAAAGAAAATTTTTCCTACTAATTTAAAATAATCAATAACTTGGCACTATGCTGGAACTGACGAAGAAAACGAAATTTAGTCTTTCTTCTTTTAAAATTAAGAAGTCACAGAATTACAGGCTCATTCAGATGTTCCAAGCATGCCCTACTCCAGTAATTAAAGTCATCAAGTTGGATTCATTCCTGTAACAGTCAGAGTCCCAGTGAGGGGTCGCGGTGGTTAGACTTCATTTTAACAGTGAACAACAGAAGAAAACTATAACAGGAAATTACACGTGGAAATCTATTTGCCTTTCGTAAAATTAAACAGGCACATAAGTGGTCCGGGACTCAGGTCCCCTTTTACTAATGCATCACACAGTTCATTGGCGGGAACACAGTGACACGGGCGAATGTAGTGGCAGCAATAGTGCGGGAAAGACATTCTGCATCACAGGATGCCAACTGCTTCGCCTGGACTGGGGACTGAACCCAGAACCCTTGTGCTGAATTACTGATTATTTTTTAAAATTTTGAGATAATTTCTTACTAGGTCACTGACTTGTCCAGGCTGGGTTTGAACCTGCAATCCTCTTGCCTCCTTGTCCCAGGGTAATGGGCTGATCTGTGATTCCATTTTTATGACTTTATTGAAAAGAAAACTCAGTGATAGACATCAGATCTGAAGTGGCCACGAACTGAAGTAAGAGGACTGACTTCAGAAAAGTACGAAAGAATTCTACAGAAAGTTAAAAATGTTTTTCTTTTAATCTTGGTTGTCTACATGCAATTATTAAAATCATTGAACTCTGTTTGAAAACCATACTTCTTTTTTTTTTTGTACCAGAGATTGAACTCAGGGCCTCGTGCTTGTGAGGCAGGCAGCAGAACCACTGAGCTACACCCCTGGCCCAAAACCATGACATTTAATGTACATGAATAACGCTTTAACAATGATACAAGGTATATAATTTGAAATATCTTATAATAGTCATTAACTGAGGATCACAATATATATGCCTCTGAGGATTGAAAACTCTGTGTAGAGATTAAAATATAATCAGTTTCAAGATCATAAATGTCCTTTATGATATATGAGATGAAGTAGGGATAAAATACCATCTCTAAAAATATATTAAATATTTATGTGTCATATATTTATAGTTCTGCAATTAAAATATCAAAATACTGGTTGTGTTGATTATGAATTTTGTGTAATATTTAAGCAGAATCAATTTGTGTCTGAGTGGTACAATTATTATTGTTGTGGTTTTAAATTACATACTCAGGTATACATGGAGGTCCAGAGGGCCACATATTTTGCCTGAACTCTTAAGTAAATAAACTTAACCAGTCTGAGTATTCAAGGGCCATTTAGAGTTCTTACTGTGGACTAGTTCTTGTCAATGTGACTTTGTGTGGAAACACTTTGAAGAGTTCATTCTAGTTTTTCCATATTTTATTGTCAAACCTCACATAATCCACACGTAAAAAATCTGGCCTCCCCAATTTACTACCTGGGAACACCAGCAAAGACCCTGAGTCCCTGATTGCTTCAATCTCTGAACCTTTAAACATAGCTACTAAGATAACTGTACTTGTAAGATTCTGTTTTGGAGATTAAATTATCCAATATGTGTTAAGTACTCAGAGCATGCCAGGAACAAAGTAAGTACTACAAATTTTAGTTGCTTCTACCATTCTTCTTAAATACATTCTTGGATGACCTAAACATGCCTTAAAAGGCATAATTTTATCTAGCACCTTTCTATATAGCTGCTAGGTACCTTTTAATATCTTATCACATCTTGTAAGAAAAGACATTCTAAGAGGCTGAGCCAGGAGGATTGCAAGTTCTAGCTCAGTCTAGGCAAATTAAGACTTAATAAGATTCTCTCCATAAATAAAACAAACTAGATACATATATACATACATACATAATGAACTAAATACATATATAAATAACAGGTCTGGGAATGTAGCTCATTCTTAAGGCTTTGACTTCAATTTCCAGTAACCACAAAAAAAGACAACAAAAATCCATGATATGAATATGACATATTAGTATTAAAATTATCTTGCTTTAAAGTGAAAGCTTTCAAAAGAAATGCAACAAAAATGAGACTAATTCAACAAAACAATATGAATACCATACACTCTGCTAGGCATAGTTTCAATATGGTTAAAATATAAGTAAAACAAACACACAGAGCAGAAGGCTAAATGTTTGTGCCTCTGCAAGTTCGTATGTTAAAACTGCGACACCCAAGAGGCTGGTGTCAGGAACTAGAGACCTTAGAACGTGATTAGGTCAGGAGGATGTCCTCATAAGTGGGATGATTGTCCTTATAATGTTAGTCTAAGACAGACTGTGTCCCCTCTAGCACTGTGTGATGACACAGTGAGGAAAGAGGTACCTGGAAGCCAGCAGAGGGCCCTCAGCACACCTGCACACCACGACAGCATGACGGCACTCCCAAGGCAGACTCCCCGCCTCCAGAACTGAGATGAATTTGAGCTAATTATAGGCCACTGAGTTGATGGGGTTTTGCTATAGTGGCCTGAATGGACTAAGAACGTGCATTAGTCACACTTTCTGTCATGTGAAAACATGCCCCAAATGACTCGTTTCTCTAGAGGAGGTGTTGTTAGACTCACCATCTTGGAGGTTCCGGTCCCTTATCGATGGGCTTCCTGTCTTTGGGCCTGAGGTGAGGCAGCATCTCCTGGTGGAAGCAAGTCCTTACAACCACCTGACGCCCCAGTCAGGGAGTCTAACGGAGCCAGGGGCCCCCCAGCGATGTGAGGATCTCCTACGAGATCCTTCCTGCTAAAGATTTCACCACTTCCCAACAGCACCACACTAACCCTTCAACACATGGGTCTCCAGGGGACGTTCACAGTGCAGGTGATGCATATAAATAAACCAATCCGGCAATCTGTTGCTAAGCAGTCGAGAGTTTCAAGTTCAGATAGCATGCCCTCTGTTCCCCTTTTGCACTACTTTCTGGGTCTAGAGTGGCCTTTCTTCCTTTGGAGCACTCCATCTGGGCTAACTTACTTTTACTTTGCATAAGACAGAGAGGATAAGTACAAATCTAATACATAAAAAATTTGATGGCAATTAAACTGAGTTTAATACAGGACACTGCCATGTAATTGAGGAAGAAATGAATAGATTTTGACAGGATAGGGAAGTAAAATTGTTCCCTTTAATAAATTTCATTCCTAAAATTTTGCATTCCTTTTTATCATATAACATTAAAAACTGAACAGTTCCACCGGAGGCATTTTCTCTCTCCATAATTTTACCGTACATTTCCTTTGGACAAATTCATGCTCTACCTATAGGGAAATACATATGTCTATAAGAAAGAAAAACTGTGTTACAACCACTTCTACCCTGAAGAAATCGGCCCTTGGAAAGGGTTAGTGAACTTTTCTGACAGAAGTAAGCACAGGGAGACACAAGAATAAAAGCAAATCAAACCAAACAAACAAAAAACAAAACACGTTTCACCAGTGACAGTTTTTACTTCAGTAGAAGCTTCAAGAAAATTATGGTCCTGCTGTGTACAGGGTGGATTCGGTGCTAGATGGACACATGTACCACAGGAAGAAGAACTTTTCATTGGAGGTCTTGTGACCAGGACGGGGAGGGGTCTATCAGACAGGCACCAGAAGAAAGCAGAGAGAGAAGCAGCACCCAGAAGGGAAAGCGAGCACTCACAGCCACAGAGAACAAAAGGATAACGTTGGTGACATCTCCGACTGTCAAAGAAATGGGACTTCAAGTGTCTAGGAAGTAGAGGATATGGTTCTAAAGATGTAAATTGTGTGGAGCAATGGAGTTATTAATTTCCCATAAGTCGATCTTTTAAAAGTTTTTCTTCATTATATATTTAAAAATTAACTCATCCAAATAAATAACTTTCTAGTGTATTGATACACACTGGCTTTCCTCAAATAAACACATTTGAGAAAACTGAACTCACCCAAATTAATCCTATCCAAAGAACTAAGGAGGACGAGAAGTTGTCTGGCCGGAAGTACAACACTGCAGTTGAGAGGAAGGACAGGTGCAGAATGAGTGCTACGGAGCGTGGTGATACTAATGGGACCCGTAATGGGCTGGGAACAGAAGAAACAGTGGTCAGGTCTGAAAGGAGCAGGAAGCTAAGCAGCACCTCACAATCATTCCCAAGTCTGAACAGTGCTAATACACGGGGTACGGTAATAGAAGCTGAAAGCCGTAGTGATTGCCTGAGGTGCGGGTCAAAAAAAGATTCTCAGGACATCTGATGCCTAAGGGGATGAACATTGTGGGCATAATTGGAAAAATGAGAATCAGGATCTATTACCCGATCTGTTCAGGAAGGACAAAGGTAACATCAAAAGGAAAAGTAAGATTTCATTTGAACTGTTGGTGGTTAATCAAAAGAATGGAAGCAAATAAACAACTGAAGGGGTTTGCTTAACATCTTTTATCATACCTAAAAGCCTTTTCAAACCTCAGAAGTGAAAAATGGATATTGCAATATGAATGTAAATTATGTGATTCCATTATGTCCAAAGACAATTTTTTAATCCTATGAGAATGTGCCTCTTTGCAAAATTGGTTTGTAATTATACAAGACAGAAATTTGTGTTTGATTGATTATTGCATATAAATTGGCAATAAAAATAAAGATATTAAAGGGGCTAAGGGATAATATTTTTTATAATTTTGCCTTAATATTCGAATGGTTCAAATTTTGTTCAGTAGCTTTCAGTTAGGAGGAAACAATCCATTATGTTGAAATAAGAAACAAACAGAGATCTTTCCTTTCTGCGGTCTTCCCATCATGTGTTTATGAAGCCCTCAATTTCTCTTTCATTTTATAGCAGAGAGTTCCATTCTATGCATTCTTAAGTGGGTTTACACTGTTTATAATATGCTATAATTGAGCTATTACTTAACTTATACCTATTTCCTTGTACATTTTTAAAACCAACACATGGTCTAAGGAATTCTATTTCTCATCATGGTGATTTGGTGTACAATTAGTTTTTTTTATCATATACTAAGTAACTTAACATTTGATAAGTAACAGACACTAAAAAATAGATTTATTTTAACTGTGTTCATTCCCTGCTATTGATTGACATACCTAATAAGAGCTGCAACGTGTAGACAATCAAAACGGAGAAATGAATGCCTATGGGGTTCAGACCTTGCTTACAAGATACCGGCCCGCAGCCACCTTTGACAAGGACAGGGCTGAAGCAGTAAGAATAGCAAGGAACCACTCTGTGCCAGGCAGTGGAGGAGGGCTCTTCACAGTTTACCATTTGTTTCTCACATTTAGCCAGGAGTTGATTACCATGTTATTGTCATTTTTTTAGATATGGACTATACCATGTTTAGTACTTAAGGATCAAGACAAAATAGTTTTCCTTAAGACATGAAGCCAGTAAAGATTCCAAACCCACCCGAGTCTGATTCCAGAACCTAGATGTAGAAGACCATAAGCATAGTTGAGCCTGTTTTCCATCTTTCTTCTTTATTATTTCCTTCTTCCCTAATTTTCTTTGTGCCTTCCTTCATGACTTACTACTTTTAATATTAGCTTTTTCTTTTTGTCACCTCTTCCCCTTTGCATGTTCCTACATATCTTTTGACACAGCCACAGAATAACTAATTATAAATCTGCAATGCCATTACCACTGCCCAAAGGGGAGAGCTTCCCAAGAGCCACCATTATATAACGCAAGTAATATAAGGATCAAACAGTAGCACATCGATACTTAGGAAGTAGGAACTATACCTTTGCTTTTGTGTCTTTACATTTTCAGAAATAATTTAGTATCTGATATCTCTAGAGAATAGTACATACTCTCTGAAATGTATTTGAAATCTTTCCCAAGAAATGTAGAACATTATTGTTGTTAAGATAAAAAGGCAAACGCAGTGACCACATTACTGCTACAATATTTTAAAAAGAACACATATATCGTATAGAAAACCCCTGCAAAACTCATACACATATTTAAACATGATTTTAAGTCTACCATTAAAATAAAAACTTTTAATGGAGGATAGTATGCTACTTAGCATTTTAGAATTTCTTGCATACATATTTTTAACAAATGTATATCATAAAATATTAATGAGTAACACATTTTTGATATGCAATGAGTACATCTGGTTCCTGAAAAAGCTGGTCATATTTTTACTTCTTTTTAAATCTTTTGGTAATTTGCTCCTTTGACATCATGGTGCTTAACATGATGAGAAAAATCCCTCTCTCTCTCTCGCTTGCTCTCTCTCTCTCTCTCTCTCTCTCACTCTCTCTCTCCGTGTACCTATTTTTAAACTATATTTTCATAGAATAATAGACTGGACAGATAACCCCTCGATAAGTGGTTCTCAGGTGGCAGTATTTCCCCCATGGGATGGATATATGGCAATATATGGAAACGTCTTTGGATCGATAGTGGTCAAAACCCCAGTTGGAGACTAGGAAGTGCTACTGACAGTATGTAGAGGACAGGAACATTCTTGACATCCCACAATGCTTACAGTCCTGAAAACTAAAGAATGGTCTGACCCAAAATGTCCATAGTGCAGTTGTTGGAGCACAAATATCTAGGCAATGACAGTGTTTAAGAAAAAAGAAGACAATATGACCCTTTTGTGGTTATGAAAGGGTCAAACAAATGAAGCAGATTAACATAGTGTAATGGGTTGTATCTAGATGTCCCCCCAAAGCCTCATTTAGTCACAAGTGGGGAGTTCTGAAGGTGGCTGTGAATGTGAAGGTGTGATACTGGGTTTGGGGGGGAGTAATGGTAGCCCCACCCTAGGTGTGGGAGCAGCACTCAAGAGGCATACAGCCTGGATGGAACACAAAGGGAGAGGTGGAAAGCAGGCAGGCTGCTGCTGTGGCTTACTTCCTGTTGCTTCTGGCTGCCCTGACATGCTCGGAGCTGGTCTCTCAACGGGGGTGCCCCTCTGCCATGACACTTTGCGATGGAGTCAGCTGACTATGAACTGAAACCTATACAAAATGAGCTAACAGAGATCTCTCCCTAACTTGTGGACGTCAGGTATTTTGTCTCAGCCGTGAGAAAAATAAATAAGATATAGTTTAACAGAAAGGCAAATAAGCAGAAGCACAAATATGTATTTTCAACAGGGGACTTAAAAGCAAACAGGTACAGCTACAAAAAGGAAAGGGGCAAGCATAGCTTTGCTGAATGTTGCCAAGATACTACTTAGCTATTCCATTTATTAAGAGAATTTGGCATGTGGAAAAAGCAAATGCAAATTAATGCTAATGGAAAACATAGCATATTTACAGAGCTGGTTGCAAAGACTAAGAACCAAGAAATAGGCACTCTTTCTTTAATTTCTTATCTTAGCTGCCATTTGATCTTAGGTAAATAAATACAAATGCGTGTTGATCACTGGGACCTAGAAGGTAGTCTGCCTCCCCAGAGTTCAAGTGTCAGGGTCTCAGCTATCAGTGTGTTAGGGTTCAGGTGGTAGAGCTTTTCAGAGGTAGAGCCTAAGGTGAGATGATTAGGTGGCTGCCCTGGGAAGGGATCACGGCTGTTACTGTGGGGCCCCAGTTAGTCCCCTGTAGCGCTGTTTTAAAGTAGCATCACTGGCTACTTCCCATTCTGTTTTCTTGTCCTACCGTGTGCTGCATCCCTCTTATATGCTACTGCAACAATGGCACCTACTACAAGGTGACACCCCAGAGGGTCCCTAACCACAGCCAGGGCCGTGCTATTTGGACTATCAGTCTCCAAACTGTGAATGCCTAAGTCTCTTTTCTCAATACAGTTCTTGCCTCAGGTATTTTGTTTTTTAGTGAAAAACAAACCAATCCATGCTCCATGATGATCTATGCCTTGAGGGCCATTTGAGCCAAGAGAAGAGCATTTTCCCAGAGGATACAATTACTTGAGGAGGAATAGAAAACCAATTCTAGTTACAAACTAGATTATATACATGCAACATAATAGATGTCAGCAATGCATTTTTAGGGAACTAAATTCGAGAGCCCTTATAACTTTATCAAGTAAAAAGAGAAAATATGTGATGATCATACATCAAATAGTACATAGACTCTTCTGATGCTTGCTTAGGAAAGTTATGTAGTGGTAGAAGGAAAACAATGTGTAATTCATACTTTTTTCATTAAGTAAATTCACTTCAATCATGGGAATTTTGGAATAAACATAAGTATGAAAAGCCATAATGCTGTGAGACCTCTGACATACACAAAAAAAACGATGATATAGATTCATCATAAAGAAAGAAGTACAGATGTTAGTCACAAAATTATTTAAATTTGTAAAAAATAACTTAAAAAAGTTGAAAAAAGCAAATGTTAAAAATAAGGTGGTTTGCTTATAGTCACTTAACAGTGGCAAATGTTTAAACTTATTTACTACAAAATGAATAGAACAAGATCCAAATAAACATCTACATCTATCAGGCCATTTTTTGTAAAGTGAAAAATGTAATATATGCATAGATATATACAGAATGCCATTCACTCCAAAGACTGAATAGTATGCTGTGCACCATATTTTCTTTTATGCATCATCTAAATATATTGGTAGTTTGTTTCCATGTTTTAGCTATCACGAATAATACAAGTTAGCAGAAATAATCCTTAGATTAATTTCATATCCATTAAAACACATCCAAACACTACATTGTATCTAATTAATGAGCACAAATATTATTTGCCAATTCAAAATAATATTTCAAAAAGCAAAAAAGAATGCACTGGTAAATACATTTACAAAATCTTAACAGTGGTTAAATGTGGGAGAAGTTTTGAATAATGTGTCAGTTAGGGTGGAGTTTTGACTTGACTGATTTCAGGATCCACCTTGGAGTTGGAGGTGCTTCAGGTCCTGTCTGGGTTGTTGTGGAGGCACAGCCTTGGGTCTAAGTCTGGTCCCTGTCTCTTTTTGCTCCCGCATCTTTCCCTAGTTTGCTTGCTACTACCATGAACTAAGCCCCTCTCCTCCACACCCTTCCATCATGACTTCTCTGGCTTAGAGCCAAGCAACTGTGAACTGAAATTAGGAACATATCAAATCTCTCTTTCTTTCTGGGTGTTGGATATTGTGTCTCAGCAATGAGAAAGCTAATATTGGAAATTAGTAATGGAGAAGTGGGGTTGTTGCTGAGATGGTATCTTACCATGCTGCGTGGAACGTTTTGTGCGAGGAGTTTGGAAAGGTGTGGATGTGTGGGGTAGAGAACACCTAGAATAATGTAAGCAGAGCCTGATAGGTGATTCTGGCCAGAGCTCAGATAACCAGAAAGCTGATAGGAATGTAGGCAGTAATGCCAGGTTCAGGAGGTTTCAGACTTTATTGGAAGATGGACTAGAGGTTATAGGTGTTTCACTCTGGCAAAAACAAAAATGTTTATATATTGCCCATGTCCCAAGACATTGCACAAGATTAAGGTTAAGGACAGTGAAATAATTGATTTGTTGAAGAAAATCTTCAGACAGCCTGATGTTCTGATGGTGATGTGGGTACTGATGGCTGCTTTTAGGCAGATTTATAGTGAGAACTGGGGGTAAAAAATATTTGAAACACTTCAGTTTTGATCCAGAAGGAAGCACATGTGAAGTTGGGCCAAGGGTAGTGTAGCTGCTAAAGAGATTAGTGCTACTGAAAAGAAACCAAGGACTTCATATAGGGACAAGAAGAAAGATGCTTTGAAGGCACCTCAGGAATCAGCAAGACCCCACACAAGGGAAGATCAAGGGTGAAAATTTTTAAAATTTCTTTTGAGCAGAGATTCCCTACAATCTTTGCTAGAGAAGAGACTTCTAGTAAATTGGTTCTTTGATATTATTTTTACTTGCTCAACAATCCAACCAGTCAGGGGCTGCTGCAGCCATGGTGCAAGGGGTTGGCTGAATTTCAGACCTTGGATTTCTCAATGTGATACTGGTTTCACCAGCACACAGAATGTAAGAGTGGTGGGTTTTGGAGGCTTCCACTAGACTCAGAGGATGGCCTGGGAAGCCAAGCAATCAGCTCTGAGTGAACAATGCATGAAACTATGCAAAGAAAGAAGAATCTAAGGGAGACTCCAGGAAATAGAAGATATGAGGAATGTGGAAAATCAGTCAAAGGAAGATGTGGCCCAAGACTAGAGCCCACACAAAAGAGAGGATTTGTGGCAAGTGGACACAAGTGGAGCCATTCATGCCCTTTGAAAGTCACATTTTAATACCAGAAGCCCCAGAGATTTAACATGGAACTACAGATTTAATGTTTGCCCTGCTGGTTTTAAATTTGCTTTGATCCAATTTTTTTTCTATCCCCCTATTGCTCACTTTATAAATGAGAATCTCTTCCCTGTGTCATTGAACACTGTGATTATGTAAATTGATTTTGATTTTTAGAGAGTTCACAGATAAGAGTTTGCCTTCAGTCTCAGAAAATATTTTGTTCTTGACTTTTGAACTGCAACTTTTGAGACTTTATGGAAAGTATTATTGAATTTCCAGTTGTACACTAAATAGTTTATTATGTTACACAGAATAATGAAGTTGTTATTATCTATTTAGAGATTAAGTGTGGTTTAAGGAGGTACATTTGAGTAGCTAGAAAAAAACGAGAAGTGGTTGTTAAGGCAGAGTTTCCACTTCATTGGTTATAGGAATCCACCCTGAAGATTGGTATAGCACAACAGCTGTGTCCAGAGGGCCAAGAAGGTTTGGCCTTGCACTCTGTGTCTGCTCCTTTTCTTTTTTCTTTCCTTCACCTCTGGCACCCTTCTTTGCTCTGAATCCTTGCTACCATGAAATAAGCATCTTTGCTCCTCCACACACTTTCACTATGATTTCTCTGCCTTGGAGCTACCCAATTATGGATGAAAGCTGTTTTCTGTTAAGTTGTGGGTATGAGGTGTGGTAGGTCCATCATGAGAAAGCTGACTCATTTTCCACTTAATAGATTTTTACTAATTTTTTTCACATTTTCTGCACAAATTAGCCCACCTCTGAATTATTATTTTCAATTTCTGGGCAACACATTTTTCAACATATTTTGACCAGTTGATGAGCATGTGGATGAACGAAATGAAAACAGTGAGAAAATGAAATATGTTTCCAAATACAGGCTGTTTAGATTGGGAACGTGATGAGTGAGGAAAGTGACAGCTGCCCTTAAGCCTCTCCAGTGCTCATGCAAAAAGAATTTAGTAAAATGCATGCTACTCCTGAAGACAAGAACACAGCATACATGGGTGTAGAGGGTGCTAAATGGGAATTCAGGCTTTTCCTGAAAAGAATGTGCAATAAAATAACTATAGCTTTTTCAGGTTTCTTAGAAAGTAACCTTCCCCACCACCAGAAGTTATAGAGATTGTTGACCACATGCCAGTCACGTTACTGAACGGATTCTGGCTTCTGATGGAAGTTGATTCTAGATAACCCTTAAGGTCTTCCTACAGAGCTGGCACTGGAAGTCATAATAACTAAAAGGAAGACACAGTTAAGCACCTTTTTATTTAGCTTTCATGATACATTACTTTTTACAACATGTGCACTTCTTCAAATTATCCTTTGATTGCATGATTCTAATTGTCATTGAGGAGCTAAAAGGGACAATGTGAAGGGTGCTTCACATTCCATAGCACCTGGCTGTCTATTTATAAAAATCACGTGGCTCAACAGGTGCACCAATGAAGAGTGAATATGCATTAATTATACGAATTGTGTGTTAATGCATGATGCAAGTAAGCTAACCTAAAACCGAAAGAGGCAGAAATAGTCCTCAGATTTCATGAAATGAATCTGGACATACATGTTTTACTATATATCACTGTAGGCATTATATGTGATTAAGTTACATATTTAACATATATGTATATCATACATGTAATTAGGTCATGAAGGCAGAGCCTTTCAGAATCAAATCAAAGGCATGAGAACTTGCTCTCACATTCTCTCTGTTCTGTGCCATGCAGGAGTACAAGGAGAAGGTTGCCCTCTGTAAACCAGAGAGCCAGCTTCCACCACACACTGGACATGGTCTGCCTAGCCTGCAGAACTATAAATAAACTTCTGTTGATTATGTTACATTTTATGATATTTAGCCCAAACAAATATATATATTATATATTATTATTTTTAAATTTTCTTGGTACACCAGAGAGTCATGTACTGTGTATTTCTGAGAAATCTGGTTTCCATTTATCATCCTTCTGTTTCTATATGTGGATTTCAAGCTTCTGGAGGGAAATGCCTGGTTCTATTCATTTTGTCCTGACAGATTTGTGTCTAGCACATAGGGTACTCAATAAATCATTGATGAATAAACTGAAAGAAGCTTAGAATGAAGTAGCTTTCTGGTGTTCACAGGGAAATAAACACAACACTAACACCAGCTAGACAGACATTTTACCTTAGTTGCTATACACCGGGGCAATTGTTGGAAGTTTAGTAAATTACCAATGATGACCAGGTCACACCTCCATTCTAAAGCAGAAGTTTCAACAGAGAGATTAAAGCATCTCTACTTTTCAAGTGATACTGGTAACCCTGATTTGAGATGTAGTTTTGCTGACAGCGAATTTCTCCAAGAAAAGTAGCTAAACAAACTCTTTATGTTCATAATCCTATTACATATTCCACTACTCTAAAAGTATCAATCTCTAATTGGGTCAGATCCTGCCTCTCAGTATAAGAATTATCTCTACTTTATGTTCCTAAGAAAAATGAAAAAAATTCCTTGTTGTTGTGTCTGTGACAGATACAGAGCCATTCGGTATAATAAACACCTCAGTCTCGTCTGCTAATAACAATACGGCAAGACCTGTCATGTAAAGGTACAAGATCCCGATGATGAATGTAATTGTACTGTGTACCTAAAATGTACCGATAAACTTAATGAGGAAAATAAATAAATAAATATAAAAATGATAATGTTATATTAAAAAGGAAAAACTACACTATTTTTATGTACAAAAAGATCTGTGATACACAAGAGTGGATGTTTTGTGCAATATTCTATGAAACAAATGGACAACTGTATATTTTCATTTTCTTACATCTGAATGAATACTAAGAGATACATTAAAAACTGGTAAAAATTTCAAAAAACAAAACAAAACAAAACAGTATGACTGTGTTCAACTAAAGACATCAGATCACACTGAGACTTTGCTAACCCCTTATTCATAGAGATTAGAAAAGCCAAATTTATAGGAACAAAGCCAAAGGTAAATGTTATCCTATCTGTCACTATGGCAAACTCTGTGAACTCAGATGCATGCTGTTTTTTCCTCACCCTCCAATCTAATGTTGAAGAAAGTAAGAGCCTCCAGAAGAGAAGCAGCGTATTTCACTCTGTCAGTTTGTGTCACTGCTGATGAATCCTGGTCTTTTGGATCCTGTCTGGGTATCTTTCGAATGGCATTGTTTCCCAGGACTTGATCGCCATTACCTTCGATTATTCTCCCTTTTCCTGCTCTTTCTCCTCTCCCTGCCCCAGTACTCACCATGTCCTGCAGCCTGCAGACTTCTCCCTCTACATGAACACCATTTCTGGATTGCTATTTGCTTATTTGCAACTCAGTTTTCTCAGCTCCACCTCAGAGTCTTCACATCACACTATGGAATTTTTAATAACAACAAACAGCATTATCGATTAAAAGGTCCTTTAAACACATCCAAAGCCAGATACTTCTGAACTGAGTTTTGTCACTCCCACCCAAGAAGAAGCCCATTTATTGCTGTTTTTCTGGTGTCGCACTGGAATTTGTCATCAGGTTGGCTAGTGATAAACAGTATTGGATAAGTAGATAAGTAAAGATGATAACTTTTGTATAATAAATACAGTAACATCTTCATTGTTGTGATTCATAAGTTTAGACTCAGTTTTACTCCAGCCCAGTAATATGTGTGAGCATAACAGAAATGAGATTGAAGATTGTCTAAAAAGGATAACTACTCAAGATTGTCTTATAGGATGAAGAGCTGGGTACAAAAATTTCTGCAACCTAAGAAGAATAAAGTGTTTACTGAACAAAAGTAATACTTAATACATTTAATTTCATCACATATTTTTAAATTATAAGCTTTCTCTAAGTTGTCAAATAAGCCATTTTTATGTACAAAAGGGGCAAATGCCTACAATTAATCAACAAGTCTAAAACTTGTTTCCAAAACTATTTGTTAGTAATGATAGACTGTGTGACACACCATCTCCAATATAATTCTGTTTTTATTTTTATTTATTTTTTTATTTTGGGTACCAGGGATTGAACTCGGGTCCTTGTGCTTGCAAAGCAGGCCACCGAACTGTTGAGCTAAATCCCTGGCCCATAATTCGGTTTTTAGATGATGTTTTAATAAAGAAGAGTTAAGTGTGTATTAATACTTTAAATATTTTAATACTATAGTTCCATTTGTCTTCTAATAACATTTACAAAGCTTTGGGTTATCTTTCAAAATCTTTGTTCTTGTTTCACAGAGCCCATCACTAATATGATATATCTTCTTCTATCTATACATTTTTTGTGCATGTAATGACAAATTTTTGTGGTGCATGATTTATTTTTAAAGATTTACTTAAAATATTTTCTAGAACTAATATATACGTTAAGAATGCTGAGCATTTGCAAAAGTAATATAACTGCAACATAAATGAGCACTGAGTATTGACAAAGGAATATATTTGAAAATAACATAGATGTAAAAGTTTTCTATGATGCTATTGTCACCTTATTTTAAAAAATGAAACATCAGCACAAATTATTATAACATAGTTGATAATTTTAAATAGCACATATCTAGAATATTTAAAATACTAATTACATATAATTGTTTAATGAAATATACAACTTAGAAAATAGGATCAACTGCATCATTTCTGCCTTCTGCAATCTGTTGTTGTCAGAAGGATCTGGACTGCATGAGTTGCTTTCCTGTGATGAGCCCTGACCAAACAGGAGAGTCAGGAACACTCAGCTCACAATGAGATGCTAGGCTCACAGGGAGGTTAGATATATAAATCGTTACTTCTGCCAATAGCTTTAAATTAAAAATGTCTTAGTAACTCAGAGGTGCCAGGGAAGGCATCTCAGAGAATATGAAGTTTTAATCGTATTTTAAAGAAAACATATGAATTTGCAGGTAAATAAGAGGAGAATGGTATTCCTTGGGAAGAGAAATCATGTATGTTAATTAAAGAAGACTGAAATATCGTAGTGTGGTTGACAAACTGGAAGAGAAGCTTTCTCCAAAGTGCCAGGTTCACGCAAGCTAAGTACTTAGTATGATAAAGTCCTAGAGATGTAAGTACTGAACTACACAGAGTTACACATAGAGGTCTCCTCTCTACACCAAAGGACATATATTTTCTTTTCTGAAAGAATTAGGTAGTCACCTGAAATTCTCCAGCAAGTCCCCTTCCAAAGATTTATTTTTTTAAAGAACCTCTCCACTTGCATGATATACAGCCAATTAGAAGAGAAATAGGACTAGACCTAGGTTTGTGGTTATTAAAACTGTTCTTATAACAGTCAAATCAATTAGAATAGAAAGAAAAAATAATGACTATATAGGTATATATAGTCCTTTTATATATTGTCATTATATAGAGTCATATATACAGCACTAAATCCCTGACAGCTATATATTTTTGATATAAAAATTTTGAGAATTTGTAAAGCTATTGGATGCATCCAGTAAGGAAAATGAGATGTCAGGAATAATTCTAACTGCTCTTACTGGGAACCATGGAGAACTGTAACTCAATTACTAAGACTGAGAAAAGGAACACAGTTGTTAAAGACAAGATAATTCCTTCAGTGTTATAGTTTGAAGTGCATTGTTATATCCAGATAAAATCATCCAAGAGGCAATTTGTCATATATGGTTCTGTTCATCAGAGAGCGCTATGTTGGATATCCTTATTTAGAAATCATTAGGAGATACAAAGATTTCAAAGGAGTTAATAAGACTAGAAGTATTTGTAAGAATGAAGATGATCAGACTGGAAACTGAGGAAACGCATACAAGTACAGACCTGCATATTACATTTGAAGAATCAAAATGTGGTTAGACTTCCATAACTATTGAGTTATAAACTATATTGTAAAAGCTCTTTTTTCAGCTAAACAGCAATAGTATTTTAAGAAACTATTAGTTTAATTGAAACTCTAGTTGATAAGAATGTATATTTGTAGTAAATTGTAAAAAACTTCACACAAATTTTTAGAGAAGGACCCACTTGCTCGATCGTGTTCTCTTTTGGACTCTGCCATGACAATAATCTGTAAGGTGATGAATGACACACCCTTGAATCATGTAGAAGAATGGATAGAAAGGTTAAGACATTTCAAAAGCAGGAAACACTGATGAAAGGGGCTATACTTTGTTGTACAGAGGGAGACAAAATAAATCTGATTCAAAGAAGTTGAAAAAATAATTTACCTATGTTACTACAGTCAACAGTACAGCAAGCCGCACACATTTGAAATGGTATCCTTGGAGAAGCTTTGTATTATTAATATTTTCCCACTGGACCTACATACTCACAGCATAAACAGAGCATTAGAAGTTGTCAGTCATCAACTTAAATATAGCCACAGGCTGTCAAGTCTCCAGTTCCCAGGAGTAGCAACAACCAAGCCTACCTTAATGAGGCCTTTGCTGTTCAAGTCTTTTCTGGGAAACAACTGTATTATCTCATAATTTACTACAAATGCTCTTTTTTGATACTTTGTGTCTCATAGGACAGTGAAAAGCTAAAACCACTTGAACAGGCTAAAGTGCATCCAATCTCCTACATATACAGACATGTTGTCTCATATTTTGATTTCTAGAACGCTGAACATTTTGGCATTGTCTGTTTTCTCCTTTTCTATTTAAGAAAAATTCCCTGAACTTTTATCAGTATACAATGTTTGGGAAGGACTAGAGAAAATATTCATTTTTTGCCAGAAATAAGTAGGAAGCCAAGAAAAGAAAATGAAGCCATTATCTGGAGCAAAGACGAAACAGATGTTTGTCAGTTAGGTGAGGCAGTGAGGAAAAAGCACCACAATGTCCCTCACCAGCCTGGAGGATGGGACAGTTCCAGTCCGACCAGGCTGCTCATTTACTATGCAATACACACTTTGTACATGAGCAAAGGTGTCAGATCAAAACAGGGAGAGCTCAGATTTCCAAACGTTGAGCCCTACTTCATTTACTTCCCCCTACCCCAAGGAAAATTTTCATGTGTAAGTTTTACAGATACTCTAGTTCGTTATATTTTTTCAACTAGAAACTGTCTGACTGAAAGGTTAAGTGCAAAGTTTTGCTGTATACACTATGACCAAGAGATGGGCAGCAGTACTTTAAGTGTGAGATCTTTAAACAAAATCTGCAATAGCAGCTAGTATTGAGGGAGAAAGTAACAGACTTAGAAATACAGAAGACCTAGGATGGCTCAAATCCACTAATCTATGGTTTATGAAAAATCTGTATAACATTGAATTTTTGAAAATGAGACATAAAATTTAAAACACTTCTTATAAGGGGCTGTGAAGAGCAATTCGCTCCATTCTGTTTCTATTTCTGTCCAGATTAGTGACAAGTGACAGTCTGACAATCTGAAAATGGGCCATTAGGGGAATCCAATTAATTCAAACTTATGCATAAAACTGGACTCAGCAACACTGATGGTTGGATCCTTAGTTTCTTGAGTTTTGCAGGTTTTCTTATTTTCAAATTGTTATAACCCCCACCGGACTTTAATTTCTGTACTATGTGATTTGTTTAGATGCAATTTTTTAGGAGTTCATAGAGCCCTTGATCTCATCTTTCAATTACTCTACTTAAAAAAAAGACAAATGTCTTTCAAAGACAATAAATGGTAACACAATACCGAAGTGCAATTAGAAATGAAACAAAGAAAATATTTTCCACATCAGTGAGCAAAGAAGGCACACACAAATGCCATCCACAAGTTTACTCCTCCTGAAATAGAGAAGATTAAAGGCCAGAAATGTTCATGGTGTTTTTGTTTTAATTAGAGCACATAAACACAACTTTCCTAAAAAAGGAAAAGTAACAGTCAGTATCAACAAACAACTGAAAACATAAATGTCTGGTATAGCCCTCTCCTTTAAATTTCAACTAAAAATGACAAAAGATGCAAGATAATGGATGCACAAAAACTGTGAAAAGATTGCAATATGAATTTCTGAAAAGATGAATTGAAGATGAATTGCTTACTCCGATGGCCAATATATCAGCCCTGCAAATTTGACTGAAACAAAGAAACAAAAAACCAGAGTACAACTTCTGTTTTTTTTTTTGGTACCGGGGGTTAAACTCGGGACCTTGCGCATGAATACAACTTATTATTGGGATTCTCCAGTTGACATTTAAGGGAACCATGCCCACTGTTCAGTTCACTTACACGTATTATTTCTCAAAGCCACAGGCAGGACAGAAAAACAAAAAGCTCCAGAAAAAAAAAATGAGAAAAGATAAAAAGGTGATATAAAAATTTAGTTGAGGCATTTTATTAGATATTCAGAGTATAGAAACAGCTTTGGATTATTCATAAATTAATAACAAAGGCAAAATCTTGTGGAGTTTACTAACCACTTAGACCAATCAAATAACAGCGAACTACTGGGTAGTAGGAAAGTATGTCAAGAAGGTCTTTCCTTATATTTTTCATCCATTACCACGACCTCTGAAGAAAGGATGAACATTATTTTGGGAATTTTAGTGGAGATACTCCACGACAAGGTGGTCTTTAGAAATTTTCAATTTTATATGTAATCTGCAGTTACTTATGTAAATAAGCTACCAGCTCTTACCCCAAGCTGAGCACTTGGACAGCAGTAATGCGTTTTTCCAGGCTTAAACATTTGCAACTGAATCTACTTTGTTAGAAAAACCAACTTGCACGTGGCAGCAAACAGACAAATGACCTGATAAATGACACATGGCAAAATAAATGATAATGCATTTGAAAGACACAGGATGCACTTTCATAATTACAATATGAATACATTTATCTCCACACTTAATATATTTTGGAAAAGGAGACCGGTAAAAGTGAAAAATGAAAGTAGCTGGTGCCTTGGGGTAAGTGATTAATTTCTCTGTTTTCTTTATTTGTATTATAACGACATCTGTGGGAGAAATAGAAGTTCAAGGTAACAGAAATAACAGCTTCTGATTAACTGCCTGAAGAGTGCTTCAAACTCAAAAACCTAAAGTTCCCAACAAAGAAAAACAGCACATCTTCAAGGGCAAAGGCATCGGAGGACAAATCTATGACAATGAAAACTTTCATGCGTGACTTAGGCTCGCCTAATCATCCCAAGATGATTTTCTCAATTCCACACGTTCAGCAGCCCATCTCCAGAGGCCCTGGGCACGGAGGGTCTTGAGTTGGGATCGTGGTTGGAGCAATGAGGCACCACACGCTCCTGTCCCCGTGTGTCTCCCCATGAATATCCCGAAAGGAAACTCCGCATGTCTTCTGCGGCTCTTTTTCTGCCAGTAGAGATGATGCAGGACATTCCCACATCAGGATGCATCAGGCCACAGTTCGCACCAGGTGCAGAGGAACGGCCTTTCAGAGTCAACTCTTAGCCACTGTGTGGCATGTGCCTCGTCCCATCCCCTCAGTGATGCCTCCAGACTTTTTCACGGCTCTCACACTCGCTAGGACTATAAATCATGGATCAAACAGCCCTCTTAGATTAATGCAAGCACAGCTTATCTGTGCAGATAAAAAATAAACAATAGGCTAGAGGAAGAAGGCCATAAAAGAATAAAGCATCTGGAAATCGCTATCAAGGTATCTCAATTTATCAGTTAGTAGAAGCTAAGTATAAATATGTGGCCGAAAACATAAGATTGAAATAATGGCGATAAAGTCTATTGGAACACGAAAGCACAATGTGTCTGTGTATGCTCCGTATGATTAGGTCAGCATGAAGACAATATTAAAGATTAAATTTAGACTTACTGCATTATTTATTTTCATTGAGGGTCTTTGTAAGGGGAATGTTATAACTCTTACTAAATAGAAATGACTTCCTTTAATTTGAGCACTACGGGTATTTAACATAATAAGTAGATATAGTATTATATTCACTTTCCACTTTAGTACAAGTACTTGTAATCCCTCTGCCATTCTCTAGGGTTGTGCTATTATTCTCTTCTTACCATCAGGCCTCTGTCGATATCCTTTGCTCTGAACATTTTACAGTCTTGTTACTGTGAAGAGGCAGACAGTGATTTCACAGCTGCACTCACCAGCGTCATAGGAGGCTTCACCCTCAGGATCAGCAGGCCTACTTTTATAACCTCATCTTCTCTTCCCTCATATCTTGAGTGATTGTGTGTCTGAGACTATTAAGGAAGGCCAGCAGATGTGCATGACAGAGCTATTTATCTCAGACAGTTCTCTCAGGAATGCAATGAAGTTATTACTAGAATTTTGCACAAAGCAAATGCAACCTACCTTTCACTGTTAGTTATTCTTGAAAGCACTGTTTGACTTCCACAAAGCTATAACAAAGAAGGATATGCTAAAGTGATAATATACTTTCGGCACCAGAAAGAGGTAAATTCATTATATTATGAAAAGTGTTACATTCCATTCTATTTTGTCTTTAATCAAACTGATTATTTGAAACCAGATTACTGAACTTCATTCACTAGATGGCACTATCAAAGTATTTCTAAAGCCATGAGCTTCCCTAAGATGTATTCCAGTATTAAAAAATAGCACTTAGATTTCTATGTACCTCAAAATTACATAGCACCAAATTTGTCTCTTGCAAATTGACTTTGAAAATGTCATTGAAGCAACCAAGGTGTCCCCACATAGCTTTCAGGGCTGTAAATCCACAGAGACAAATACAATATTTTTTAAAGAGTTCCTCTTTCTCTCTTTAGCATTTCATGACCGCCTTTTAAGGAATTTCAAATAAAATTCCCATGAGTAAAGCTATCTTGTCTAATTAAAAACATCAGAGAAGGTAGATTGAAAATAGCATTGCTGATGTGGTGCTTTGTTTTCTAATGTGTCGAGGCGGCGCTGTGTGTGACAAGTGAGAAAGGAAAAGGATAGAGAGTCAAAGGTAACATTTTTTTACAATATTCAACATATTTCTGTGGCCTGAATCAATAGTTTTGTAAGCTTTACCAATTTTACATTTAGCCTACATTACTTATAAAAATGGAGCAGTACTTAATCTCTGACATTTCTTTCTTCTTTAACAAAATTTATATAGCAAGACCTTCAAGTGTTGTGATGGTCAGACGTGATGGTGAGGCATTAAAAAAGTGAGTTACAAGCCGGGTGTTGTGGTGCACACCTTTAATCCCTGCACTCGGGAGGCTGAGGCAGGAGGATCACTGTGAGTTTGAGACCAGCCTGGACTACACAGAGAGTTCCAGGCCAGTTTCAGTCTCAACTACATGTCTCAAAAAACCAAAAAAAAGTAAGTTACAAAATATGAACTGATGCACGATTTCCAAGAGTATTGATTAAAAGGGTGTGGATGATGCTGAAACTATATGAGGACGGAGAAAGTAAATAAGTCAAAACCCTGTGAAAAAATAAAGGGGAGGCCAAGCTATCCTGCGAATGCTGGGAATTACGTGCATCGACCCCAGAAAATCAGGAAAGGAAGGAATGA
Organism: Fukomys damarensis; assembly: GCF_012274545.1. Lineage (NCBI taxonomy): Eukaryota > Metazoa > Chordata > Mammalia > Rodentia > Bathyergidae > Fukomys > Fukomys damarensis. Next base: position 8,650,408 of record NW_022900943.1, on the reverse strand, counting down.
GTTTGCAAGTAGTCTGTGCCTTTGTCCCCATCTTGTTTCTGTTCTTTCTCTGATAAGTAAGTGCACAGTGACTGAGATCGTAAGAAAATGAAAATGTCAAGAGTGGGAAACCTTCATCATGCGACTAAGGAAAGACGCCCGTCAATAAGATGTCCAGAGAGCAAGGTAGGATATGTTTTCATGTTAATGTTTGGAGTTTATTTGATAAGTCATGTTGAGTCTCTCTAACAAATTGGTTAATATTGATTTTCTTCACGTCACTTGAGAACAGAAGTTACTTTCCCCTATTTTTAGACATTCTGCTATTTACACATGTAATTTGTACTATGAGATAGGGTTGTAGGGCACAAAAATATGCAACTGCTTTACTGCTTTTGTTGTGATTAAAACCTTACTGGCATTGTACATAACTTCTCATATACTTAAAAATTCCCTAAATTATTCCTATTATTTTTGTCAAATTTAAATACATCTGAGATTGTACAAACTTCAGTATTCATTTCTGTTTTAGTATTGGTATTTTCAGCACATTGATGAACCCACCTAGCAATTGGATTCCTTTTTTCTGACTTTAATTCTTTAACCCCACTTGCATTAGCTATAAATTATAAATCTGTGTCTTCAATACCTCTTGTGCATGTATAAAAGAAATATATGTTATGGATATAAGCTTGTATTTTGCTTGAAGAAATTTTAGTTTATTTTGCTTTCACTGGATTTTTTGGGGGGAGGTACTAGGGATTGAACCGCAAGACAAGTCTCTAGAGCTAATATGTGTGTGCCTACATTACATAGGAATGGGCTCTGACCATGTGCCTTGCTCCAAACAAATGTTCATTTGTATATTTAAACTTGAGGTATCTATAGTCATTTGAGCTTTAGGCCGTACTAAGCAAACGGAGAAGTGCTACATGCAATATTTTGGACAAGCAAGTGGAATCTTAACATTGCCTCATACGACCAGAAGCTATGTCCATACTCATGTCTTAAAGCCTATTCCTGTCCTTTTCCCAAATGTTCGCCTACTTCTAAGCACTATCTGAACCTGGTCAAATGTAACAACAGATCTCCATGCAGACCATACATGGATCAGACATGAAAATAAAGTCTCTCTCATACATGAAAACTTTTCTACTTTTTCATGTTTGTAGAAATGGTTCTTTTCCCCCTGTAATAAGGGCTGAATCCAGGATCTTTGCAGTTAGTTACATCTCTAATTCTTTTTCTATTTTTTTTTTAATCACACAGATTCTTACTAAGTCACTAAGTGACCCAGGCTGGGCTCCAACTTCTGATGTTCCTACGGCAGTATCCCACAGTGCTGGAATAATAGATGGGCACAACTATGCCTGGCTTGTGAAACATTAACCTAATACTTACAGATACACATAAGTGCAATTTGTATTCATTATACCAGAGAAAAAAATCTTATAAAAATGCGCAAACAAGATTTTCAGAAATATGTATGTTAACAGATTACAACATTCTAAGTATATATGAATAATGCTCCTGGTATATAGGGATAGTCTGAGCCATAATATCAAAGGGTTTCCTATTGTGTAATTTCCATCATATATTCACAGTAGGCACAGACTTTGATTCAGGAGCTTACCTTATATCAGAGATATAATTATCACTATTCCTCAGGAGTTAAAGATTTCAGATGACTAGCAACTTTTTCATGGAGGGAATATCAAATGATCTCCCGCATAATTTGAGATTTAGGTTTTATTTTCCTATAAAGAGGCTTTCGCTTTGGAAGTGATACTGTGGAAGTTAGGTGGATGCTGGCAAAAGTGGTATTTGTAGCTCCCATGATGTAACCCCAGTACTGACACAGATATACACCTCTTCTGTGCGCGCTTTAAAACAACCTAAGATAGCTCTTGTGATCAGCAAATCTTAAGAAACAGATGAAGAAAGCAAGCATCACAAAAGATAATCTTTCAGAAAAGTGTAGAATCACACATGCAGACTGAAGACACAATAAATAAAGGAACAAGATGCTATAAAAGTGTCCTCGTGGGTTTACCAAAACAGAGAAAGTACTCCTAGCCATGAAAAACACTAAATCATTAAATCAGTGGATGTGTTAAGCAGTACATTAAACATTTCAAAGCAAAGGGGTAAGAATGGACTCTTAAATATGAAAAGATAATTCAAACTCACTAGATATCAGGCAAATGTTAATTTAACCCAGGAGACACATTTTAAATATACCAGGTAGACACAGTTTTGCAATTTTAATTTAGGAATACAGAACAATAAGTGACCCTCATGCATGTCAGTGTGCATAAAAACTAATACTTTGCATAAAGGGAGAACTAGTACAAAAGAAAATGTACAAGGAAAATCATTATGCTTTTCTTTTCCTTAAAAGTGTTCCTGAAATTTGCATTATACTTTCCATTTTTCTTAGAAAAGGTTTCTCAGTCTCATTGGTATTAATATTTGAGTCAGAAAATTATTTGTTGTGAAGGAGTTTCCTATCCATGTAGGGTTCTTAACGACATCCTTAGACTCTGTCATGTTTCTGAATTATTTGTATTTTTCTGCAGTATTCTGTATATTTGCAAATGTTTCTTAACTTCATGCATGTTGATATGTGTAGTATTGAAGACATATGATTCAATTTCATTAGCCATTCTAAACTTGATAGATGGCTTCTAGTATTTGCTAAAAACAACTATTTGAACATTCATCATTACATGTTTATTGGTAAACAAATACAAATTCTCCTTGAAGAATATACTAATGTATTTAATTCCTAATAACTAGTTGTAGCCATGTTGTAAATAACTAGACAATATCAAATTACGAGGACATTAACACAAAGGCATGTAGTTTTGTTTCTCTTTAAATCCACAACTGTATTAAGTGCTTAGAGTATTGATTCTAACAACAATATGCCTTAGAGATCCCTTTGATTCTACTGATAACATCACAAGTATAGTGTATAAACTCAATCCAGTTTTGGTTTATTAGTTCTTGAACCTTGGTTAGCAAGGATTGGCTGTGCAACTGTAGCACTTCTATTTTTCTGTTTCAGTATCACAATACTGTAATAAATTTAATCATTAGAAGAATGGAAGTGTTTGATTCAATTTATGTCTCCAGAAGGATGTTATTTCCAGTGGTAATTTCCCACTCCTGCCTCCACTAGATCAAAACGTGAAAGTCCACGGACAAGTGCCTTATATTGTTGTTTCTTCTTTGCTGTGAAGGGCCAGGCAATTGCAATCATACAATTAACTACTGCAAAATAGTACAGATGTTTTCCTTTTCAGTTACAGTGGTATCTTGCTTCACGAACAATGCATTGGTTTGCAATTTAGTTCACATATAGAAGTGTTTGGAAATATTTTATTTTTGTTTGTGAACCTTGCATTGGGTGAAAAATGTAATTTTAGTTATCCTTTCTGTTCAACATGTGCATGACCATCTTTTCCAGAATCACAGAATGAAATGTTTGTGAACTGAGGTGTACGTGATATTTTTATTCTTTATTTCTATTAAATACTCAAGTGGATCAAAAGTTTTTATTACTGAAATTGGCTTTCCAACATTTTTTTTGCATTATCCCAAATGCTAATATAAATTGTATTTGCTTTTGAAAATTTTAAATGGTTCGGATTTAAATTATATTCAGATATCGGAATGACTGATGGTAGCAAAGCATTTGACTGTCTCTTTCCAGGCCAACCTGAAAGATTAACCTGAAAGAAAACTAGAAATCCACCCAGGTCGTGCTCCAGTCTTCCAAACAGAGTAATAAGTAATTTGTGTTTCCATGACCGAGGATCTGAAACTGTGGTGTCAAGAGAAGGCAAGAATAGCTCTGTTATGCTTTTCCAAGCACAGCACTATTCCATTTACCCACTATTCCACTTATTCTTCTCAAGAAAAGAAATCACTGCAGGAAGCCACCACCCATTCATTTAAGTTGGTGAGGGAGATATATAAAATCGCCTTCTCTGAACGAGAAGAAAAAATGGCAGCACCATTCAGCTTGGAATAATGAGGCTTCTTATCAGATCCAGGGAAGTCTACATGACGGTCTTATGTAAGACTGTAAACCACATTTATCATATAGACCAACCTACTGCCGGGCCAATTTGTCAATGCAAATTTCATGAAAAGGGTTGTAAAGAAAATAGGGACTTAAAATAAAAAAGAGTGTGATTGAGGAAGTGCATCAACTTAGGGAGCTTCGCTGGCTCTGGTATATTGTGTAGCAGAAAGGGCTTTCTAGCAGTCAAGTGCTTGAAAAGGTGATGGTTTCCTTAAAATGCTAACATGCAAAATCCAATGATATGACCAAGTCAGCACACACAAATCCTGAGGTAGTTTGCTATTTAATTTTTTCTCAATAAACATATATTTACTGATTTACATGGAAGTGCTATTAATAATGTTCTATTTTAATCAAGGAATATTTTTTCTTTTTAATTAGAAAAGATAAAAAACTCAGAGCTCCAATTTCTAGAATGTAGGCTTTGCATATTTTGGGCATTCTTTTCTTATAGTACATCGTAAAGGCATACTTTTAAATGAGACTAAAAATCAAGCAAAGAAACGTAATACCCAAATAGCTAAATGTGTTTCTCTATATCTTCCTCTTGATTTTTTAGGAACCAAGAGCTGGAAAGAAATAGTTAAGTTACTTCTGTCTTTTAGAATTTGGGTTAAAGAATAAAAGATTTTAATATGCAGTATGTGCCTTAGTTTAAATTCAACATTTACATATCTATCTATTATTTTAATTAGGCAGTGAATTTGATCAAATGTATTAAACATAATCATTGTGTTTTAGAGGTTTTCATAAGGAAAGTCAAACTCTTGCCTTTCACTCTTACAGGTGTTTGTTGTACAGACTTAGAAGGAAGTGAATCTGTAGAACTAGGACGGGATCTATTACACACACAGCAATGCCTGGAACCTTCTTGACCAACTCCACTGTTTATTTACGGTTACTCATTCTTTGGGATTTATAACATTTTTCTTACTTGTTTTTCAGGTTGTTTGAATTGTTCTTGGTAGTGATCTATTCAGTAGAAAACTGGTTATGTCTCTATAAAGCAAAATCTTAAAGTTAATATAGTTGGGATACTGGAATTGACATAATTATTTCTATACAGAAAATAAATTAAAAATAAAAAAGATTGCTGCTTTTTATTTATCCACTCACCTTGTGCTAATAACGAACTGGTGCACTACTTAAATCTAGGACACCCTATCAAAAGGCCAAAATTAAAGATCTGTGAGAAGTTGCTGCTTTTTTGTCAAAGATGTTCTCAAATAATGATAGATGAGAAACAAACAAGTGATATCCCGTAGGCATTTCATTTATCTCAGGTGAGGTGTAAGGAAAGTTGGTCTACGCTATCCAAATGGATTCTCCAATAAGTAAAATGCTCAGCATCTTTCAAAAACTTATGGGTTAGATAAGCTGAGAAGAGCGTATTTCAGGCAGCCCGTGGCCAGCCTCACTTGGCTTTCTTTACATCAGTATTAGGTGTTCATACACGTAAACATGTTGCTGTGCCTTCCTGCACTTGTAGAAATGGTCCTTGGGCTTAAATTTGTCTGAAGAGTCTTTTGGCAACACGAGAGCTAATGTGTGAGCTAAACTGTGTTTATGCTGAAGTCACCGGCATTCATTGGATTTACCCATTTTCTGATTATTGTGCCAGCAAAGGAATATGAAAAAAATGAGGAACACTGAGAATTCAGATTGCTTACAGTTAACATCTTGAGGGTAAAACGTTAGAGGAAAGGCCCTTGTTAGTTATATGGTCATCTTTCTATAAAGGTGTTCTTAAGTTTATTAGTTTATCGATCAAATAATTTAAAAAATATTTAAGGAACTTAATTTTAAGGAATGTTAAACTAGTTTTTTTTGTTTACATATTACAAATAATTCTAAATCTCCAACCAGCAGTAACAATGTCCTTATTATGCTACACAGAGAACTACTGTTAAGTTGACATTTTAAAAATTGCATTTCATTTTCTTTGTTTTATTCTCTTTGGACTTAAATTATTAACCACCAAGAGGTGAAAATTTGTGAACAAAGCAGGATGATCTGTTTAATGAAAATGAATTTAGTTAAAAAATAGCACTATTTTAATATACAAATAGGACCTATAATCACCGCTTATTACTAGGTATTGTTATCTAGTAATCTATAAAAACCATACTTTTATTTTCACACTCAATTTGATCAGCATTGAAAAGAATTCAAGTATACATACAAGAAAATCACTGAGGAAAGAAAAAGAAATAGCATGCAGAAGGCCACTTTGAAGAGCAGGAATAAGGAGAAGAGAGAGAAGAGTTTTCTGAGCTGCTGATATCTTATCCTTCACACTGATTTGAGGAGATGCACACACTGTCGCTGGGGTCCACAGTCACGCGGAGGGACGAGGACCAAACACTGAGCTCTCACTGCCCCTCCGTGGGCGCCAATATGGCAGACAGGAAGGGCTTTCATTGCTATTTCCTCTCACTCACCGGAATATGAGGCCTGAAATTGTTCACTCACACACACAGTGACACACACTCACACAAACACCTCATTATACACCTAATATCATTTCTATACAGTAGAAAATACACTAACTGCAGATGTAGAAAACAAGGATTCTAGAAATATACTTTCTCTGGAGCATTTCTTCACCCCCCGGTTTTCACTTGCAGTGTCAATAAAAAATGTATGTGTTGAACACAAATGTTTTAAGCTTGTGGGGACTTTGGAAATAACAATACAAAATTTATCATTTCTCCACTATTGCTCAGAGTCCCTGAGCCCATATGTATATGATTGGTTTTATGAATAAATTAAAGTAATACTATGTATAATGCTTAAAATATTAAAGATATCACTTTTCCTTAGTGTGTGTAAATAAACCCATGTTAAAGAATCATCAAGTACATCCATAATCTCTTTTACGTGATTAGCTTTCTGATTTTTACAAGGCAATATGGAGCCACGAAATTATGAGAAGAGTGTTCATGACTAACATTCAGTTATTTTTTCTCTATCTCACTTCCTACTTCTTCTATTAGCACAAGTAATTTCAAAAGCAAGTATTGAGAACGTGAAGGGTACTTATTCCATTCATTGGCTTTTTATTCACGAAAGCTCTGGGAAATTTCAAAGAAAACTGAAAGTGCCATCTCTGTGTTTTGCACAGGGCAATTCAAAGTCAAGTCAGAAAAGGTGTGTGAAGATCGTTTGTCAAGCCAGAAAAAAGGAAGCAATTGACTGAGATTTACCAGTGGAAAAGAGTAATAATATTAGCAGGGAAAGTGGCTCCTCTTCTTTAAATTGTAGTTTCCACCTTGGATTATCCCTGTTCTTAAAAGAAATAAATATAGAAAAAATGAATGAACAAAATGAATCTTTTGTCTTGGTTTCTTCTTTCTCTCGTGTATTTCCAAGAGTGGTCACTGTCTTCCTAGCCTATTTATCCTCCCTCTGTACTTCTCTTCCCCTTGCCCTACACTCGTCCTTCTCCGTCCTTTATCTTTTTCTGTATTTTCCATCTTTTTTGTTATCCTTTTCCACACACACTAGTCCTGATAACAGTAGACATACACTAATTCAGAATAGCCAATGGCTCTAGGACTAAAATTTCTCACTGTAGAACTAAATTATCATATGGTATTTGATATGGTTGATTTGAATCTTATAGGTGAAAACAGGACTTCTGAAAAAAAGAAGTAAGTGATAAAAATCTTCATGTAATGATATCTGCACAGCTGCTTTCAGTGGTTTCCTGGGAATAATAACGTCACTAACAATATAAGAAATATTAGTGAGACAACTGTATTTGTTAAGTGCTTAACTTGTATCAAAATAATCTGTATTACCTTTTACAAATTTTATGTGGTAGATATTTCATATTTACATTATATTCATATAAAGAGTTTACACAAGATGCTTGCACTTATATGGATTATAGCATTAGAAGAGACTCAAACCCATGTCTAATTAATTCCAGAATTATCTATTGCTTATTTTAAAAATGAAAATGACAGTTTAAAAATGCTATGAGGTACTATGTACCTAAAATTTTTATATGTTTTCTACCTCAAAATCCATAGAATATTTATATGTTTACCAAAGATCTCCATTTATGATTTTTTACAATCTGAAGCCATTTAACCATTTCTTTTATAAAGTAGTGATAGCCTCTTTTTACAAAATCTCATCTAGAATATGAACCTATAACACCAGGTAACAAACTTTTTGCTTTGATTTAATATTATTCCTGAGTGAAAAATTGAGTCACATAATTAAAATTTAGTAGCCTATTATGGTTAATATTTTGAGACATATCCTTTTTTTAAAAAAACAGATTTTTTAATTGCTACAATGAAATATTTTAAGCATATGATTAGACAACAAAACACACTACTTCACATATGTCTGAAGAGCTGAATATCACACTTTGTTTCCTATGTTTAACACACGGAATCTTTCTACGTAAGATAAGAGATGATGCTAATTAGAAGCATACCTCTAGTGAGCGTTTCCAATATATTAAACCACTAACAAGTTGGCTGTTGTTTCTGATGCAGGAGCACGGAGGTGACACAGCAGTAGAGAGTAGGCTGGGCTGTGGTTAGCATGGAATGAAGAAAAGATTGATCAGCACCACGGACAGAGTCTGCTGTGGTGTGGACCCAGATTGGTGGGTTGCATAGACCTGATTGTACTTCTTGCTTTCTCTTTACAAGCCGGAGAGAGCATGGGTTTCTATGTGTTGGACAAACATGGCCTGCGAGGTACACCATTCCAACCAACACTGTCACATGTATACTGAGAATACACCCTTCCATAGCAAGAGCTTTTCCTAAGTATTAGGTCTGAATTCAACTAAAAATCCACAGCCTGGCCATCTTTTCTGTGTTGTTGGGAGTGTGCTACATTCCCAGGCTGTCTGTCTGTCTGTGTGTGCATCTATCTATCTATCTATCTATCTATCTATCTATCTATCTATCTATTATTTTGCGATGGGAATTCACTAAATTACTGAGTTTTCCAGGCTAAGCTTGAAAGTTCAATCCTCCTACTTCAGCTTTCCCTTTTAGTAGCGATTTTTAAATAATTATTCAATGTAGTTACTGACTGCATAAGAATGAGTTAGAGTAGACTGTGATGAGAAATTTATACCCAGTGATACAAGCCTGCATTTATATCCATTAATACAGTTCCCAATTTATTAAACATAAGCAAATTAGAAAAGGAATGGGTCACTAGGAAGACCAGTAACTATACCCACAATCTATTTTTTATGCCAGAGTTTACAATATATATGTATTTCATCTGGTTCCTACTACAACTTAAATTTGTGTAATTTATAATCAAAGCCTGCTACATAATTTTTAGGTTTCAGAGGAAAATGAATACACTGGACTGCAGCTGAAGTGGGAAAGTCAGTGTCCTTTTCCTGATGTCCTGAATCTTCCCAAAAGGACTGTGATCTCTTTGGGGGATGCACTTGAGACCAGGATAAAGCTGGGCTTGAGGTTTCTGGCCAGCCACTTATTGAGTGGACTCCTGCCTTGGGGAAGGAGGGTACTGGTCTTCTGCGTGAGACACTGGATGGCACAGGACAAAGCCCTCCCAGCACTGAGTCCATGACTGATTCTCCAATGATGGGAGGTCTCTCTCCAGCTGCTTCCCTGGGTGAAAGGTAGTCTCAGTCACAGGGAAAGTTAGAGAAGCGGAGGCTGAGTGTGTGAGAAGTGACTGCAATGTTATTCTGGATCCCAGGTAACAGGATATAGGAGGGGACATTGCATGAATGACACCCTAAGCACCCAGAAGATGCTCCATTTGCTCTCAAAGTTCTACTCACCTAAAACAAATTCAAAGCTAAAGCAATTATGAAAGTCAAGGCGACAACCAAAAAGCCATGAATACAATGGATGTCCTTGTGCAGTGATTGGTGATCAGTCACTCAAATGCTAAATTAGGATTTTTTTCCCACCAATCGCCTAGCCCTAACCTTACATTACAGTCATAAAATTAATGGAAAATGTTTCAGGGATATTCCTCAGTTTTCAACTATTGGAGATAAACACAAGAGAGCAGAATAAACACAGCAAAGAAGGAAGGATGACTGGATGGATGGAAGGTGAACATAAACGTGAGTTGATAGAATGATTGAGTACAGAATTGCTATTCTGGGTTGGAAAAACACAAAAATGGTTGGCCAATGTATCCACACTCTCCCCTCAGCAATTAGGCAGTGATAAAATCTACACATTTTCATTTGGTATCAAGATCAACATTGACAACTACATTGCAAATGGGCTGGAAAATTTGTAAAATGAAAGTTAATATTTTACTTTTTCAAAAAGATTTCTGATCACATCTGCAGGTATTTTTCTTTTGGAAATCACTTATACAGTCAGGGTGACAATTACCATTATCCCTGGTCCAATGTGATTTGAAAAGATGTAAAATTGCACGTCAAGAACCACTCTACGAAAAATGGCTTGAAAAGCAGAGAATGATAGCATTTGCAAAAAAATTAAAATAGGAAATGTCTTGTTGGATTAAGCTCAGATATTCTCAAAGGAGCATGCAGAAATAATTTCAATAAATTTTATTGTTAATTTCAACTTAAAATGATTTTGTTCCCTGGTAAATGTTAAAATTTCTATGCACTCCCTCTGGGCTTCAGCTATCCAAGTTAGGTCTCAAAAAATCACCTTTCTTACTGCCTTGCCTTTTCCATTCCCAGAATAGTGAGTTGGCCGTGGCAATGTTGCCTTGGGCTTTGTAAACATCTTTTATCCACCTTAGCACTTCCTATTCTTATTATTCACAATCCTCTTACTACTCACCTTCAGCAGCGTCAGGGAAACAATGGATCTATGCTACTTACTTTTTTATGTTCTGTTCTTTTTTCTGTATGTAGTAGGAAATACTCATTCAACACTGAAGCAATGAATGAATTAAGAATGAATAAAATGGGTCCCTCTTACTCTGCCCAGCCCTACATAGATGAGGATTGGAAAGCTGTTTCCTATATATCATCAAATCCCCATAATTCATAAAGAATGAATGAAAACCCTTCCCAGATACTTAGGAAGATCCAGCAATTGTTTGTTCATGATGATATAACCATGCAAAGGCTAAAGTAAAACCTACCACTGCAATGCAGGTAGTGATTTGCTATAATTTTAGGCTTTTTACAATTAAATGAGATTTCCATGTCTCAAAATTTACTTAAAATAAAAAAAAATCAAGAAAAAACAAGCAACTTCCTTTCCAGTGAAATCTAAAACAGAAATCTGAGAAAGAAACCTAAGGAAGTAAAGGTTTCTGGACATTAGTGGCAGTTATTGTTTAAGTAATGAGTTCAGCATTCAACCTCAGGAAAGCTTTCTGTTAAATGTAGAAAAATCTGTTTCCATGGTTTTTTAAATCACTTAAGGAGCTCACATTCAAGCCTGAGAAGGTATGTTCGGACACCCCAGGTTTTGTGTGAATATTAAACACTTGCTCTTATCCAGCCAGCAGGTGAATATTGGCTTTTTTAATTTAGTAAATAATGGACATTAATTGTCATAGATTGATTGTCATAGAACTGATTGGCATAAAACTTGAGCAACTATAATTTCTCTAACCCTGAATCTTTTGTTAATTAGAAAGGGACATTGCACATGGAAGAAAATCCAATAGATCTACCCCAAAATAACTGTAAATATTTGCTATTAGCTACATATTATTCATGATTCATACAAAAATACTTTTTTATCCATCCTGTTAATAATTCCATAATTATTATGACAATAAAACATAAATTTTAAAAAGCAGATAAAGCTACACAGAGAACATATGCATTCTAGATACAAATTACATGTTTTTATATTATATGTATGAACATATGCTGTTTTATAAATTAATATTATATATTTTCTCTGCATAGATTCCTATATTTAAAATTTGTCTTCATTTGTTGATGTTTAAAAGTCTAAAAGACAAAGTAACTTTATGTTTACATCAGAATATTATTAAACTATGATTACAATAAAGCATCTACTGTTTGATTGTAGAAGGAACACGTTATCAGAGGCATTGCTCCTTAAAAATTTCTCCGTGATTGATTTTTACGGACCACAAGCAAAGCTCAACATTTTGCCATTATATGTAATCAGCATCAAGTAGTCTCAAGCAATGGAAGTGACAGAAAATTATACAGCTTTTTAATTGTGGTTCACAGGCTTCAATGATGTCTAGTTAATTTGTTAGTGTGCAGTTTGTGTTTGGTCATGAATGGTAAACTGTGTTTTCAATTTCCAAGTTATGTGCTTGATAGTAATGCCTCTCGTGTATAAGCTGACAGTAAGAACACACAGTGCATTTATTTACCTACAGAAGTACAGACTGACAGGAAGAGAGGTCTATTTATTCATCTATAGATGCCCCCTCTTACCTGCCTCCATTCTCCATGAAAAGATGGTATCAGTGTTGCCCAGGCCTGCCAGGTGGGGCATTTAATGCTGGCACTGAGAACTACATGCATTACAGTGTGCCTTGTGTCTTTAAAGTGCCAACTCTCAGGGCATAAGAAAGTTGTGGCAGACCCACCGAGTCCAAATGATGTCATCCTGGAGTAGCCCGGGACCCTAAGGAAACAGGACTGGTCATCTTGGAAATGGAAATTGGAGCCCATAAATGGGTGTACTACGTGAAATTGGAGATGGAGATCAGAGTCGTGTTTGAAGGACTGTGAGCCAACCATCACAAGTTAGGAGAAAGGGGTAGAACAAATTTCTCCCTCATAATCCTTGGAAGGACTCAACCTTACCAAAACTAGATCTTGAACTTCTATACTCTGGAACTGGGGGAGAATGTATGTTTATCTTGTTTCAGTCACTCTGTTGCTGGTACTTACTTATGAAAACCTTAGCAAACTAGTACAATATAGAACCTTGATAACTCACTTATATTTTATACTTTCTATCTTTTCTGAAGAAGAAACATGTATGTGCCTGTGTCTGTGTGTGTGTGTGTGTGTGTGTGTGTGTGTGTGTGTATGCTGGGTTCACAGATATACCTGTATTTCCTCTGCCCTTTTCCATCTTCCTAATACTTCCTAAATACTGAGAGAAGTGAGGCTATTTCAGTTAGAAATCTAATTAGTTAATTATTTTTGGTTCTTTAAAGTTTCAACAAAATTTCTTTTTGTTTGTTTCAAAGTTAAGGAATGGGGTATGAAAAAGCTGTCATATGTGCACCTAAACATACCAACTTTCTGTTCTTTACATTGTTCATTATTTGAGTCACTTGTAGAAGAAGGCATGACTATTTCAGAGGGATTCTGGTACCTTGAGCTCATTGTATACATTGACCCTGTCAAACACCACGGCGGAATCTTACAGATCCTACCTGATTCATAGATCTATAATCTTTTTGGTCATTAAAATTATTGTGAAAAGGGGCTTCCAGGTATCTACTTTACAAAAGACCAATAGCGCCAGACTCGAAGACAATGATCACACGGGGTACTTAAAAGCTTAGTTTCTTGAGTCCAAGAGGCCCTGAGCAAGACAAAGCATACACCAGAAATAACAGCTGTCTCTACCCCAACCTTTGTATTTCCTAAAATGGTTGGGGGTAAATAAAAAGTAAAACCAACGGAAGTTAGAAATAAATGGTTTTGTGTACAATAAGGAAGGAAGGACATAGTGTTGTGAAATAAAGAGATAAAGAATAGAAAGGAGAAAGAGAAGCAAATGGAACAGAGAGAGCCTGTGGGGCCCAAACACTCAGAGAAGAAAGCAAATGAAAGCTTTATAAGAAGGAATAATTCGAAGTGGAATCACTTAGGGAAAGGAAATGTTTTAAGTTATGTTTTAAGAAGTCAAGCTAAGGAGAGACCCCCATTATGACTCAGCAAGTTTCAGGGAGCTCTGTGTACTCTGCCGGTATAAAGAGAGTTCCTGGAGAGCAGGCTGCCTGGACAGTGGGAGGGCAGAGGGACACGTGTGTGCTGGTTTGTCACTCCCTCCTGATCCTCAACACTTAGGCAAATTGTCAAACAGTAAGTGCTCAAAAAATTCTTCTTGAGTGAATGATCTTTGGTAGCTATTCAGAGTTAGTGAAGTTGTTCTAGACATTGGAAGAAATGTTCTCAATGAGATAATTTGAACAACCCACCAAGCCAGAAACTATACTCTGTCCTACATTCTCAGCAAAATAATGATGTGGCAATGGGGACTGGATGAATGAAATTTCCTCTTAACCTTTTCTATGTCTTATTTCAATTTTTATTACTCTCAGAAGAGAACAACAAGCTGACAGGCAGTAAGAGTTGTTCTATTGGACAAATAATTTAATTGCTCTGCTAAGAAAGAAATTCAATTCAGATAACACAGGGCCAACCTTTCTAGTTTGCTGTGAGTGCTCAAACCTTAATTGTGCCATAGGAGCAAGATAAATGGAAATGGAAATCTTAAACATTCTATTTTGGTTCACCACCATGCCTGCTTCACTAAAATTTTACCCATCATTTTCTTTTTAATAAAAAAACAAACTTGAATTTCATTTAACTGAATAAATAAATACAAGTCAGTCATCAGGGATGTGTTAAAATCTCTATATGCTACTCTATTAAACATGAAGCTGGCTGTTTTTAGTCAGATTAATTGACAGTGGTGTGAATTAAATTACTGGAAGCCTTTCAAAATTCTGGATGGTGTAACACATGGAAAATGAATAGTGTGGCTACTGCTGGTGTGTTCCTTTCCGTATCAGTACCGAGAACTTGGATGGTTTCAGAGCAATGATGGTGATTAAGGTCTAAGAAGGAGGCTGAGGCATTTGGATATATATGAGGGTCACCAGGATTCTGTGTGCTTGCATGCCAACATTTAAAATGTTTTTTTTTTTTCAGTAGATAAGCTAGGTCCTTCATTGTTTTGTATCCTCTGAGAAAACATAATGGAAGCCTGAATAGAACTAAAGAGGCAGAGGTTTTGAATACTCATCCAACATTTTTTTCATATAATGCAATTCTCTGCCAAAACGATCAAACTCCAACAGCTTGAGATCTCTGTCTCTTTCCCTTTTGGGTTTCATTCCTTTTTGAAAAATTAGACAAATTATGAATATTTTTTCTTAAGGAAGCCAATATTTGAGCAATGGTTTATTGAGAAATGTTCAGATTTTTTTCTCACTATATTTTATGTACCTGTTATATTTATGCCACCCATAAAATCAAGAGACATTATTAGCTCTGATATATATATTATATATATATATATGAAGCAACATTGAGAAACTTTAAAATAGCTTCTCAGATGATGTCATATTTAA
This sequence comes from Fukomys damarensis, assembly GCF_012274545.1. Taxonomy (NCBI): domain Eukaryota; kingdom Metazoa; phylum Chordata; class Mammalia; order Rodentia; family Bathyergidae; genus Fukomys; species Fukomys damarensis. Next base: position 8,635,065 of record NW_022900943.1, on the reverse strand, counting down.
TCTTGGAACCAGTATGGCAGAAAATATCCTTTTTTTAAATCCTATTTTTAAATATCTGAAAATTGAAGGAAAGAATTATTTGTTTTATCAGTAAGTCCTACACAGAAGGAGAAATTCTCCAAAGAGGTTTCAGGGATGAATCAAATGTTTTGCCTCTAGCTGAATCACTGAAACAATACCTATGGGAACTCTTCGAGTTTCCCTTCTAATAATATAGAGCATAAGCAACACGAGGAAATGATCTAACATTCTCTCTACTGCTATATCATCAGTGCTTCAAATAGTACCTGACATATGGTAATATTACGTACACAGTTGTTGAATAGAAGAATGGATTATTTACTAAAACCCTACTTGGAATCACATGCAAACTTCGTAAACCCACAGTATTAACAAAACCAAAGAGACGGTTCCTGAAGTCTTTTTAGTTCCAGCCGTTCCCCCAAGCTCAAGTCTTCTCTTGTCAACTGCTTCTTGCTAGTTCCTCAAGTCAAACAATCTTAGCTTATGCCCGAATACATGTGTTATGTATCTTCTTCTGAACATTGTCTTCTGTGAATTAATGCAGTCTCTTAATTTTTAATACTGAGAATCATTACCTTGATTTTTCAGGAGCTCTGCTATTCTCCCTTCCCCTCCCCTAAATCTCTTCCCTTTCTTGCACAAGGTCTCATTTCATTTTCCTCACACCAGGACTCAACACAATTTCTAATTATCCAACCTGTCTCAGCTTCTATAGTTATTCCTACATAACAAGTGATTTCTATGTAACAAGTCTAGCTATTCTTATATAAGAAGAATGAGTGTGGAGGGCTTTTCTTTATATATTTAATCGAGTCACATGCTCTCCTCTTCAAAGCTCTCAACAGCCCATAATTTCCATGGTAATCTTTGTTATGGTATTTAGATTTTGCAAACAAGCTCCTCTTGGTATCTCCATCAGTTCCGGCCACATTATTCCGTTTCTAAGGACATCTGCTCTTCAATAGTCTCCAAACACAGGATGGTAGGCTTTCCCCCCTCCCTCCCTTTGCACACCTTGAAAAAGGTCATTCACTCCTCATGTTAAATGGCCTTAGTTCAAGTGGCACTGTTAACACAAAGCAAGGTAAGCCCAGGTTCATTTTCTCCCTCCTTCAAATCATAGCATTTACCCTGCCCTTATACAACCCCACATACAGTCTCATATCATAAAATAATGTGTTTATATTTCATATTGCAAGTTCTTGGAACACTGATGATTTTATTCATTCTGCCAGTATTAATCTGGTGAAGCATGACACCTTAATAGATTGAAATTTTTGTACAGTCTCTGAATTTCCCTAAATTTAGTTTAACAGTACAACATAAAACATGAAGGTGAGCCAAAATACACAAAAACTATTTATAAACAATCATCACTGGGTCTCATTTACTAACACAAATTCCCACGCTGTAGAATTTAGTATGGGAAAGAGTACAGTTTGCTCTCATGGAAGGTTTTGGTTCCCCATTTGACCATTAACCAGCACATGTTGTGAAGACTTCTAAAATTAGAAGACACTTGGTGGCATCACTTAAGCCTATTTCTGGACTCCTATAGGAAAATGAACCCTGGTACAAAAGAGAACTGCCAAACACCAGCTGGTCTGGTAGTCAACATTTATGAGCTCTTAGAGTTTTAAAACATGTCTTACATGTGAGAAAATCAATTGTCATTAAATCCCTCCTCCACTGGTGATGACTGTACAGATTATATAAGAACAAACACATCCCAACAAGTATACACATGATTAAGCAATTGAAGTTATTGATCTTGATATGGAATGTGAAAATGTACCACAATGAGGCCACTTAAAAAGATAAACTGGATAATCCTGGGATTAGCAGACTGACACATTGTTTCTTCTTGATGTGAAACATAGACCTTTGATTATGAAATACACTAGGGCAGTTCAAATCCTTAGGGTCAGTAGTTCTTCACAAATACAGAGGCTGCAGTAAGGAGCCCATGTGAAAGCCAATAAGGAGAGCTGTGATTCAAATGCGGATTTCTCTAGGAAACCAAGATCATCCTCTGCCCCTGACTCTGGCCTAAAAGTAACTTTTAAAACAGGGCGTTTCAGAGCCCAAGGATTTTTTTCTACAATCTATTTCATTTTCTAATTGTTCATTATATGGGAAATAAATGCCCCAACACTTGAAAAATAACTCATTACCAAGGTCATAGGAGAGACTAATTGGATCAGGTTCGGTGCAGATGCAAGGAAAGAAATCAATCTGACTGTACTGCAGTTCTTAGTCTGGCTCTTTGGACTTAAGTCATTCACACCACAGAAACTTTCTGGCTTACTAAGAATACTTAGAAAGGGTCCCCATCTTTACAGTTAGGCTTAAAATGGATGACTTCTGACAAGAACACTTGGAAAATCATCACTCATTTCTTTCCATCAATTCCATGCTACATCCCAAGGGTTTGTTCAACAGATGGCCATAATTTGCATACTTGACTACCACCGTTTTCTTAATTGCATTTTCCCAGAGTACTCTATTATATTTGTAGTCTATTAGGTTTCTGTTCAAATTTCACTTTGAAAAATACACGCAGCAGAGATTAAGTTGTTATATTTTCTACCCAGTAGGTTTCCACTGTAGTATTAAACTTGCTTAATAATTATATGTTGCAATAAGCCCTCATGTATCAGTCAAAAATACTTTGTACTATATTTTTATGAGGATAGTGCATAAATGAATAACCATGTGTAATATAATATTTAAATGCTTATTCTGTTTTAAACTGATCATGAATTTTTAACAAACCCTAAACAAGTCAACATTAAAACTTTAATTTTTGAGAGGCAGCATGGATTAAAAAGTGGAGTTGAGAGTATTTTTAGGATATCAAAATACTCTAGATGATCCTATAGCCACTGGATGTTTGTTATTATATATTTGTCCAAAGCGTGTGAATATATCATGCCACAATTGAACCTTAATGTAAACTATAATCTTTGGATGATCCCATGAGTCAAGGCAGATTAATCAGTTATCGCAAAGGCACCACTCTCGCTGGCAGAGTGACTGTGTCATTGAGGGGTAGGGGGAAATGCATGTATTATGCTGTGGGGTATGTGGGGAATCTTTGTAGCATTCTCCCATTTTCACAGTGAACCCCGAACCGGTCTAAAATAGTATTACAAGTTTTTTAAAGCTGAGAAACAGAACTTCAGCCTGCTGTTTACCATTTGTCATTTTAAAGTGGTATTATCTTTGTACTGGGTCACTGTCCTTATTCTTCCTTTTGCAAGTTCAGTAGTTCTTTAATTCATTTACCCTACAAGAAAGTTCCCGCTCGTAAGACTGAAAAATCTTAAGGGATATAATATACACCAATGGAGACAGAGATGATTTGAGATAGTTTATTTAGAAAAACCATTTACATCGCTAGACACACGAACCTCCTAATTCAAACTGCTCAGGACTGAAGGGAAACATGACGTGAACCAAACTTCTTCAGATTTGTAACTGCCTCATGTACTAATAAGGCACACTGTGCTTTCTGTCCTTCCTCCTTCTAGGCCTGCAAAATTGTTACAGTATGTCATCTGTGCCGCTGACAAGAAACACCTTAAAATAACAAGGACCCAGGCGAAATCATAATGCCAACAGGGGAAAGGGAGGCCTGCCGGGTAGATTCTGACATATATATGGATTACACGTATTACAGCAGCTTCTAGGAGATGAAGTCTGATCCTAAAAAGAATGTTCTGAAGAGCTTGAGGGAGCTCACCATGTTTAAGAGAAGTTTAAATTTTTAAAAAGTAATACATTTACAACATTGTTGCCAATTAATTGCAGCTTTGTTTACTTTGGTCTCCCTTCCCATAGATTAAAACAAACAAGTAAATATATGTAACAGGTCAGTTTTGCAAGGCTGTGCGTGCTCCAACTGTATATACACTAACATAGTTCTCCAGGCTTTTTCCAATGACAGAAGCTCTACTTTTTTGCTTAATTGTTTAAACTTCCACATTTTATTAGTATACATCTGTTATATAACAGTGATATTCATTTTGGGGCATTGGTACATACACATATTCCTCTAAGCAAACAGCTACAGGCTAAGATGTAAGGCATTTGTTGTGAGCCCAAGGAAAGAGTAGAATAGAGATGTACCATATTTGGAGGGATCTTTTATAAATAAATAATCAGTTGGGATTCAGGACTATCATTTGTGTGAACTAGAATACAGTACTATGAATTCATACAAATTAGATTAGTAGACCAACATAGATAGCCCATAACCTAATAATGTTCTGAAAATGAGTATTCCTCTTTGAGCAATACTCAGTCAGCAGAACTTTGACTTTTAAATGTTAAAGTTTGGATTTCACGTGGCTTTAACACTGTGTTTCTGGGCAGCATGGGGCCACATGATCCAGAAGGCAAACCATCAATGCCAAACTGTGCACCCTATTGGCAAGTTCCGTGTTCGGTCCGGTAGTGGACCACATACAGTTTTGGCAATGTGGTTGTGTCAGAAGGCAGCCAGATTGCAAGTTTGGGAGTAGATGCCTCAGCTTATTCATGCAGTAGAAACATACAAGTCCTTTCTGCATGTCGACTACCGTGTTATCACCAAGGACACAGAAATAAACATTGTTTTATTTCAGAATTAAAGGCAGGCACTGAATCCAAGTTTATTTTTGTACTTCTGAACATAACACACTGCTACAGTGCCACAGAAAATCCACTGGCTTGTCAGGACTTGCCACTTTAAAAGCATAGCTAGCCGGGCGTGGTGGCACATGCCTGTAATCCCACCCCTCGGGAGACTGAGACAGGAGGATCGATGTGAATTTAAAACCAGCTTGGGCTACATAGTGAGTTCCAGGTCAGTCTCAACTACATAGGGAGACCCTGTCTAAAAAAAAAAAAAAAAAAAAAAAAAAAA
>NW_022900943.1:8612299-8630009 GCF_012274545.1 Fukomys damarensis | reverse complement strand
AAAAAAAAAAAAAAAAAAAAAAAAAAAACATATCTAACTCTAGAGCAAGGATGGCACCTGTAGATAATCCCTAGTCCCACAGTGGAAGGAACGGTACAATTCACCTCTAATCACTGAGCCAATGCTTTTATATTTTACAAACTTGCTACTTTTGTCCATTGTGGTCACAAAGCTTGGTATACTGTGATATTTCTTTAGAAAATACAAGAGCAAAAGGTAAATTGGAAAAGTTTCAAATATTACTACCAATCTGGTTTTGTCACAACCTCTAAACTGGGACTTTTCATTTTTACAGCCTGAATCAATTTAGTTTTTAATGCCCCTTTACATTTTATGAACAGTTTTACTTGATTCCTGTAAAAAAAAAAAATCCAAGAAAAATTCACTTTTTGGTAGTTGTTCCAACAAAGCTTCTTTCTCATCTTACGTATTTCTTCATGGAAGTTTCTGCCTTGAGTGGAATCGTTTCTTTCCACAACTACTTTGTCTTTTGGCACCTGCTGAAATGGCGGATGCTTTTGAGACCGGATTAATTTTCTTTTGTGTTAAATGTTAATGTTAATGTTTATGTTTAGCACATTGTAAATTATATATTGCAAAATATCTCCTTGGCTGTGGAAGTTTGAGTCTAAGTTATATTTTATTCATCAGAACTTGTATACCAGGTACCACAGACTTATATTTACTGCTTTAGCTTGAATTGTCATTAATCTCCTCCCCGCTGAATAACCACAATAGTTCCATTTAGCTAACTTGCAACCATCACATCTCTCTTCCCCATAAGATCATCCCTCACACTGCTGGCAAAGTTTCCTACAGAAATCCGGTAAGATACCATATATATATATATCTATATACATATATATTTATACTGATAATTACCAATACTTGGTTTACAAAGTATTCACAGGGTCACTCTGACCCCAATTCTAGACTATTTTACCTGTCATATTTATCAGTCATTCACTCTTTGAAATCCTACCTTCCAAACCTAAAGACATTGTACACGTGGGCTTATCCTAAATTTCTTGATTAATCATTTCTCTTATTCTGTCTGGAATTAAAGCCTGGCCCCAAACTAACAGATTAACATTAATATTCAGGCACTTGCTGCATAGTATTTAACTGAGATAACTGTGCTCTCTGCTAGCTTTGATAGGATTGAGTAAGGCAACACATGGAAAGTGCATAGAATAAGACTTGCAAAGAAAAGCCTTCACTCCTGGTTGACTGCTAATCAGTTCCTTTTCATTTTAGTAATCTGTTTGTATCCCCATATTTCAAACCTCTGATCAAGAGCAACTAGTCTCTGAATCACTACTTGGTTCCATTTAGTTTGCCATTCTATTCTGTACTCTTAAAGTACACTAAGTATTCATCTTTATTATCTCTTCACTGTATATAATATTTGTTTCAAAGCATCCTCATTAAACTGCAATCCCTCCGAGAGTAGAAATACTGACTCTTTCAGTTTGCACATCTGAGGACCACAACAGTGCCCTCTATATGGTACAGTTAATAAATGCCCACTAGATACAGGATTCTGGAGACACCCTGACAAAATGGTGATGTGCATGTAATGAGGGCACATCTGAGCAAGTTTCTGCAGACATGGAAGAGACATGGGCCAAGAGAGCTAAGTTTACAGACAATATAGATGTTCCTTTTCACATCACAGCTAGTTATTAGATTGAATGGGAATGAAAGTATTGTCTCGAGTTATAGATCTTAATAGGGAATCATTCTATCAAAAGAGAAAATTAATGCTCCAAAACGGTTCAAATCATAAAGTTCCTTTCGAAAACCTAATGTCCCATGTGGACAAGCTCTGACTACGGTGCTGAAGTACAGTGTTTAAAGCAAGGAGAATAAAACCAGACGGGCTGCTTCTCTGATGGAACAATGACTGTGCAATATCTGGCCCACATATCTGCCTCTACCTGTATAAGGAACCTGTTCTCTGACGCTACACCATTTTATCTTTATCACGTTATGAACAGACATTTTCGTCACAAGCATAAGGAAAAATAATATGTAATTCCATCATGATTCAGCTGAGAAAAATGTAGACTCCACCATATTTTGGACAAATTTTCTTCCAGAAGACATCAGTTGCATGATGTAGAAGAGACAGCATAAATATCATGTGTATTTCCTCAGAGTACTTAAAGACGCAACATCAGTTATGACTTCCCTGTTTCATGTAAAACACAAGTTCAGTAAAATAATTGCCTACAGAGCTCGTAGTTATTGTTTCCTTTTGGAAGCATTGTGAAGTATCTGGGCAGGATGGTGAAATTACAGAGTGAATGTGAGTAAGAAATTGAGGAAACTTATAAAGGATACAAGGGTAAGAAAGCAGAAATAAGAGAACAGTGACATTAAGTTAGGCAATCCAAAGAGCTTCTTAAGTGAGACAGCAGATGAGACATTTTGAAGAATTAAAAATTAATATGCTATAAGACAATTGAGTAATAGAGCATTTTCAAAAGTAAGCATTATTAAGATGTTTTCACTTATTTAGAAAGCAGATGCTTCTATTTTCTATTTTCTTTGTTCTCCTGTACGTATTTCCCTTCTCCTGCATTCTAAATCCTGTAATAATCATGTAGTCTACTCTAGTGGCTAAAAGAATAAGCTGTATAAAATGCTGCTACATGGATTACTAGGTATAGATGCTTAGGACATTTACTTCCTTTTTCTAGGAACAAAATTTTGATCTAAAATTGTGTTAAGAATCATTTGAAAAGTACATGAACAAATAAACATGAAGTAAAATGACAAGAAAGTGCGCCTAGTTTTATTTCCTTCAAAGTATCATAAATATCATCAATCATCATTAGCATTTAACAATCTTTCCTCTCTAAGTAGTTATTTATTTTTATTCTGCAGCAGTGTGTCATTTTAGAAGATGTAGCCTAAGGCAGTAAATATCTATGAATGTACCATAAGTACAGAATAAATACTAATTAACTGCACCCATACTCTGTAGACAGAAGCAATCTAAGAAGAAAATGTTATTCAAGTGAAGAAAATGCAACTGCAATTTAACTAAAAAAGTTAAACATTATAAATGCAATTAAAATGCCTTACATAGATTAAAGGCTGTTTCATTTCTCATTATTGTTCATTTTCCTTACTGATAATGACATCTATATACCTAAAGAGTCGATGGCATCTCAAATTCACGTCTAAAAGGCATTCCCAAAATTAGCTTCATAAAGTTGAAACTTGTACTTAATCAGAAAGGATAAATTCCACGCCTCGGAAAATCAAAACCAAAGTTACCTGCGCTTTCTTCTTTGAGAAATGAAAATATTACAATTCCTTTAAAGCTGTAGTAATCTCAGAAATGTTAATTCCAAACAATATCAATTGGGAAGAAATTCCATTTCTACCCAGTAACTTTTTAACATACTTCACTGAAGTTGTTTTCCTAATTTCTACCCATGATCCCGGATACTCTGAACATTTTATATTCCCACATTTTATGAATCCCGTGTCATTCCACCACAGCTGCTGCCACATCTGTGTAATTTCCACAGATGTTTCCCACTAGGTGGCCCTAATATTATTTATGCATCTAATTCGTTAATGGGATGGTAGAAAGAAAAAATAATTCATACATCTCATCGTTTTGCATATTTATTTGTCTTCTGCCTGGGTTGCCTTTTTCGGAAGCCACAGGAGAGAAAAGCATTGTGTTCTGGGCAGCACAGCAAGGAAGAGTCAATGACACAACAGGAAGAGGGCTGGGGAGCAGTGGTCTGCAGAGGCAGGCAACAAATTCGAGTCCAGAGGAGGAGGAAGAGTAAGGATCTGAGCCAGCGTGTTCCGGTGGGATCTTGAGTATTATTTAAAATAACTAAATCTCTCTGAAGAACAAACGCAAGGCATGCACGGCACTGCCATGGGGACAGTAACGTCCGGCAGCCTAGAAAACTGATCCCCTGAATCAGGTGAGGCACCCCTATTTCTTTCTGCTCCTTCTTTTCCAAATCATATAAATCCAGAGTCAGCACATTTGACCTGCATTTCAAAATCGTCCCCACCATTTCAGTGATCAAAAGTGACTTAAAGACCTCTCTGCTTCTATCTCTCTGACTCTGGCTGCACTGAGTACCAAGGGAAAATTTAACAGCTATTAGACAACTGCAGAAAATATCAAGTGATTGCTTCCCTTGTGAAAACTAAACGTTGTTCTCTTCCTGTTGTGGTCAGCACATTTACTACACGAAAAAACAAGACACTACCGGTGCTTGGCTTTTTCCCATGACTAACAGTTTTGGAAGTTTTTGGCTTCAGAATCTTTCATTTCAAGATTTGTGGGAACCATGAAAGATAGTTCAAATTTGGGCTTGGTAATAGCAACACTTGAACCTCAAGATGTTCCAGCCTTGAGGCTGAATAAGGTCATCAGGTAAAAGCAAGCTGTGCATGTAATTTACTCTGTCAAGAGAAAAGAAAAGGCACTCGAAAGTTGGAAATTCCAGAAAATATCAAGTGAGTACAGAAAGTTACCACATGCTATAAAAATTTCATTGTATTTTTGCAATATATTTTCTCACTTGTTTATCTTCTGAGAAGTACTAATATTAAGAACGTTTTGTTTTTACAGTTCAATTACATTTAAATGCATCTATATATATATATATATCATAGATGTATACAATTATACTAAATATGCATGCATATCTATGTATATGGTGTATCTATCAATAGATAAAATTTTAGAAGCTGATCAAAAATATCATACTTAGCTACCCATAAATTCTAGTGTATTTAAGGCCATCATCAAAGTCTATGGAAAACAGGGCCTTCATACAATAGGCTATTGGAAGTTACTGTCAAGTTCAAAAAATAAATGGTTCAATATTTTCCTCTAAATATAATTAGAAAAATAGAGTGGACCCTTGAGTTACCACATATTAGACATATGAACAACTTGGGTTATGACCAGAATTTTAGTTTTAACTTAGGACCCAGGTCTTTAGCTACAACCTGAATGCCAGACACTTGTGCTCCCAGATAGTCTCAGATACAGATTTAACACTTAAAGAGCCATGGAAGGAACACAACAACATCCTCTCCTGTGTACGGTTAACTGAGAAATCCTGGGCCAGTGTCTCTCTAAGGACACTGTGATCTGCCTGTGTATAGTAGAGAGAAACTTTGAAGGCTGTGTAGAGGAGCCTGAGCCTTCACTGACCAATCCGAGTTACAACCAGCCCTCGGGAACAAATTGAGTTTGCAAGTCAGGAGTCCACTCTATGTATATGTCGAGGCATAAAAATGGTAATGTTGATTATTATGTATTGTAAAAACAATGGCCATATTAAATGTATCACAGATTTGGCTAAGAAAGAGTTTTCACTGTTGACAAGTGAGAATTTTACTTTTTGTTTTAGTTATTTCTCTTGAGATGCTCCAAGTGAAAATAATTTGCATATATTTGAGGATTATGAGAGTTTAAATACAAAATGAAGTGAATATTGTTTTAAAGCATTTACTTTATTAAGAGATGAGAAGAGAAGATTCTAATAAAAGAAAGTATAAAAATATTTTCTTTAAGGTTTAGGACTAGAGTAATAAAATATAAACCATGTGTGTTTTCTGATCCCTCAGTCATTTATATAATCAAATTTTAAATTAACCTCAGTAATTTTATAAGACAGCTGAACAGTTTCTATACTTTTGGATTCTGGCCAACAGAAGATGTACTGAAACCAGAATTGGCAATGTCAAAAGACCCAGTATGTCTGTAAGTTTTAGATTAGCATAGGATCAAATCTGGAGTTTAAATGAGGCTAGGTAACTTTTACACTTTTTCAAAAAATTATACATAAAAGGAAATCATTAAGAAAAAATGTAAACTTCTGTAAGCTCAATCTTGTGTCTGAAATCTTTTGATCACCAACAGTCACTCATGGAATATGAAGGATTATCAGGTACATTATCAAAATTATAGAAAAAATAAATTCTTCCAGTTATTTACACCATGCCAAGGAGCTATAGATTTATTTGCTATTCTTTCCCCTAAATATATGCTCCAAAGAGGAAAAGGGACTCAAGAAACAAATAGTTAATGTGTGTGCTCATACATATATAAAACTCACAAAAAGCATATATCTAGAATATGAATGTACAATATTTATATATCGATGACAATGATTATACTTGCTAATTAAATTAATATGTAATTATGGATTAAAATAAACATAACTATGACTATAAGAGCAAAATGTTTATATATTTTAATTTATACCTTTCTAGAAATTTTTGGTTATAGAACAATATGCTATATCAAAATTCGGTGATGTTTTTATTATTATTTGTGCTATGTAACAAATTATTATGGATAAATGGGAACATTTGAACAAGGTGAAGTTTAATACTGTCCCTATATCAATATCAAATGACTTAAAAGTAAGTGGCAAAAATTGACTACGTACCATTTACTCAAAACATTCTCTTTTGGGCAACAGTTACATATCCAGAGCTATGCTAGGCTCTTTTAATCCACATTATAAATCGTTCTTCACCATCTTTCTACAATTTCAACATCTCTTTTCAAAGTTTTAGTCATGAATCTCTAAGATACACACATGGAAAGTAAATAAATCAAGGTCCGATGGGAAACAGTAGGTCTGTAAATTAAGAGTTTCAAATTTCTCCGTCTATTTCCGTTCTTTGGTGAGAAGGATAACATTCAGATTAAGAGCCTACTAGAAACAGGTACTTCAGCTTCAGATATGTGATCTTGAAAAGGCTCCTTAGCTACGTTTTCTAATCTTTGAAATGAAGAGAACATCGGTATCCACAATGTGTGGATGGATGCCGGAAGACCTAAATCACAGTGCAAACAAATCATGTAAGACACGGGCTGCGCGTGTGGGTCGCCATGTGCAATAAAACTCGGCATCTCTTACCAGGGTTTCTTCAGTGAGTATTGTGTTTTCCTAAAATAGCCATAAGAAGTGGGCCTGGTCATCTCACAGCGTGATCTTGCCCCTTCTCCAACACCTAATCCCACTTCACAGGCTGAATCTACAGAAGTTGAAGTCACCCATGTAGAACAGAAATTACCCCAGGCTGCGCAAGGGAGGCCGGCAGAGAGACAGCTATTCAACAGCTAAGATTCAGGCAGGAGAAGTAAGCTCTGGTGACCTACTGAGCGGCAGCAAAACAGTAAGTAAGCAATAACATATTGCCTATTTCAAGTTACTGCAAAGAAAATGTAGGCTTATAAGGTAACAGATATTCATTAGTCTGATTTGTTCCTAATAAATGTATAACTCTCAAAATAAATCATTAAAAATAAACACAGCTAGAATCTGAGTCTGACTCCTTGCCTTGACTCTGTGTGAAATTTTGTGATGGTCTCATAATGAAAATCAACTTACAAGGTTTCCAAGTGAGGCCCTCACAGGTGATGTCTGACTCCCTTCCCACTCCACGGTCCACACACACTGTTTCTGCTGGCATCAAGTCGCCGTGCTGTGTGTCAGCATGGGACACAGGTAGAGATGGTGTGTAGATGTTACGGCATGAGAGGAACCCTTGGAAAAACAGCAGCCACTTCCTCCTCCAGCTTTTACCTCCACTTCCAGTAGATACACTGAGAGAGATCCAGCCTGTCACTCTCAGAAGGATGCCAATGAGCACTTAGAGTTGTTTTTAAGCCAATATTTTGGGATATATGCCACACAGTCGGAGATAATCAGAACAAGGATGAAGATTTCCTTTGCATTAGTTCTTACTAAAAATAGACTGATTAAATATGTTCCTAGACTTGTTTGATTTATAGCTGAAATACATTCTTTCCTAAATGTATGGACTTACTGCCAACACAAAGATTCCTAATGAACTTTAATGACTTTTTATTGTTCTGCTATCCAGAAAGCATGGGGGAAACTCAGAGCAGCGTAACATTGCACATACATGGGGTGAACGCGTGTCTTAAGGGTCGTGAGTTCCCATAAACCCAGGCCTTCTCCCTAAAAGCAGGAGAAGAGTGTCATCATCAGGAGGTGCCATGGTACCAAGGCTTCCCTGGTCTCTCCCCAGCGCCAACTGGAAGCCATTCTGACTTTTGAAAAGTAACACAAGGTGTACGGGAGCTCAACTGGCCAGAGAGTTTGAGGATCCCAGTCCATGCCGAGGCTCAGCTGCCCAGGATGAAGCGGAATCTTTCCACATAAAATTATAATCTGGTCCTTCTCCTCCAGTGAAACACAGTGCTGAGGTCTGAATTCAAAATGCTAATTATAATTCAGTTGCAATACTCAGCTGTATATAGAAAGGCTGGAGAGGCTCTCACTAATTCAAGAAGACTCTACCAGACCGCCCCCCAAATAAACATTCCCTCGAAGAGTAGCATTTGCTTGGGTAGTATCAGTGCCCATAAACCCGAATCACTTTAAGAGCTTATTGGATTTATTAAATTGATGAGCCCAAAAGGAAAGACACCTGCTGAATTTAGGGTTATCCACGTATTTAAAAGGCAAACACCGGAATTTTGGTGACAAAAGGAATGAGCTCGTTGGCTTATTTGTCTTCTCTGGGGATAAGAAAACAATTCCACCCTGCCAGGAAATCCGATTTCTTTTTCCAGGCCTGAGCATCAAACCCAGAGCCTCCAGCACGCCAAACCAGTCCTGCACCAGTGAGAATTTTAAAACTCAGAATGAACCAGGCACAGGGCATCCTCTTAGTTCCAGCACTGAGAAAGGTGAACCCAGATGGCAAGCTCAAACTCAGCCTTAATGATTCAGGGCGAGACTGTCTCAAAAAAGATAAAAGTAAAATAAAAAGTGCAGGTCCATGACAGCATGGAGGCGGAAGCCTGGGGTTTAGGGTAACTGGCCAACTGATTAAAAAAAAACAGCTAAAATAGTAGGATGTTAGTGAGACCCACCTCATTAGAAATAAAACATAATACCAATGAACTTAAAATTATAGAGAATAATCAAGGAATCATTCCTAGGGAGGGAGGTGTGCATGCCTTTGTGTGTGTGTGTGTGTGTGTGTGTGTGTGTGTGTGTGTGTGTGTGTGTGTGGGAGACTGAGAATTTGTGTGTGTGTGTGTGTGTGTGTGTGTGTGTGTGTGTGTGTGTGTGTGTGTGTAGGAGACTGACAGAAGAGGAGGTGAATAGAAATATTAGGAGAGAGAGTAGAAAGCTAAATGAGAGAAAGAAGAGGAGAAGGAAAAGGCAAAAGATGGAGGGTTGGCAGATTTCGGTTAAAACCAGCAACGCCATGCTCCATTAGAGGAGTCAGCCGATCTTTTCAGGGTTCCAGTTAATTCCACTGATTTATATTCCCTAGTGGCCTGTGTGTTTTGGGATAACTTAGAATTTTATTTTGAGATCACCTGTCATAATATAATATTAGGACATAGTCATACTAAAAAAATATTCATCCAAGTGGGAACAGAAAAAAATAATATACACTGTGATTTTATGAGTTAAGCGGAATAATGTAAATGTGATAGATTGTTACTACCATATGATAAATGATAGGTATGATTCATCTCCAGGGAAGCTGGGTTCACAATATGGATAAGTATCAGATAAACAGATTCCCTTCAAGAGTTTCAGTACCTTATCTAGCTAAAGGTGACACTATTGTGTAAAGACAGATTCCACAGCTCCATCCTAACTCTATTCTTGTGCTCAGAGCTAGCTTAATAATTTACATAAGGCTTTACTAGAATTCTCAGGGTTGTTTTCTTTTTTAATTAACCAATGCAGCATTTCAAATAGATGGTTTTAAAACTACCTTCCAAGTATCAATTCTATACTCACCAACAAAAATTTCTCTCATAAATCTTTGCATTCTTAAATATAAATTCAGGTTTTAGGGTGGGAACCTAGATCCCTAGCTCTCTTACCTCTGTGTCATGAAGAGCTGAGTTCTCAAAAGCTTGTTGGTCCCTCTGTCTGTGGTCATGCATTCATGTAGATGAATGTCACCGCAAGATCTTACTCACCCTGGGGACATGAAAATATGCTTCTTGACCCCAGATTTCCATACCAAAGAAATACCATTTGTGGTCCTATTAAGACAATTAACATAAAGGAGACTGGATTTGCAGTTATCCTGAACATGATTACAAGTGTATACTGACAGCCCTGTTTTTCCCTTACCAGCAATTTAGAAAAGGAACTAAAATTTTAAGTGTGATTTTTATGCTGGTCTTTTTAATCCTTAGGCATTTGTGGGAATGATAGTACTTGAGACGTACATGTGGTCATTTTTCAAAATAAGCAATTGCCCTTATTATTATTGTGAAACTAACTTTGAAGTTCAAATCCACCAAAAAACTAGGAGCAAACCAAACCAGACCAAAAGAATCTTAGAAACTAAAGAACATGCTTGCAAATGAATCCGAGTTCAAAACGACATCCCCCTTCTCACACAAAAAATATTAAATGTCAAGTGTCATTTGAAATACTGTATAAAACAATGACCTCAATCACTGAGATTGATAATTTCATGAACACCTAAAACTGAGTTACCCTAGTCGGATGTTGAAATGAGGGCTAACAGAAATAAAGAAAATCAGAACTCAACTTTACAAAAATAATATACACATTGAGTAAAATCATGGTAAGTAAAGTTAAACAACTTCATGGATTGATGTCATTTGCCTTGATCCAATCCAAGCTTATAAGAAAGATATTACTGATAGCGTTCCCTACCAGACAAAATGGCCCCAGCAGTCCTACATTCTAAAATGGCTCCTGTTTTTAAAATGTTTTTTGCCTAAGTAAATGAGCCACTTGGGGTGGGGTGGCGAGTGAAATGTACTCCCTGCAGGAGAAGCAAAACCCAACTTGTTGCTTCACCTGTTACCCCCATGAACCTCACCTTCTAATCACCCTGCCCTGCTCTGCTCAACTCTCAACATACTTTCACCACTGCACTGCCGCATACGAACCTCACCCCAGGTGGTCTCTCCCTCTCTCACCAGCGTTCAAGGCAGCCCCTCGGCTCTTTCTCCAATAAAGCCTTGCCTCGGGTGTTCCTGTTTGGGCTCGTTTCCTTTCAATTACCAGCATATTTATATATGACTTAATGAAAATGATGATCAGCATGGTTTCCAATATTTTAAAAAATCAGAGACTATAGTACGCTAATAGGATCATTCAATACTACAAGACTGAGATTAACATTCAACGCTACTGTCTTATGAAAAGTGATCATGATAATAAAGGAGTCGTGAATGTACAGAAGCAACGAAACGGAATTTTCTCTATACTGAGGGTCAAGCTAGACGGGGATCCTGGAAAAATAAACAAATGAGCCATGGCTTCAATAAAACAGACTCTAAAGTCCAAAGGTAAAGCGACCTGATAATCAGTGGTCTGGAAAAGCCAAGGTAGGAGAGAAATAATTTTCGGAGTGTGAAATAAACGGTGGAAAATGTTAAAGAATACGTCACACATTTAACACGGAGGAGCCATCCTGAGACCCGGAAGGAGATTCCAACTCATATCCCATCTCCTCAGACACGCTCCCCGGGTCACTTCTGTCACTGCAAGGTGACAGCAAAGATAAACGTCTGGACGATTTCAGTCACTTGTTCAAAATCACCTAAGGAGTGCGGAAGCCAGGATGAAATTTGAGTTCCAAAACCCACATACCTGTGCTTAGCCGCCATGCCAGGCAAAAACTGCATCTGGGTGATGAGCTGAGGGGCAGGTAAAGAACAAAATTATCTGTGAATCTGGAGCTTTGCAGCGAAGTGCAGGCCTGCAGGAACAGCCCAGCGGGGTACAGACAACATCGCTGGACCCCGCTCTTCCCTCCGTGTATGAACAGAACATCCATGGTGGTAGTGCTTTTGTGGTGGCAGCCCTCCCTGCTTCTGTACGTTTACAAAGACCCCTCAGACACTGACACTGCCCCGACACTGTCTTGCTCGGACCAATGGGAAAACAGTAACTATGATACAACCCAAGGCTTGCAGACGTCTTGCTCTTCTCTCGCTGCATCTGAGAGTTCTGTGACAGCAAGTGTGCCAGTCAATACAGTTTAGCACGCAGAAAACATGTGACACACCCATTCTGACAGCTGGTAGCCAGTATCGAACATCAGAAATGTGAACGAGGCCCTCTTTGTTCTACCAGCTCTCAGCCCACTGTCCTCGTACCTGTAGTCACACGAGGCTCTAGGAAAAAGCCACTGGAAGAACCATCAGCAAAACCTCAGCCTAAACTGCTCACAGAATTGTGAGCTCACCGACAGCTTTCGTTTAAAGCCAGGGCTCTGCAATTTTTTTTTCCTCTAAGAGACAGAAAATAAATATTTTAGACTTTATGGCCATACGATCTCCATGACAACTATTTCCTGATAGCTCAGTCATTGTACCACAAAAGCAGCCACAGACAATAAGTAAATAAGGGGGCAAGTTTGTGTTCCAAGGAAATTTTATTTAAAATTGAAACAGCAAAAAGAAATACATCCATAGGTGGCATCTGCTGCTGGTCCTTGGACAACACTTTGGCGCACTTGTTTTAAATCAATAAATTCTGGGAAAATTTGTTAGATTTCAAAACCTACCTAATTCTTTTGATCAGGATGAGCTAAAATGGTGAAAGTGAATTACCTCACAAGAAATTACATAAGTGAAATCAGCATCACATTAATCCAGTCAAAGTCTGCTCCAAAAATAGCACGTTGTGATCATCCACTAGAATAGGAAATACTGGGAATCTTTTTCAAATTTAGATGATCATTTATAACTTTGCGTGTAGTCTGAAATAGATTAACTCTTGCCCTCTTCTCTCTGCCACAGGTCTATAAGACCTTATACGTGTATGTGTGTATATATATGTGTGTATAATTACCTACACACACAAACCCAAAAAGTTAGAACAAAATTTTAAAACATCTAGCTAAATCTGCTCTAAAAGAACCACAGTCGCTACGTAATGTTAAAACCTGACCAATGTAACCCCTGTTGAGAATTAAAATAGCCCTTGATAATGTTGAAATCCTTATTATGTATAGTCTATACATCATTTAATACAAAGCGTCAAATGTGGGTCTTCATGTGATGTGGCGTTTGTAAGTGGAGCTCTAAGAGATGAGCAAAGAGAACGAGGTAAGGAGGATGTGTTTTTTCCAAAGGGCCTGTGTGCCATAAAACACTGAATGAAGAAAATGTTGATCCAACCATGCATGTTGTTTTAATTTATCTTTCAAAAGATAAATTTATCTTTTTCAAAAGAAAGCCAGCTAGTGTTATTAACCGAGTGAATCATTTTACTGTAAATGAACTGGTGCCCTCAAGAGTGTGCAGAGAGAGAAAGGGGGTGCTGGGTGTGGAGAGAAGAGAAAAAGCAGAAAGGAGTAGCACGTGAACTGAGTACAAGTTTAGAGAAAACTAGTTTTAGGTAGGACATAAGGGCCCTGTTATGTGCTAACTGCAAGGGAATAATCTAACCCAGATACATTATTGCTATAAATTACCTGGGTTAAAAAATGTAGAGAACTAAGGCCATTAAGAACGTTGTAGAACTGTCAAACCATTGTCAAGAGGATCTGTGAAAAGTTAGGGAAGATTCCTCCCTCTGTAAGCATTCAGCCATGGGGCAGATGTTCTTGTGCTATTATTTTTGGAAGTAGGTTGACTATAAATTAAAAAACAGGCATACAAAAATAGGCATTCCATATCTCAAGAACACTAGCATCTTAAGACTAGGTGTTAGAGCACCTAGGATTGCTATAAAAAGCAGATTTGGTTAAGTGATGAAAACTTTATAGATCAGTGTTTTGTTACGATTGTGGCTAATGAACGAATGGACAGATTAAAAGTTAAGAATCATTTGAATGGTTAACAAGAACAAATTATTGGAACTTACTAGCAACAATGGACAAATTCTTTTTTTTTTTTTTTTTTTTTTTTTTTTTTTTTTTTTGGTACTGGGCATTGAACTCGGGTCCTTGCGCTTGCGAGGCAGGCCACCGAACCGCTGAGCTAAATCCCTGGCCCAACAAATTCTTGCCTAGGACATCTTTTTCTTTCATGTCCCCCCTGGTCTCTCTCTCTCTCTCTCTCTCTCTCTCTGCATCCCTTTCTCCCTTCTTTCTTTGATCTATGCACTGAGCTACGTCTTCAGCCCTTTTTTATTTTGATGCAGAGTCTTGCTAAGTCACAAAGTTGCCAGGGTATAGAGAACTTGAAAGAAAAAAATGTTTTTCACAAAATAATGAAATTACAGTGAAGATACCCAGCTTATACCATATCCTCCAACATAGTTTTAAATTTTTCCAAATTTTCAGGGATGAACTAATAGTTTTACAGTGATTTAAGACTAAGATATAAAAATATACTGCTCCTTCCAAGTAAAAAAATCGTGCAGGGCGGGGTATTTAGCTCAGTGGTGCTGCCACCTCCCTCACAAGCGCAAGGTTCTGAGTTCGATCCCTGGTACGGAAAAAAAAACAAAAAAAATCTTGCTTTCCACAGTCTGCCCTTCAGGGGCATCATAATCTGCTCCCGAATATTGCTTTGACCCCCGCCTCCATTCAGCCTTTCCACGCAGTGCAGACAGAGCTGTCACACTCAGTGCCTCCGCGTCACAGTGAGTGACACAGGCGGTAGCTCCCCGCCCAGCCTCTGCTCTGTTCCGGTCACCTAGCCTAGGGCACCCACTTCCTTCCCTGTCCCCTTCCTCCAAGCCACCTTTCCACCTGCCAGTGTGAGACACCTAACGTAACAGTGCTGCCAAGGAGACACAGGCAGGGAGGCAGAGCAGGCGGATACAGGTGGTCAGGGTGACTGCCGGCTTCTGCGGTGTGGGCCCCGGGTCCAGAATGTGGCCCTGAATTGCAGTCGCCCGGACGGGGAGAGAAGCCCTGGTTCCGGGGAAACCGAGAGGTCCTCAGGGTGAGAACCACGCTCTCCAGCTGCTCCTCTTCCTCGTCCCAGAGACTCTCACCTCAGCAGCCGCCCACCGTCAGCCCCAAATCTAAAAGTTACCGAATGCACCACTCCAGAACAGGGAATGGACGGCTCCGGGTCGTCAGTCGGGCAGGAAGGCAGCTGCAGTCTTTCACTGCTCACGGATCGCTTATTTCCTTGGTAAGAATGGCCCGGGCCACGAATGCACCTAGCCCTCCAGGGTGCCGGTGCCTCCACTTAACCCTGAGAGGGGAAGACGCTGGAGCCTAAAGAAGGGAAGGTTTTCCCCTGCTTCCTATTTCACTCTAGGACTGTAGCACACCCGTACCCCATTACTCTGGGAGGCTGAGGCAGGATGATCCCAAGTTTGAGCCCAGCCCCACCAACCTACTGACTCAGCAAGTCCTGTTTTAAAATAAAAAATAAACAAAGGGCAGTAGGTGGATCTCACTGTAACAGCCTTGGATTCAGTCCTCAGTACTGTAAAAAACAGAAAAATAGAGCCAAACAATGTGTTTTCACCATTGTTTACTCACCCACAGTTCCCACAGTGCTAACTTGAAGAATATTCCAAAAATGCTCTATTGAAAGCTGACAATTTTAAAGGATAACAAAAACTAAATACTGAGAATACACCTTCCTAGTAGCTGGTGATTCAGAAAAGTATCTAAAACAACCTCCTGAAAAGAGGAAAGTTGCATTTTTATAATTGTTAAACATATTAAAGTGAAAAACTCTATTATAATTGTACCAGTTTCATTTAATTCAGTGAACACTGAATTTACTACGTAGATCCAGAGAAGCACAGTATGACAGAAAGAGTGACACCAATAGGGAAACACAGAAAAAAAAAAAACACTCAATATAAGTTTTATGAGAGAAAGAACTTACTTTAAGTACTTTGTTGAGAATGCGATTAAAATTTGATTTCTAAAGTACTTTGTGTGTGTGTGTGTACGTGTGTGTGTGTGTGATGTTAGACTACAGCAGTAATGTGTCCTACAACATAGACAATTGTGGATAATTATATAATTACACTTTAAATCTTTGTATCCCTTAAATTACCAAAAGTCATTATATGTTTCTGAAAACAAGGCAGCAACACATTTTTATAAGTAAAAAATATATTATACTGATACAGAATTCACTTGACATCATACTTTTAAAATTAAAATGCGATAAGGTAATGCATTTCTGGCTAAGGGCACTAGATTCAAGTCAAGAAAATGCAATTTTGAAATTGGGATTTAAAGAGCCTGAAAGCAAACTAAATGAGCCTTGTTGTGTATATTCTTTGCTGCCTATAATTTTGCAAGGCAATTTTTATCTTCCAGAGTGGGCTGTCCCAGTTATGGAGAAAACATAATTTGAATAAGATGTAAAATTCAGAATTGCCATACAAAAACCAAAATAAGCACCTCTCTGCAATGCCAGATTTAATATTTGATCTTGGAATCCCTGGGAAACATTTTGGATGTAATAATGACAATTAAATTTAAATAAATATTTTGAGCACATAAGTATGGTACTAAATGCATAATAAATGCATCTTGGATGCCCTCTTCTTTTAAATATGCAGAGAGGGTGCAGACTGCTATACGACCTTATGAGAAATTTTATGAAATTTATATTGTGAAATTTCCTCTAAAGTTATTCAAATTCTTGGAGTCTACATTTGAATTGAGAATCCTAAGCGTACAGATTCTTGAGCCACATTTTTCATTTTCTGTATTTAAATTCCTATAATAAGTACTGCATCAAAATCACATAAAATATAATTTTATACATGTATGTTTGTATAAAGAAAAACAATGTCTATGTTTAGATGAACATTTTTTGAGTTTTCAAATATTACTGAACAGTCGGGTGTGGTGGCACACACCTGTAAACCCAGCATTTGGGAGGCTGAGGCAGGAGGATCACTGTGAGTTCGAGACCAGTCTGGGCTACATAGTGAGTTCCAGGTCAGTCTCAACTACATAGTGAGACCCTGTCTCAAAAAACAAACAAACAAACAAACAACAAAATACCAAATACTATTGAACAGTAACAGCATACAAAAGATCCACTTAACCTGATGTCGATTTTTAAGAAATTGAAATGTAAACAGTAATTTGCTGAGCAAAAGTCTCTTGATAACCTCTGAAAATATAATGCTTCCACAAACACTCAACTTCACAAGAGTATCAATAAAAATTAGTCTGCATTGCCATTTCAGTTGTTCTTGTACAAATTAATAAGTAGACTGTAGTCAATACTGATCAAATGTTTCTTTTGATATAGAACAATTCTTTGACATTTGTCTCTTTTTCATTTTTGTGCATGTGGAATTTTCTGAGTCTGTTTCAGGATGTTGTTTAATAACAACTTTATTCTGATGTAATTCATATGCCAAACCATTCATTTATTTAAAGTACAAGACTATGGGCGGTTGGAAGTTTAGTGGTACAGCACTTGTCTTCCATATGTGAGACCCTTGGTTCCAGCTGTATGATCATAACTTAATAAAAATAAAAAATAAAGTATACTGTCTTTTTCTCATTATATTGTCAGTTATATTGTCAACACGATTTTAGAGATTTTTTTTTAATCTTCCCAGAAAGAAAACCCTTTAGGCTGGACATGGTGATGCATGCTTGTTATCCCAGAATTTGGGAGGCTGAGGCAGGAGTAGTGCCACAAGTTCGAGGCCAGCCTGAGTACAAGGTCAACCTGAATTTTATAGTGAAACCCTGCAGAAGAAAGAGAGAGAGAGAGAGAGAGAGAGAGAGAGAGAGAGAGAGAGAGAGAAGGGAG
>NW_022900943.1:8606030-8611894 GCF_012274545.1 Fukomys damarensis | reverse complement strand
CACCCCAAATTAATATGACACAACTCATTCTGAGGCCATTTTTATCATTTTGCCTAGGTCTAGATGGTGGTCAAGTAATTGATCTACTGAGAAAAATGGAATCAGGAAAGACAGAGAGAGAGAGAGAGAGAGAGAGAGAGAGAGAGAAGGAAGGAAGGAAGGAAGGAAGGAAGGAAGGAAGGAAGGAAGGAAGGAAGGAAGGAAGGAAAAGGTTAGGAAGGAAAGACAGACTTGCCTTTAGCATTTTCTCCTCAGTCCCTGCAGATTCTGCCTAGTATAACAACCACTAATCTGTTGTTTGCCCATTCTGTGTATTTTACACACATGGGGTCTTTCATTGTGCTGTTTTTCCTGTGTGTGATTTGCTTCTTTTACTTACCAAAATGGAGTATTTTCATTCATCTGTGTTGTAACGGCACATCATTTCTTTTTATTTTCAAATAATATTTCATTAGATAGATATGCCATATACATAAGTTGATGAGCATTTAAATTTTTCCACTTTTTGTCCAATATCTAAATATTTATGTACAGATTTGATGTGTAAATGTATTTTCATTTCTCTTGAATTATATATATTTATATATGTACGTATACACACACACATATATTCAAGCATGGAAAGCTGTTTTTGAAAACAGAAAAATTCAATGTTAAATATATTGTCTTATATCTTATCTTCATGTAATTTTCATTTTCTTACTAAGAAAAATACAGATTTTCAACAGAAAATACTACATTTTGTTGCTGTAAAATTTGTACAGAGAAATTTTAACTGACAACTTTTGCTGTTTCAAAAATTCTCCCAGGGTTCGAACTCACACAGGTAATGGTTTACCTCCGATTTCTATTTAAGACTTTTTTAAAAGCCAGCAAATGAAGGAAGCTTCTAGAGAGTCAGCCTAATATTTTTCCTATTTAAAATTCCAACACATGGTTAAGAGAACTGAGGGGATATCACCTATCACGTGTGAATTCTTTGATGTCTTCTTATCTAAACTTCTAATATGTGGGCGAACAACTGCAATGTTATACATCTCTCTTCTGTTTCAATTCAGTAGAAGTAAAAATGCCTGCTGTTGCTGTCAAACATACTCAGGAAGATGTGATGAGCAAGCCCACAGGAGAAACTGTCTTTTACCAGAAATGCTCTGATGATTGGGAAAATTTAGATGCAGATATTTTCCTTTAATTTTCTGTTCTGATTCTCAGAGAAGCACTTATGTATTTCAGATGAGGGAACCACAGGTAACAACACAGAGCCCACAAGGGGAGTTTTTGCTCGGGAGTTGAACACACACAAGAGCTTGAAGATGTCATTTGAGACAAAATACATAGCTGGACTTGAATGCTGCTTTATTTCCTTAGTTCTCGATTTATTCACATTTTCACACTATGCGGTACCTATTAGATTGTGAATATCAATTGGATAAACAAATGAAAGAATACTGTTGAGAATACCTTTTGACAATCTCAGAAAAACTTTTAAAACCATGACAGAAATTAGAGCTTCTCAAGTGGCAAACTCTGTAATATGTGGTATACTAGTCATAGACGGAAATTAAAAAATGAAGCAGAAAAGCATAGATAAGTCCTAACCAAATTTTAACCTCACTGAAGGCCCAATCAAAATTTCTGATGCAATACGCAAGTTTGTCCCAAAGTATCCAGAAGGTGTGATTCTGAAGTGTCCAGAAGGAACTCTGCAAGGCCTCATACAACCACATAGCCACCCTAGCACAGTTTGCTGTAGTCAAAGGACAGAGACACAGAAGGGCTTCTTTATCCAAAGGAGCACCAGGCAGGGAAGGGCACACCCATCCGCCCGGAAGTGATGCTGCTTTCCGCCCTGTGAGTGTGGAGGGTCAGGGTTCCACAAAGACAAGCAGGAGGGAAATCCCAGCATCAGCACGGCTGTGGCAGGGCGAATCCCAAGTTCCCGCCTAGCCTAGCTCACTGAGCACAGCAGTGAGATCCCGTCTCCAAAGCAAAATTAAACCAAAAGAGCTGGCAATGGAGCTCGCAGTGAAGGCTCTGGGTTAAACGGCAGCATGGCAACAAAAACAGCGTCAACAAGAAAAATAACTGATAGCCCATGTGGTATTTAAGAGCTACTATAAAATATAAAATACAATCAAGTCGTTTACACTGGCAGAGTTCAGAAATACATTGTGATTCTTGATAAACAGAAAACTTTTAGTTAATTCAATGTAAAAATAATTATGTAATATAACAAAAAATAAACCCTTCTCCTTTAAGCTATAAGACTAAGGGAACTTCTTCCTTGAGAAACTAATTTAATGTTTATGGTGTTCTGTTTCTTCAAATGCATATGAATCTTTTGGACATGAGGAGTACTATAAGATTCTGTCCAACTCTGCTATTCCATGCTACGATTACAGGGAAAAGCAAGATACAAAAAGGATGGTATGTAGCTCATAATGAAGTGTGGCTATTCCAGAGAGAAATGCAATTTGAATTGTTTATTAATTACCTTGTATTAAGTTTCAGAGGAATAAAAGCGGACTGATCTGCTAGAATCTATCTGCTAGAATCCATCCTGAGTGTGAGTGCGAATCCATGCAGCATGAGTTGCGGGTTAGGTGGTTGGGGTCTAATCAGGGACACTAGGGACTCTTCCTGAAGATAGAGATGACCTTCTGTAAGTGGTGTCTAGCAACCATCAGTGCCGATAAGTTCTCCTACTTAAAAACAGGATGTGGTTTCAACTAATGAAATCTAACTGATATTTAAATGATTCCTTCTTCCATGTGGTGGTGACAAGGACATGGATAATTCAAGACATATGAAATCCACTGAACACTGAGTTTGCACTCACCACCTTTCACAAGTGGTTCACTGTTCTGAATATCTAGTAACTTAAGGAACCAAAGAACTTGACTTTCTTCATCTTTTCTCCTATTTCATGCACTTTCAGAAGAGAAGGGGTATTTTTTGTAAATGTTTTGAAAATCTGATGGACTAGATTTGCATCTCTCCATAACTCCATTTATTTCCCATAATCTTTTCTTCTAACTTCCTTTGTAGTCAGGAGAGTCCAGAGCTGGAGGCCAACAATGGAACCACACACACTGCCAAGGTTCATCCCTGTGGAAGAGAAGTCAAGTGTGGATTCCAGGGAGTAGGGATGCGGGTGGAAAGCACCGAGTAGATCCACCTGTTGAGATTATTTAGATGACCCGGTTTTTCTTGGCTGTTTCTGAGCTCATGGCACAACCAAGTCAAACATCCCACAACTCAAAGCATTTGTTTCCACATTTCAGTGAAGCGGCCAGAGAGTACAACGGAGGAGACAATCATGCCGTAGCCTGTCCGGACTTCTAGGTCCTAAGAAAATTTTCTTGTAGGTATCAGTGAAGCTTTTTTTTTTTTTTTTTTTGACAAAAAATTTTATATTCTTCTTGTTTTCTAGACACATCTTGAATAAAAGGAACTTTGCATTTAAAAACAATTTGCAGAAGGATAGCACGTGCGCTTGAACTAGCCTAGCATTGAGATACACTCTTCAAACTATAAATCTCTATACTTTATTTAGCTGCCTTAAATTTTATTTTCATCCTTGGTTAAAAAGAGAACTAATGTCCATTTAAACTTATTTGAAGGTTAAATCGTATTCTCTGCACATATTTATAATTATATATATATAGCGTTGATCATAGACAATACTGTTTGATATTGTTTTTGTGGAAAAAATAAAGTGTCAGGGTACTGTTCCATTATTGGAATACACCTAAACCTCTGAATAAGGAACCTCTGTTTATAGAAATGCCATCTTGAAGAATAGTGGCCAGGAAAGATGACAATTATAAAACAGTCATTTTAGAAAACAATTTTTAGAGATTACTTTATGATATACATACAAAAATGCCTCCATTTAGCCAGTGCTTTCATTTGCATATTTAATTTTCCTTGGGAAATGTCATGGGCTCTGTTCAGTAACAAACACATGATACTAAAGCAAAATTTTGCACTTTCTTTCTTCCCTTTGACATCTTTATCATTTACCCCAAGGACAATGCAAGAAAGGAGTAGCTAGTTTTCTCCTTGTTAGAGAAGGCAGGTGAAAATGATAACAGTTTTCAGCCATTTCAGGACTGAATGGAACTTAGTATGCATAGCATTTTGGGACATCGAGACAAACCCATTAAAATTATTGTAAAAAATTCATTAGAGCAACAAATCTTTAGACAGTTTCAGTGCATTAACCTCTAGTGCATTATATAATCTGGTATAGAAAGTTGTAACACATAAAGTTATGAATTTTAAATCTATAAAATTCAGCCATACATCATACAGTTACCTAATTGATTAGGAAGAATGTATATTGCATCTAGAATATGCCTAGAAATTAAAAGATTTTTGTAGCTGGGAATAGTAGGTCTAGTCTGTTAAAAGCAGGAGGATGGACAAAAGAGAAAATACTGCCATACTTCAAAATTGGAGGCACAGTTTTTATAGTGGGGAGTAAAATAATACATATTATAACTGTGGCCCAGATCACTTTGGCTGTCTCTTCTTTAAAGTAGGAACTACACAGAATTTGGTGTAATAAGAATCTAAATGTACTTTAAGGATTTTCTCTTGGGCAGAGTAAAGGGTAAAGAAGTCATATTGCCCAAATTTGTTTTAGCATGGCATGGTTAAAAAAAAGGAGACAGAAAGAAAGCAGTAGCAGATAGTTACCCATTAACCTGGTGCCATTAAAGACTCCATTTCACTGTGTTTCTATTTTTGTTACAACTGACCCAGAGTTCAGTATCTCATGTAATGTCATCCCTAAGTCTCACAAGCTTGCTCTCTTAGGTTATTTAAATCTTAAAAAGAGAAAAACAAGAGATTCTGAATTCTGAACAAATCAAATGATGTTAAAATAAAGAAGTTCCTCTGGATAGAAAAAGTGGATTTTGGATTAAGTCCAAGAGTTTTAGAGTAATGTATGTTTCATAATTTAGTCTGTTAGTATTTTCTTTTTAATATCTGGTAAATAACCTTACTTAAAGCTTTAGAATTAAAATAAGTACTTTTTTAAAAGTTCCAAAATTTTACATTTCTGCTGGTCCTTACATCATACATCCATTTTTCTTATTTTTTTGAAAGTAGTTGTAACGGTTTATCTGCTCCCCTCAAAGCCTCTTGCGTTCAAAGTGGGGTTTTGGGGAGGAGCTTGGATTCTGGTGTGGTCCTCACCAGTACGGATGAGTTTATAGCTAGACAGGGTACTGGTGTGAGGAGCTGGGTCCTTCCTCCTTGGTCTCTCTCTGCTTCCTGCCTGCCACGCCATGAGCTGTTCTCCTCTGCCTGGAAGCCAGCTGACCATAGACTAAAACCTCTCTACAAACCGTGAGTCAAAAATAAAGGTTGAGCAGTGTGAATCGAAGGGTGGGGAGACAAACAAAACCTGTGCTCTGAAACACACTCACAACCACAGAGCTTTCAGAACACTGTAAGAAATCTCCAAAGCCACAGTCAAGAGCTGTGAGTCGTCTGAGTATTGCCCAGTCCTTTCATTATTCCTTCTATTAGAATGTCCTTTTATCTCCAAGTTGTCTTAATTACTTTCTCACTGCTGAGAAAAAATACCTGACACCCTAAGTTAAAAGAGGAACAGTTTATTATAACTCATAATTTTTATATGAGATATTTCTGCAAATAAAATATGGTATAAGCCAAGTGATTCTGATAGATTTACCTTGGAAAGACAATACTTTTTCTTACTGTATATTCATTTCTCTCTATTTTATATTGGCCATTTTATGAAGTGTTTCCTTCTTTCACTAATAAGCCCAGTGTGACCTGCCAAAATCTCTGGGTTAACTGGGAAGCAAATCACATTCATATATATA
>NW_022900943.1:8368049-8605828 GCF_012274545.1 Fukomys damarensis | reverse complement strand
ATATATATATATTTGACACAAATTTATCTCTATAAGTTATTCATCTATTTGTATCCACATATGTATGTACATTTTAAAAGCGTTTAATATGAACTACTAAATCAGTATCTAAATGAATGAGTCATGGATAAAAATAAACATCAAAAAATGAATAAGAATAGATAAGTGCAATAACAAGTCATTGCAACATTGAAATAAGTATTTTTGTAGGAAAAAATGGCTACGTTAAAAGCTAACTTAATTCTAAGTAGAATTTAGATGGCAGCATTCTTTTGCAGCTGGATTCATTAACTCAATCACGAGGCATTAATATTTAAAAATAAGACCAAGAGTGACTATTCACACACTGAAGGAAGGAAGGGAGGTACCAGGCAACCAGAACTCTCCGTATGTTTTTGCTTTGTGGAAACTTTGCCATTGTGTGTAATTACCAACAGTACAGGATGCTCTCGGGAAGACATTCATGAGGAAAAGTAGATGAGGCGAGAGTGGAGTTTCAAACCATAGCGCTTTTTAAACTATTTTTTCTAACTTGTGATACTCAAAAAATTGGATGTAATCCCAGTTGAATTTTAGTCTCCATACATATGCAAAATTTAGCCTGAGCTAGGCAAAGGTCATACATATGTAACAAGCTCTGCTATCTTCTACTAAAATAGTCAAATCTTTCATAATACTTTGAATTAAATTGATTATGATATGAAAATTTATCCTCATTAAATTTTGAAGAAACTTGTTTAACAAGTCTACGATTTTAAAAATGACTCAGAAGATCTTTTTAAGTGAATATCCTGGAATTTTCTGGAACAAGGAAGAGCACTGCATTGCCTTTATCATGAAACAGTGAGTGTTCTAGAACTACTTTATCAATGCAAATGCCCTTGCGTGTCTGTAATGCTTATACTGAGACAGAACAATAGGAATCTATATAACTAAAATTCCAAAAGTTGCAAGATGGGCCTTTGATCAAAGGCTGCAGTAATCATTAATTTTAATGAACAGGTCATTTTAGGCACATGAGGTAGATAAGGTCATGAAAGCAGTCATGGTGTGAGCACTACTTTCAAATCTGGTGAATAACAAGACTAAAATCAGGACTTTGCCAGCTACTTGCTCCATAATTTAGGGAATTTAATTTTTTTGATTCCCTAAAATAAAATAAAAAACTTAGGGGAGCACAGCATTAGCATTGATGTTTCTTTAGAGTTGCCTAGTGATTGCGATTGTATACAGGGATACAACAAACAAATTAAAGAAAAATATATAAGTATAGCAGCTATAAGGGACGTTAAAATCAGAGTGAATGAAACTCTGTCTCATTAGCTTCCCAACCAAGAAATTTCTAATACAGTTGTATCTTATGAAAATGTTCACCCGAACTTGGATTCTAATTTCCATGTGTCTATGCATAACATAACATCTTCAAATTCAATTTATTCATTAACACATGCACTTTACTATGGTATTCATGTTTCTGTTAAGAAAACCTCCATTCCCCACTTTAGCAAAATTAAAGTTATAGTGTGAACTTTAAAACTTTGCATTCTGTCATAATTGCACAACAGCTGCATATGTGGAGGGGGGGAGAGAGGGAGATGCGCTTGGATTTACAGTAAAGCTATATCCAAAGTACTCATCCTAAATTGAGAAAAGCACAGATCGAGATTGTATTATATCTAACATACTGAAACCACAGCTCAGTGATACAGTACACCGTAGAGTATCGCCTGCATACCTTCATGATTTAGTGACTAATTGAGAGCTGAGGATTGCTATTGCTCATCGATATGTGCGACGCTAGTCTCTTATCCTTAGCCCAGGAAATAATTAAAATTCAATGTATGGGTTCTGCTGAATGTGTATTGCTCCCACAGCATGGTGAAGTAAAAAAATTCTAAAGTGAAGCATAGCCGATGTAGATGTAACTAATTTATCAATCAACTTGTATTTCACATTTCAAGTCAGATGCATATTAAAGACTCCTCCTATCTCTTGCAAACTAGGTCACATGCTCTGCTTTTTTGATTTAAAGACAAAATGGTGCAGTTTTTAGTTTATCTGTTTTATCAGATATTTAACAATCACTGGATTATAAAATGCATGAAGGCAAGGGCAATGTCTACCATAGAAATACTATAATGTTCACTAATATCCTATAAGCATTTAATAAATATTTGTTGAATAAAGCATAGGTAAAATTATTGCTTTATGACAATTTAGCTAATGGTAAGTGTGTGCATCTCCTCATGTGTCTCTGAGTGGTGGTGTAAATTTCTTCTCTGAATTTGTTTCACTATGGTGAATTCATCCTGCTAATTTAAACTATACTCGTTCTCTGAAGACAGAGACTAGATTTTGATGGACATAGGTGATATCGGAACTGGCTCTTTGATGTCAAAATGTGCAGTTAATCATTAAGAACTGTCACATGGGATAAAGCCACCCATCTGATCAAACTAATACCTGTAGGGTTGTATATACTATGAATAAAATCCTTTCGGTCTTTTGCATTGCAGTATAGATATTTTTTTCCTGTGGTTTTTCAACATAAGATATCTGCCATTCTCAAAGTCATTAGGTGAAGATAGCATAAGGTCTTTATTTCATACCAGGAAGAAATGTGGGCGTAGGTTGCGTTCTCATCCCAACCCCTTCTCTGAAGCTTCCTGAGGCCCTCAACCATCCCAAATTGATGGACTGTGCTAGGTTTAACTCCAGTCTTCTATGTTTATTAGAACTATTTACATATAATTATAGAGATTAAATTTTTTCCACATATTCTAAGGAGTTAGGTACCCTATTCTTACCTGTGTATGTGCACATATTTGTGTATTTATTTGCATCTGACATATACTGTTGTCAAGATAGGAGAAAAGCATTTTTTATTTTTTGAAAATACATTATTTTCTAGAAGAGATCACTCTTTTAGATTTCTATTATTAAATAAAAAGCTTGCCACAAATATAATGGCTTAAAATTATACTCTTTTCACATTACAGTTCCTGTAGACCAGAAACATAGGCATGGTTTAGATACTGTGCAGAAGATCTCAAGCATCTGCAAACAAGTCTTCACTAATGTTTCAGTAACATCTGAGTCTCATGTGGTTGTACTGTTCATTTCCTTGGGTATACACAACTCATGGAAAATTCCTTCTCCATGACCGGAGAAAAAAATGGGCTGGGAAAGGAGAGGGAGAGAAAGAGAGAGAAGAGAGAAGGTGAGGGGCAGGGACAGACCCTCTGTGATACTGCTTCCAGTTTCTTACCTCTAGAACCCTTTTAGATAGTCCCATCTGATTAGATCAGGTCTACCTATAATAATTTGCCTTTTTATAAAAATCAGCTGATGAATCTTTAGCTACTTCTGAAAATTGTCTTCAGTTTGTGCTATTTTTTAGATTAGAAAGTCACCGAGTCACCGATGCAACTTATAAATGGTGTGGGGCATTGACATTCATACCAGATATCTTTATACCAAACTCACACACAGTTTACAAGTAATATGCATGCAAGTTTTCTGTACAAGCACTTCATTTTGAGAACTTTCATCATATAGGACAATGACATCTCCCCCCAAAGCCTCAGATGTTTGAAAGGTTATTGGATCACAATGGTGCTATATTTATCAATGGATGCTACTACTGGTTAGTTCTGTAACTGTACTCTTCAGAAGCAAGGCCTAGTAGAAGGAGGGTCACTAGGCATATTGTCTAGAAGGGTGCATACTTGTCCCTGGCTCCTTTTCTCTTACTTTTCCCTAGCTTCCACAGGTTGAGCAGCTGTTCCTCCACCATGCCCTTCTATCGTGTCATTTTTTCCTTGTAACCAGCCAACTACGAATGGAACCCATTGAAAATTGTGAAGAAAATAAACCTCTCCTCCTAAATTGTGAGAGTCATGTATTTCGTCCTGGAAATGAGAAAGTGACAAAATCAGATTTTGATATCAAAGTAGTGGGTGCCTTGCCGTGACTGTACCTGACCATGCGGATTGGAAGCCTTTGGAACTCGTTCATGTGAGGAGTTTGGAAAGATATGGAGATGCCAGCTAGAGAATCAGTAGAATGCTGCAAGAAGAAATTGATAAAAGATTCTGGTCAGAGCTCTGAAGACTAGAATGCTGATAGCAATGCAGACAGCAATGCCAACAGTAAAGTCCAGGCTCAGGGGGTTTCAGTTGGGAAAAAAGAGTCCATTAACAGTTGAACTAGAGGCCATGAGAGGTACTCTGTGGCAGAACATTTGGCTTCACTTTGCCCATATTCTGAGACAAGCAGAAGATTGTGATTAAGGGTAGTATAGTAATTAATCTGGCAGAGAAAGTTTTAAGGAAGCCCAGTGTACAGGATGTGGCACAGAAACTTCTGGCTGCTTTTAGTCACATCTACAATGAGACTCAGGAGTAAAAAGCAGGTATGAAAGTTTCCAGTTTCATCCAAAAAGAAGAACATGCAAAGTTGGGGCCATGGACAGCATTATGGATGAAAAGATTAGCACTAAAAAGAAGCCAAGTACTTCGCATAAGGACAATAGGAAAGATGGCTTGAAGACATCTAGGAATCATCAAGACATTCATAAATCTCCGCTTATAGCATTCTAAGGCTTTTCTAGCTAGAATCTCCAAATCTTTCCAAACTCCTCTGTCAAACCAATTCCAAAGGTTTCTAAGCCACATGGTCAAGTACTGTCACAGCAATGACCTCACTACTTTGGTACTCAAATCTATATTAGTCACTTTTTCTTTGCTGGGGAAAGATACCCAATGCCTACAACTTGAGGAGAGTTTTATTTGCCTCACATTTTCAGTGAATTTGGGTCTAACTTCATTGGTTCCTAGGCAGAAATGGAGTAGAAGGGCCTGGTAGAGGAACAGCTGCTGTCCCCGTGGATGAAGGGTGAAAATCTATAAAGCTTTTAAGCAGAGTCACTAGGATGTCTGCTAGAGAAGCACCACCTAAGTAATTGGTTCCCTGGGGTTCATTTCACCATGTTCGACCAACCATATACTCACAGGCCATTGTGTCCATTGTTCACGGGATTGGCTCCGGATTGGGCTATTTACAGAACTTTTCATTCCAGTACTGCTGGTTTTATAGCAATGCAGAATTCAGGATTTATGGGGTCACAGAAGCTTCCACCCGGATTTCAGAAGGTGTGGAATGCCAGGCCGTATGCCCTTGAGAGGACAGTGCAGAAAGCTGTGAGAATGTACTTGAAATTGCAGTGGATACCGCATGGAATTACAGATGCCAGGAGAGTGAAACATTTGCTGAGGAAAGCTGTAGGCAGAAAGCTGAGCCAGGCCAAGAGAGAAGCCACGTGAGCAGAAACTAGCACAGACATAAGAACAGGGCTTCCCTCGCCTTTTGGAGCTCACATCTTACACAACTTGCTCCAGGTGCTGGTGTGGAACTGCAGAATTTCATATGTGGCCTGCTGTGTTATGGTCTTGTTTGGTCCAATTCTTTTCTATCCCAGTATTTCTCCTATTTGGAATGGGAGTGCTTACCTTAGGGGGGATTGAACTCCGGTCCTTGTGCTTGCAAGGCAGGCCACCGAACTGCTGAGCTAAATCCCTGGCCCCATTTAACTAATTTTAATTTACTTTTTTACAGGGGCTCTTTGCCATAAGTCTCAGTGGAGACTTTGGAACAGGACTTTTTATCAATGCTGGAACTGCTAGGAATTTGGTGACGCTTAGAGATAGATTAATTGCAATTTTGAACTCCGGTCCTTGTGCTTGCAAGGCAGGCCACCGAACTGCTGAGCTAAATCCCTGGCCCCATTTAACTAATTTTAATTTACTTTTTTACAGGGGCTCTTTGCCATAAGTCTCAGTGGAGACTTTGGAACAGGACTTTTTATCAATGCTGGAACTGCTAGGAATTTGGTGACGCTTAGAGATAGATTAATTGCAATTGATGAGCCTGGGGGGGTGTAGCTGACAGTGCTAAATATGCTATTAAGATGTGGGTACTGCTTGGAAGTTAGTCACTGGGGACACGACCTAAAAAGGCGATGGCTCTCCCCCCCCCTCTCTCTCTCTGCGGCCATGGGGTCTTTCCAACATGACCTTCCATCTCAACATTGTAACTTAGATCAGACAACACTGGACTAAACTCACCGAAAACTGTGAGACAAACGAACTTCTCCTCCCTAAATTGAGGGTGTTATGTATTTCATCCCAGTGATGAGAAAGTGTCACTTTGTAATATCTACAATTAACCATTCACTGAAACTAAGAATTGTCTTAATTTGGCTAATAGTTGTTGTTAACTTTACACTTGAAATTTAGGATCTTAAAAATGTAAAATCACTTAGTCCCTAAATATAACTGTTTGTATCAATCCTGAATGATGATGCCAGAACAAACTCAGATGTAGCAAATACAACAATTTAATTGGTTTTTGAGAGAAGAGGACAATTAAACATGGAAAAGGCATGTAAGATACACGTCTGGATTTTGATGTAGTTTTCCCTTTATATCATGAACCTTAAAAAGTATTTTGTTGGGAGACAGTAGTCATGATGCTATATATTCTCACTTTGAATTCCATTCTTTATCATAAAACATAAGTAGCATTTAACATGCAATCAAATTAACTGCTCTTACAGGTATTATGACAACTTAAAAAGCCACAGTCACTCGTGTTGAAGACTACTCTTGTTGAATTCCAGTATTACCACTAATTTATAATTGATATTTGACACATTGTTTAGCATTTTGGGTTCTTATTTTCATTATCAATAAAATAATTACAAACAAAGGTATCAGCCTCAATGAAGAAGATTGAATCTGTTAGTTATATTCAGATTTTTTTGTGCTTAGAAAAAACAAGCATATAGCATCAATATGCATTTGTGTGCATATATATGCACATATATTTTGTGGTAAATCTAAATCTATAATATCTCTCTCTCTCTCTCTCTCTGTATATATATATATATATATTTTTTTTTTGTGTGTGTGTGTGTGTGTGTATGTGTGTGTGTGTGTGTGTGGTACTGGGGATTGAACTTGGGTCCTTGAGTTTGCAAGGCAGGCCACTGAAGCGCTGAGCTAAATCCCCAGCCCTATTTATATATTTTAATGCACACAAATATCAAATTATGCCTTTCACTGTTAGACTGTGTGTAGACAAGGAAATAACTAAACAAAAATTAAAGGACAGACAAACATGACAATAATATTTTTAAAAATTTCCGATCGATCCCCCCTTCCACTCCCCTTTT
Organism: Fukomys damarensis; assembly: GCF_012274545.1. Taxonomy (NCBI): domain Eukaryota; kingdom Metazoa; phylum Chordata; class Mammalia; order Rodentia; family Bathyergidae; genus Fukomys; species Fukomys damarensis. The sequence goes on along the minus strand of NW_022900943.1, from coordinate 8,598,594 downwards.
GGACCTTTTCTTCCCATCACATTATCTATTGTACATTTTAATCCTTATTTACACTTTCAGTTTCTCATAACAGAGAAAATATTCACTATTTACACGTGTGTGTCCTGTTTATTTCACTTAAGGATATTTTAAGGGTACGGCCTCAATGTGCATTCATTTAGCTATAAATGTCTCTGGTATCTCATTCTTTACAGTGGAGTAGTATTCCATTTTACTAAAAAGAAACACAGACACACACACACACACACACACACACATTTTATTCATCCATTCTCCAGTTAATGTGCAACTGGGCTGTTTCCAAGTTTTAGCTATTACAAATTGCACTGCTATAAACATATATATTGCTGAGGTATGATTCTTTTCATTCCTTTGGTTAGCTATATGAGATGAGGAAAAAAACAGAAATAAAATCTTTGCAAATAGGGAGGGGTGGAGGGAGGTCAGGGGAATGGGGAAAACATAAGATACATCATGTAAAGGTACAAATTTCCAATGACGAATGTCATCACATTGTATACCTAAAATGTACCAGTAAACATAATTTAAAAAAAGAAAACTGAAAAAACATTTCTGATCAGACTACATACTACTGTAAATGATGATATTCATATAGTCATAGGGCTATCGGTACTTTTTAATGGTCAGGATCAATGTATAAACAAAGCACCAATAAATCAAACATGCTGGAAAAACAGAATGTAATTTGAACAAACTTGCAAATTCAGAGTTAGCACTTTCAGAAAACAAGAGAGCAAAAGAGAGAGGAATTCGAAACATTTAGAGTCTCAAAATGTAAAGTAACTTAGTCCCTACCCTAAAATACAAAAGCAGAAAGTATGCTGTTTATCTCATATAGTTTCGGGTATTCTCTATATGCTGCACAGATGGATGGTGCAAGAAATCCACATTCTAATGTCATTTATTTTTACATTACATTTTATATATTACTTTCCTTGGATCAGCACCTGTTTGCAGTACATAATGCTTACATTCACTGTAGGGAATTGGTACGTAACACATCTTTTTTTCTCCCTCCTTCCATCCCACATTTATTTTTCAAGCATCAGATTCAGTTATTTATAAGGCCTAGTAGAGTTAATTATTATATACACAAATTGAAAACCACACTAATAGGCCACAGAACATATGAAATACCTAAGACCATTGTACTACGTCAAGGTACTCTTTTACATATGTTGTCTGCACTGGACTACAACTACTTTTTTTCCTCTCCCCCTTTTCCTTTTATCTATTTTATATTTTGTATGTTATTAAATGTGCCAAAGTAACCCAGAGAATACTTAGAAAAATTATACCATTATCAAATATTTAGGAAAGTGATAGAAGTCAGACAATCTTGGTGAATTAAAACTGCATTTTCATAAGCAGGTATCAAAGATATTGTCTAAACTTGATAAGCCAAAAATAAAAAAATAGTGGTGCAGGCTTATTGTGGGGTCTGAGATTGCTCCTGTGCTATCAGTATAGGTTGTTTCTAGGTACATGTACCATTTTATACATAATATATAGGTGTATATAGAATTTAGAGGTGCACGTATATTTAAAATCTGTACCAACAGCTCGTTCATGAAAGTAAAATTGAAAGAGAAGGTAAGGAACATTGTTTACATAAAGCATTCCTTAATCACCAATCTCTTAGCAATGCCTAGGAGCTCATCACTTGTGAAGCGAAGCATTATGCTTCCCGGGGTCAGGCTGTTACCATTCCGCCCTTGTGCTGAAGAACAGTGCCAGTTAGCCCATGGAGTTGTGCAGTTTTATATCTAGGCGGACACAGGCCCAGGTCCTGTAGATGGTGGAGGAGGGCAAACTGGCCTACGCACGGCTGCTCCCCAGGTAACGCCTACAGAACCACAGCAGAAGTAACGACGTCTCCCAGTGTCCAGAATCTACGGCGACTTTCTAGGTATACGACTCCGACCGCACAGAATCTAAGCAGCAACCAAAGAATCAACACACTGACATTACCGCTGCTTTTGCCTGTGCCTCACCCTCAGTCTATGCAGGTATTGGGCCGAGATATGAGACATGCAGCAATCGGTACAGGCTCAGCCAGGAAGCCTCGCACAGCCCTGCGCAGCCCGTTCTCACCGCCTGACAAGCTCGCCTAGGTTACCCCGCCTGTCTTGGTTCCAGTTCCCGCTGTGCTGCTGTGCACTGTCCCCCACCTTTGATATTTTTTCCTCTGTGTTCTAAAGAACTTTCTAGCAACTGTCGTAGGTTTAAAAACATCCTTTGAGCGGGAAAGCTTTATCTCCTTGTCACTTCTATATATTCTATATATTCACACCAGTCTTTAGCCACCATGACCAACAGGGTGTTTTACCGAAGAGATGAGTATCTGTCTCTCTTGAGAGGCTTTCTGCCCTCAACTTTTAATTTTTATTTCTCCTGTGCATACACTGTATATTTTATGTCTTGAGAAGTTTTAATAACCAATGAAGCCTCAAATTCATCATTGACTAGAGGAATCCTATAGTCTTCAGGTTGAAAAATAATTAAGAATCAATATAAAATTTTAAGATACACCCTATTTTTAACATTTTGAAAACAAACTTCTGCTGGAAAAGTTAGAAAAACAAAATTGACCTGAAAAATACTAGTTAAGAAAAAGGAAAGAAGCAATCAATGGTTGATTTTTTCCTAACTCACCTTAAGAATAGCAAAATTATATTAAAAAAGAAAAAGTTAAAACTACTAAATCTACTTGGGAAAATAAAAAGAAATCCCATTTGTGTTTTCTAGTTAGAGCTACCTTTGAGGGAACTTTTCTTTCTGGTTGTTGTATCTAATACTGCAATTATATGCCAGGTCATACTTACAGAACAATCATATCACTGTCCATTCTCAAATACATCATAAGATTATTGTGTTATCTTCTCTGCAGAATTTAAACCACCATTCAATCTATTGCTTTAATGACCTAACTAAATAATAACACAAGCTTTGGTTTCCAAGAACACGGACTGAATGCTCACTCCCACTTCAGTGATAACGTAGGAGGACATGTGTGTAATTTATAAATGTGAATGTCCACCCCAAACCAAAGGGGAGACACACACACACACACTGTTCCCCAGGGTAGGACAGGCACAGAAAGTACGCGAGACATAGGTCTCATCCTTCAAAATTGTGCAGTTGGGTGAAAACGAGGTTTTGCAATGAGGACAAGCTTTTGTACTTAAAAGTATCTCTGGTATGAAGGCTAAATTACTTTCTCACTTACCAAACCGGTTCTCAAGTAAAGGTAGAACTGGGCAAGGGAACATAATTTTTGAGTTTTGGATTATAAAAATATATGCAACACAGAAGAGATGGGCTCACTCTCGCTGTCGCCACCTGCTCACAACTTGGCCATGGGAGAAGGCAGCACTGAAATATCGAGTCAGCATGGAGCTAATAGAATCCTTAAGATACCACTCACTTCTGACCCAGAAATAGCAGAACCATTACACTTTCTTTTGGTTTCTTTCTTTCTTTCTCTGGAAAACCAGAAGTCAGATTTAAATTTGAGGAACATGTTTCCAGGATGGGACAACTTTGAGAGCCGGTGCTACCTATCACTTGTGCAGTTCCCAGACATGATGTAAGTTTGTTTCAACTTTCAGAGGATTTATGAACTACCCTCTCAATTATTTACTAAATTCTTTATTGCGCACCATTTATTTTTTATTAACAGACACTTGGTGACTTCGCTCAAGTTCAAACAAGCAATACGTCAACATTGTATTTGCATTATTGATGTTTCTGTTCAGTGCACGTCTATTGAGTGTGAATCCGCTCCAGTCGGAGTGCTGCAGATGGGGAGGTGAGCCAGGAGGAGAACCCACCCGCTCCTGCTGATAAGACAGCTAATACCAGAGAGAGCAAGGCACCCTGTGACATCCACACAGCCCTGGTCACAGCAAGCAAAACTTTACCCATCTTTTGAAATGTGAAGGAAGAGTGCAAGTGATCCCACTGGGTAGCTCTCTCCTTCCATCAGTGCTAATGTCAATTTGGGAAAAATGGAAGAGAAAAAGAAAATGGCTTCTAATATGAAAGATTCTTTATTTGTCACAACATTTAATTAGGATATTTTAAAAATGCACCTGCACTGAGAAAATTCTGCAGTGAGATTTGGAACTAGCTATTTATTCAATATGCATTTTAAAGTACTTATACGATGTAATCTACTCAATATGAATATAATCAAAAGAGGTTTAAAATATACAAATGGAAATAAAAATATGCACAAAAGAAATTGTAATACAAAAAGAATTCAATGGTAGGAACAAAAGGCATAGATAAAATATTAAAGGGTGTCCAGAGAAAGAGGAATTCATTTCAATATGTGTGTAAGCATTGAGGAGGGATAGGACAAGAATTATTTTTAAATGTTCATGTAACCATTTGGCTGAGTGAAAATTTCGAAGCTAGTATTTTAATCACTTTGGTCTTCTCATAAAATTTCATCATATATGAAATCATAAAACAAGAAGTTTGTTGGTACAGCTTTTTTTTTCCTAATAGAATAAACATGTTACAGAACTGAGCTTCCAGTATTCAAGTCTTGATGACACAGCTTCCCCCAAAGGCTGTGAGGAGGATAGTGGTGGACAGTGATTGTTGGTTGATGCAACCAGCAAATTAGATATCAGAAAGCACCCAAGTACTGATGATTCAACAGAGGTAATGGAGCTCAAGACTGCTGTCCCTTGCCCTGCCTCTGATATTCCCATCTTCTATCCTTACTGCGATAGGGCGGTCATCATTTCTCCAGAAATGTTGACAAGTGAGCTTAAGCTTGCTGGTTTGCTCTTTGTCATACTGCAGTAATCTAAAGGAGGCAGGCACAAACCCACAAATCAGCTTGCAATTAAAGAAGGGAACGCCGGACTGCTGCTATCGGAATTCTAACACTACAAGAGAAAGCTGTAGTTCCATCATGGTGGGGAGATCTTTTGCTTTATTCCATGTGCTTAAAAATGACAGACTCCAATAAAATGTATTATATTATAATATGTAAATGGAGTAAAAAAAAGCAGGTATATTATTGACTCCTACATGGGATTAGATTTTTTAATATTCCAGTGCACTTTTTATCTGTTCTTTTGAAAATGAACCCTTTTCTACTTGCAAAAGATAAACCTCCCTGTTTCCCATTGTCTCTTTTTTTTCCCTTTTGATTTATTTATTCTCTGGGTTTGTCTATAAGAAAAAGCAAAACATATTTAAGCTTGTGTGTCTGATTTATTTCACGTAACATTATGGATCTGACGTTCCTCTATTTGCCTACAAATAGAGGAAGGATGGAGTGGAAGAGAAAGTAAAACAATTAACATGTGACATAGATATGTACTGATTCTATAACGAACACATTCATTATGTAGTGCAGTTTATTAAAGGAACAAAAAAGAAATAAATAAATAAGTTCATTAAGTATAGAGAGCTCTAAAAGTAAACAGCCCATAGCAAGATGTTTTTCTAAAAATATACTCAAAGTACTTATAATATCTGATACAAAAAAAAACCAAAAGGAATATTATTCAATGATAAATCATGAAAAATATGGGTCAGCATCAGGACTATTAGGAAGGAATTAGTGTTAATTCCTGATAAATAATAAATCAAATCCCTCAATAAGGAAATCAAATACACACATAAAAGCCTACAGATACTCTGTGCAGTATATAAAGTCAGTGTGCTTAGCTTGAAAATATTAAGCTGATGTTAGAGAAACGTGAGAGAGGGATTGGTTGTTTAACAGAGACAGACAGCACCTGACAGTCTGACCTTCCATTTTTCTATGAAACTCAATAATTCAGGGAATCTCCCTTACCCCTCGTCAGGGGATTTTAACACTAAGCATATAGCGAGACTCTTGAAATATAAAGAAAATCCTGTCAGAGAGCCTGCTGAAAAGTTTTTCTTGCTGGTGAGGTACAGAGAGCAGGGACCTTCTTACTGCTCACAAGGGCTTCCGGTTGAAGAATATCAAAACAGAGCAGATAAACCTCATCCGCAGTTGCCTCGTTATCCAGGCATACATACTCCTTGAGAATTCATACAACCTAACAATGGGATGAAAGGAAATATTCTATCTTACAGTGGAGAGTAGCTTTATGAACCTCTCTTCTGCAAAGATAGGATCTCTTGAGAATATAAATTTATTCTCCACGTTTTAGAAAACACACACTAAGCCATGCTCTTTCAGGAAATTTAGATGTGAGAATGCTTTGAGACACAATTTTAGCTTTTGGTGACAGACTACAAAAATAGCCACCCAAGTCTTCAGAGCGACTGCCTGCCACTGACTGCTACAAAGACCCTCAGGTGAGACACCAGGACTGATCTGCTTGAACAGCCTACGTTCTTAAGAAAAGCATACAGTCGAGAGGGGATAGGAGTGTTTTCTGCCATCCCCATGGTGGCTGCTCAGTGATCTGTGTTCTGTAAAGCAGGGGTCCCGAAGATCCAAGGACATGAACCAGCACTAGTGTGTGGACTATTAGGAAATGGGCCACACAACAGAAGTTGAGCAGCAGGAGAGGAAGGAAGGGAAGACATAACTCACTTATGCTGGCACAGCTCTGCGAGGAGACAAATGTAGAGAGCACACATATTCTCTGATACGCAGAAGTGCGATGGCTCCCTGAAAGTAGATGACTAAGCTGAGCTGTCGAGTTTTAGAGCTGCTCCTGAGATTTCCTTCTAAAGTACAGTGACCACAGGTGGCACATTCCAGTGAGACAGAGTGGGATGGGCTGCTAACCTTGCTCGCGCCTGCGACATGTTCAGCCTGCTCAGTAAACTCATTCTGGCATGTGGTGGGGGCAACTGTGTTCAAGGTGGCAGATACAGTGGGTTCATTCAAGCCAAATGGAGTTATAGGAGTGACAAGTGAACACGGGGGTGTCTAAAATATTTTGAACTTTAGCAGAGATTTTGAAAGAGATTGAGCAGGGGTCTTCTTTTTTCCAGCGGGTACAATATCATCTATAAGAGTTTGAATATTACTTCCCAACAACAAAAGACTCTTGAACTGGGAGGGAATCGACCCATGACCCATTTGTGAACAAGCCACGCGAACTGATTCTGTCCACGCCAGATGAGGATCAGCTGCTCGAGACTGCAAATGAAGGTGGCCTTAAAAGTATATCTGAGCCACACATTCCAAATATCCACACATTCTGGATTACAAACAAGATGGGGTATCCTGACAACACCCCAAAACTACTACAAAGCCTGATTCCATTTTCGGCATTTCATCTTTGTGAAACAGGGTTCTCTGGGTTGACAGCAATGAAAGCAAGATTACGGAATAAGCTTGATAAAAGCAATGCAGTGTAGGCATTACTGCCTCCTGTCACCCCAGGAGGAGACCATGCAGAGGCAGGAAAATAAGCTCAGGCTTCCCCAAGCTTCCCCATGATCCGGCCTGATCGTGAGTTATGTACTTGTTTCATTATATATTTCAATGGAATACTAACAGAGATGAAGTGACGGTAAGTACAATGTTTGAGTTATCCCAAAACCATCTCACCTGTAACCCGTGTCTGTGGAAAAAACTGTCTTCCAGGAAACCTCTCCCTGGTGCACAAAAGGAAGGGTCTGCTGTTGTCAATCCACAGTTTAAAAAAGTGACAGATTCTCACCGATTTTCTGTAAATGATGGCATATTCTGTAACAGGTATTGAGTGCGACTAGTGTTTAGGGTTTGGCAAAGCTCTGTCAATGTTACTGCAAAATATGTGACTATTTGACCAGAATTTGGCACCTCATCGTAAATTACCCTCTCTCATTTTTATACTGAGTGCTTCAGTGAACACCGCCCACACATTTTCCCCGATTTCCCATGTTTACCGAGAAAGAATAAGAGAGATAGCAGTCAGACTAAATCTCAAATGAATAGATAACGTTCAGTGCTTAGAAGTACAAAGAGATGTGCATCAGTTGAAAATACAGGAAAATAAATCCCATTAAGATAAAGCATCTAATTTTAAAAGGGGAAAAAGAGAAAATTTACCAGGTGGTTACAAGCTAAAGCTCAAATCCCTTAAAATCAGTAACTTTATGTGTGCTTTTCCCATTTTTTAAAGTGACAGTAAATCAAGTCACAACAGAGCATTTTACTTTCTGGAAAACGTTATTATTTTTAACTTGTGAAACTTTTAGAAAAGGGTTTGAATTTATTTTACGCATACTTTTAATATATATTTCATTACTTTATCATAAAACAATATTAGTAACAAGAAATACCTTAAATATTACTTCATATAAACCTCTCTTTTAGATACATCAACAGATAGGCTCAGATTCTTTAAGAGGTTAGTGTAAAGGCAGAATGTACATTAAATGAGACAGATTCTAATGCTTATCTTCAGATTTAAGCCTGATGCCATTTTCACCTCCCTTGACCAACTATCTTTAATATGTGTACCTTAAGTAATAAATTACATGTATAGGTGTTAATACTATGCATATACAACAAAATGGAAAAAGGCCTTGGAACATTACAAAGGAAATAAACTACCATAACTGTAGAAGAAGATTCTGCTTAAGTCTCTGTGTTAAACCAAACAAAAACCAGTATCAACCCGGTCAATTTTCTGAGAAGATGCTCTCATGCTCTCTGAATAAAGAGAAAATGTTTATGCTCTTATCCTACCATGTCGTTACTACAAATTGTAAACTAGAACATTTACCTTTCTCTTATCTTATAGTCTGCATGAATGAAACCAAACGCTTCCTTTAATCTATTTTGATTATCTGATTATGTTTTATGAAGTTATATAAATGTTTAACCTGTATTAATGAATTATAATTATTTCATCCAGTGTTACTGCAAGGCATTTACATACTTTTGTTAAAGAATTTGATTGTTTACTCCATTCTTTTTTTCACTACTATGGACCCTCACAGCCTAGAATGTCACATTCCATGGCAGAAGGACAGAAAGAACTGAAGTGTGGCACTTAGGACAAGGACACTGGCATCATCCCAGAGTTAGCCTTTCCCAGGTAGGGCCCACTCTGGTCACATGAGCCTTTAAAGATGAGAACTTTCTCTGGCTCCAGTAGGCAAGTCAGTCAGAAGAAGCTGAAGAAATGCAAAGCATGAGTAGGGTGCATGTTCCTCCACTCTTCAGAAGACGTGGGCCCAGTGTGAGTAAGAATACAGGTGACCTCGGAAGACTGGCCAGAGTCCCTCCCTCATGCCGAGCCAACAGGAAGGGAGACCCCAGCCCTACGCACCTGAGGAATTTCATTTTCCCAACAATCTTGACTGAGCCGGAAAGAGATTCTTCCTACCTTTTCTGAGAACAGGAGAGCACTTGACACTTGACTTTAACTCAACAGTCAAGGAATAGAAGATTCAAAGGGCATAAAATAGTCAAAGTAACCCTGGCTTCTGATCTATGGACGTGTGAAATAATAAATGTGTATTGTTTTTAGCTGGTAAGTTTGTGATATTTTTGTGATTATTTGTATAGTAGCATAGTTTTTAAAATGCAAATAAATGCAAAAATATTCACTTGTTTAGCATGAGATTATTTTTCAGTCATGATTACACCCATGGCCTCTTTCAGAACCTTTCACAATATAGATTATCAATACATTTTATTGATTGGATGTAATTCTCTTTCATCTTACATCCTTGATCTTCTTTTAAGTTGCTTTATTCATAATTTCTTTTCATGATAGCTCATTTACAATAAAAGCAATGTAAGACAAAATCCAAAGTCATACTATAAAAGTAAGATTTATAATATAGCCTATCACTTACTTGGTGCAGTAGTAAGTTAAAAATATTTTAACACAAATTTAACACTGGGCTATTAGGAAAATAAAAAGGAAAAAGAAAGAAAGAAAACAGGAAGGGAGGAAGGAAAGATGGAAAGAAGAACGATTTCTTACATAGGTCTCTTTATCTGGAATCAAACTATCCAATTGACCAAAATACAAATTTTTAATCCAAAATACAGACATTTTATACCAAAATTTATAGTGAAGATCATAATTACAATTACCCTCTGTAATATATTGCATATTCTTTTATTAGCTCTCAGTCTTGGGAACTATTGTTGAAGGGTTTTTTTTCTTTTTTCTGTTTTTATAAGAACATCCAAGCATATGTGAATGGGGCCAGATTGGTACAGTTTGGGTTTGTGATGTTTTACTCTCCAACATTGGAGAGTAATTTATACTTAGGGAATCCATGGTAAGTTAACATGCCTGAGACACTATACTACAAAATGCCTCTCAGTAGAGAGAGAGAGTTGTCTGCTAGTGCAGACTCTAGACTAACTGTCCACATTAGCAAAGAGATTGGTCTTAGGTTAGCTTCAGCAATAATGATGTTTACAGTTTGGAGATGTAACTTCTGTCAGCAGTAGTTGCTTTTTAAATGTTTTTCTAAATTTATACAAACTGCTGATATACACTCCAAGTTAAATTCATATATAAATAAATGACCTATCAGTCCATTAATCAAGTACATTTATGTGGATTAGCATAACTAACTTTTGGCTGCAATGATTAAAATCAAGAATTTCAACTCTAGTGCTTTCATCGGAGTTATTGGAAAGTGAAATAGGAATATTTGTACCATACACACCTGCTTGAATGTTTACTTGTGATTATGTAGGCTCCATTCCAAAAATTTGGAAGCATTTAAGATATGAAAATATGGCATTTGTAAGACATACTTCACATTGAGAAGCTTTAATATTGAGGCTGTTTTGTCCCATGCCCCAGTCCCAAGGCAAACAGGGAGAAGTTGTGGGATTAAAATGGTCAAGATGCAATATGAATATGTACTATTCTCCCGGAGAAATAGAATTATTATGTATCATACATATACACTAAAAAGAATACACTCACAGATTAATGCAATGACTGATCCAGAATACCAGGCAGAAAAGTTATTTCCAAAAATAACAAAATATAGAAAATGACAGTCCTATGTTGTTCTTTAATTGTGAAGTCCCTTGCACTGAAGAGAAAATAACAAAGCAATAAAAACACTACACATGGGCATTAAATCGAAGAGCAATCTTATCTTTTTCCTGCAATAATTTTAGTAGATTTTTATTCTCACATAGAAAGTACTTGTGTGTTCAGGTGGAAATCAGCCTGCCTCTCCTGATGACATCACCATAAAAAGCTTACAAGCCCTAATTACCCACTGCTCAGCATAGTTACTGAAGTGCTACATCAGAATCCCATTGGTTGGAATTACAATACTGATATGATTATTGCCAAGCCAAGTGTTCGATTTTCAATAAGGCTGAAAGAATATGTTAGAGTTAAGTTCAAAGAGAATGTTTATCTGTGATTTCTAGTGGAGCATACTCACTCATTTTATACTTTTCACTTAACTGCCATCATTGTGAGGCAAGTGTGTAGTTTTTGCTAACGCATAACATAGTTTGATGATATAAACACAATCCAAGGGACATCCCTTTCCCATAATTGTGATATCTCTTTTCAAGCAAATTAGGTAATGAAAAAAACCTTTAAACTCAATATAGTCTAAAGGACTTTCAACATCTAACGAATACAACAGCATGCTTTATTGTCACTGAAAGGGATATTCAGTTGGCCCCGTGATATTTGCTCTTACTATAGCATTATACAGCTTGGTATATTTGAGCATGAAGGCAATCAAATATTTTAATTATCTCCTTGCCCACTTCGATTGTAAAGTACCAAGCCTCTTTGTCAGGGCTGTTTCTGCAAGTGTAAACTAAATATTCAAAAGAATATGCTCCATTATATGCGAAGGTAATTAGGAAACTCAGAAATGGCATTGTCTATTTCTTGATTAATGTCCAACAAACACTAGCCGTTATGATTTTGTAGTTTATTGCTGCAATACTTGTTATTCCTATTGATTGTATGATGTAATGAACATTACATAGTAAAAGGTATTATGTAGAATTACTATCATCATGATTATCTACAAAAATAATCATTGGAAATCTATGAACTATCACCAATTTTTCTAAACTGTGTGTTAAAATTGTCAGAAATATGAAACCTGTGTGTTCCGGACAGCAGGACAGATAGACAAAGATCTTTCCTGCTAAGCAGGTTACTGAGTGTTTATTTCAACTAGAAGTGTGATTATGAAAAGAAAAGTTAGCATCTCTATCAAATTATAATTCTCAGATATAAAAGGAAGACCTTGAATGAGCAGGTACCTCTAGAAATGTGTATTGGAGGGGTGTACCGAGGTCATGGTGTTTGGAAGGAAAGACTGGCTTGCTGAGCTAAGTTTTCTGTTATAAATGCTAACCAACCCTCACATGAGTCAGAGCAGTGCAATCCCACAGCGCCTAGGCAATTCATCCAAAACTACTGGTGGGCCTGGAACTAACACCTGGCTTTGATAGCTGGGGACAGATAAATTCAGAACTGACAGTACTATGCTGTACACTGAATATTTGCAATATGAATAGTAAAGCGCATTCTCCAGTGGACATTGATTGGGTTTGTAGGGTTGTAACATACATATCATATCAGTATTGGAGCATTTTCCCATTTTATTTATTAATGTATCAAGTACTTGTTAATCCAATTTTGCCAACCTAGCCTGTATGTGTCAGTAAAACTCCAACCTGACTCACATTTCCCTTCTATAATGTAACCTGAAAGACCAAACTTTCTCAGGGACATAAGCCCTATATATTGTCTGTAATTTCTAAAATTCCTCCACTCTTAAAGTTTACAACTCTACAAAGTCCTACTTCATCTTTGATGGTCTGTTAACATCTGGTTTCTCATCTGGTAAACAGAAGTCATTGTAAAAACTGAAAAAGAAAAACACTTTACTAAGAAAATATGGCTTGAAACCTGCATTTTTAGTCCCTACAAATTTCCCTATCATCAAGCGGAGAAAAAGTTCATAACTATGTGATGCAATATGTGGAAACTAATGCAACAGACTTATATCCTTCAAGTTTTTCTCAATAACAATTAATGTCAATTGAAATAATGAACATTGAATTGCTCAGAGGTTTTCCACGAACATATTCTTTTCCCATTATATCTATCCAAAGTCTTAAAATGTTACCTCTTGCCTTGAGTTCAGCTTCTTGGGGTATGGATACCTCCTCATAGAGCTATTTTATGATACAGTGTACATATTCTTAGTGCCCTCTCTTCTATAGTTACTGTCAGTGCTAGTATTATCTCTGCTTAGTATCCCAATTATAAATCTACTCATCCTGATGTCTTATTTCACAAAATAAGGTATCATCATCATAATAATAAAACCTTTGGCTACAAATACTATCAATTCATCCCTATCTTCCTTTTTGACAGCTGCATTCCATTTCACTGTCTCGATTACTGGGCAGTTAGGCTGTTTCCAATATTCAATGTAATTAAAAGGTTTTAAGAAATACTACCACTGTGGATAAATAATCACATACCTGTGTGATTAAACTATGATGGAAGCAGTCCTAAAAATAGAAATGCTCGATCTAAGAAATGTATTGCAATTATTTGATAGCAAGTCAAATTTTTCTTTACATATTGCATTGTCAAGGTTGACCAACAGCTGATGTTCAACCACAGTTCTATCCGACCCTAAGTAACTCAGAATCTCTCTAAATGTACACAGGGATGACACTTTTCACCCCTACTTTCATACGTTGACAAAATAACTGAAGGAACTAGTGATTAAAAATACCTGGGGAAGGGTAAAAAGGGAAAAGAAAAAAGTGTGAGATAATGAAAAGATGGAAATAAAGTGGTTGCAGATGGGGAGGGGAGGAGGGGGTGAAGGGAGGGCAGGGACAAGGGGTAAAAATGAGAACCAAGACTTGTCATGTAGAGGTACAAGATCCCAGCGATGAATGTAACTATACTGTATCCCTAAAATGTACCAATAAACTCAATTGAAGCTGAAAAAAAACCTATCATGTTTTTCTGCTCATTTCCTTTCTTCATTTTCTCTTTCTTTCTTCACTCTCAACATTTCTTTTTTTGCTTTAAACTTTCCTAAGTTCATATGAAGGAAGAGGTTAATATCGCATTTTTCAAAAAGCCATTTCATTATACCGTTTTTTTGAAAACGCAAATATTTTTCTGAGAATAGTTTGTTACAATTAACACTCTACCTTCCCTTTCATGTATACGTAACAGAGTAATATTTCACATATGCTTACCATAAACATTCAACATTCATTTCCTCACACCACAGTAGAAGGATTAAAACATTTAAAGCATGTAAAATGCTTTAAAGAGAAAGAGCATAAGCTAAAGGTGACAGAATTTTGCAGTGTACTGAAATATTTGACATTTTCTGGAGATGTGTTTACACTTTATCTGTAGATATCATTGATTTTTGTCTCTTTTCTTTTACTCCAAAAAGTACATAAAACTTTTAATGAAATACTGTATAAAAAACTGCTACTTTTTGGTAGAACTGGAGATCCCCCGAAGCATCATAAAGTCAAGGTTGCAGAGTATTGTTTGCAATTGTAAAACAGTGTTTGTTAATGAATTACTCGTTTTATGCACACGAACAAGAAAGCTGTACAGACCCTGAAGAACAAGCAATCACAGTGTAAAGCAGTAACGTCTATACTAGGTGGTTCTATTTTAGGGACAGATTTAGGAACCTGAAATACTATGAGAAGTCCACAGAATTTAAGACATAAGCCAACAAAAGGAAAACAAATATTCACTAGTGTGTGGCAAAAGATGTGTCATGTATACAACCCGCCAACCCACCCTGCTATATAAACACAGACAGTAAACACGTGATCTCCGACCCGGAGAGGCTTGTATAAAGGGACAAAGTAATACGCCGCTGACACTATGAACCATGCCTACCCTAGGGACAAGTATGCAATCTGCTAAAGTCCTTGGGAAACCGCGAAACCGTGTGCAAGTAAGTTACAGGTTCAGGAAACAAAACGTTGATGAAAATAATGTTTCTAGGAAAAGTATCTACTAACTGAGAATTAAGAAGAAAAAGAAAAGTGTGTGTGTATGTGTATGGTTAAGTGACACAAATAACCAAAGTCTGGATCTTTCCCAGATGTTTGTAGAAAGCATTTCTGTAAATCCCACTGATCTCTAAATCTCTTGTCAGAAGCTCCTTTGTCCATACGCCTTTGGCTTCCTGAAACATCTCTAAGCAGACAACCTTGTGGCACTGTCATCAAATATGGGACAGCTAGGCTGAAATCTTGACAACTTTGATTGAGTCTTTAACACAAAGGACAGCAGAGATGATTTCTCCATGAATAGGCTTGTACTCCGAGCACAGGACAGCTGAGTCCAAACTAACCTTGAGATCAGGCTGCTGATTTACTTATAAAGTTTGTGTTTGTCCTTCTTAATATTCTAAACTCCTAGGAAAAATATTTAGCCTTCACAGTGCCATCCTAAAAGCTCAAGGCCATTCTTCGTGCTGATTATGAATCTCATAATTACACACACCCGACTGATAAACGGCAGTTTCAAAATGATCACAAATGCACCTGCTCAAGGCATCAAAGACCTGCATATTCGTTTTGCCTTTGCCAGGTAATCTTCAGAAAATCTTTGTCTTGCTCTGAAAAATCAATTTTCTCTTCTGCACAATCAAAGCAAATGTGGTTGCACTGCCCATTTTATTGCTCATTAATTTTTGAGTTATATATTGAGGGCTAACTGTGTGTCAGGCACCAAGCTACTGGAAGAACCAAATGAAAATTAAACAATATAAAAGTACTTTAAAAACTGAAAAGTTACTTGTATACTATTTTTAATCAGGATGTTGATCAAACTAGAATTGTGCTGTTACTACATTTTGTTCGATTCCACTGTGGGCAGTAAAATATAAGTGTGGTTATGTTGTGATATGCAGCCCTAACCCTTAAAAAAATTAACCACTCACAACAATTCAAACAACATAAAATGCTGTTTCAAATTATCATGATGGAAGGTAAAGGAACAAAATTGTCAGGACAAGCCAGTGGGAGAGACACCGGAGTTTCACTTCTCCTCCTTTTTTTTTCCTGTCTTTTCATGCTTTCAACTTATGTATACACATCTGGTCCTGCTAGCTACTCCGATTCCTCACTGAGTGACCAATAAGGGCTTACCCAGCTCCCACTTTATCATGCACCACTGACCTTTGTTCTTACTTACAGGGACTAAAAGCAGCCAAAGTCTCGTGAGATGGAATGGACTTGGTACTCAGATTATTTTTTGTGTTGTCATTTGATGAGAGAACTCTTGAATGCCTATTATGAGATTTTATGTTATCATTGATTTTTCATTCCATACTCCCATGCCAACAGTGATGTAGAAAGGGAAAGTCAATTCTTTCTGTATTTTTGGACTGTTTACTCTCGCACATTCATTGCAGATGATTTTGTAAAGAGCATTGATTTCTCAGGGTTGATTTTATTTTTTATAAAGTAAGAGCATATACAATTAAAACAGTATTTTAGTATTATAGGAATATGGGGGTATTGATTACTGCTGATATGAAGTTGTATATGTAGCTGTTTTCCACTCTTGTTTTAATAGAAATTGATCTTTAAAAGGAAATTCCAACCAGGTATTTTATAAAATTTGTGTTGGAAGTTATAAAATGTATAGATTAAAACTTTGAAAGCAAAGTTGTGTACATCGGATATGGAAATGAATAGCTGATAACCATCATATTTTATATATTTCTATAGCTAGAAAGTATTACATATCTCTAAAACATATGAACTTTATATATATATAAACATGACAAAAATACAAGAGAAAAGAGTCAGGAAAAGACAATAAAAATAAAATTAAAGTATAAAGTCACTAAAAAAGATCATCTAAGGGAATTCAAAGGTGAAATTCCACTAACCTTGGAAAATAAATCTTTTTGCCTTGGTGTCAAAGTTTAGGGGCACATGTGAAAGGCTTACAATATAATTTTGTAAAATTTAAAATTCACTGTGATCTCATTGCTCTTTGTGAAAAAATGAACATATTCTTGGTAACAATAAATACATATGCAGTGAATCAGAGTCATACCTGTCCCATAGAAATGACTCATACCTGTCTTTTATTCTGACTGACATAAGGTAGTTCAAGCAATCCTGATTAGCAGTAATGATAAGATGCATGCTTCTCTCTTCGCTCTGTCTCTACAAGCTGATACCATGAGTCATTTGCCCAAGTTCAACATTCTTGGACCCTGGATTTGACTAGGACCTGAAAAGGTGCCGCTCAGAACAGGTTTTACAGGTAGAGAAGGAAGCTTTTAAATGAAAGATATGTGAAAAAGAGATTTGGTTTTAGTTTTGTAAATTTTGCATTTTGATCTTCAAGCAGAGGAGAAATTCACAATGTTATGTAGAATGAGAATGAGGATAATTATCCTCTAGAAATGTCCATATGTTAGATGTACACAAAATGCCTTTGTAAAGGAAAAGTTATCCTGAAAGTGTAAGACTAACACAGAATCGCCACAGTAAAACAGGACAAGAGCTAAATAAGTATAATGTGGGTGTAGAAGGGCAAAAATTACAAATATTTTAGAAACTGAACAATAATGTTTGTCATCTTATTAGATGTGGAAGGTGCTAAAAAGAGCAGAGAAGTTGACTTTGGATTTTAATCCAGGATTAATAGAAATGTAGCAGAGACAAGGAAGAAAAAGAGAAGCAATGAGCAGTTTAGCAAGGGGAGATTCATGAGTTTAAATTTGTCAAAGAAAACTGAGATTACGATGTTACAGAGCTACTGGAGCTGACTACAGAGCTACAGAGCGATACTTGGAAATACACTCGTGAAGTCCAGGAGAGGGCTGAATGCATGTTTGATAATCTTCACACCGGCAGTGACAAATAACAAGCAGACACATGCAGACGATGATGATGGCACAGCAAATCGCCAGTATGTGTGCGACAAAGGTCAGCGGTGGAGACTTTGAGGAGAGCAACCATGATTAACATGAACAACGTCCAAAGCTCAGCCATCGCAGTTCTAAGTAAAGAGCTGAAGCATGTGAATCTATGTGTCTGAGTTCTGCACTATCACTTTAGATTGAATCACATGCTCTACCATCCAAGTTGTCTTTTCAGATTTGTAGGGAGCTCTAATATTTCGAGACTTGGACATACATTTTTTTTCTGGGCTCTGAGTTAGGATGTGACAATTTTATACAACTTAACTCCACTTTCTTGCCCTTTATAAATGTACCTCAACATTTAAGGGTTGGCTTGAGAGACAGAGAGCGGAAAAGAGTCACAAACACCTGTGAAAGATAGATCAATACCAGATTGACATTGAGTGCATGCACATGCAGTTCACTTTTGTAGTTAGAAGATACATAATTATGATTGGTTTTTTATACGGGAGGTCAGAATAAATGTGTTCATTTCATTTGTCTTGATTTTACCACTTGAGTGTCTCCACATTCATCCCAGGAATGTTTGTTTTTAAAATAGGGTCAATGAAAAAAAAACATGCAGGGCTGGGGATTTAGCTCAGCGGTTCGGTGGCCTGCCTCGCAAGCGCAAGGACCCGAGTTCAATCCCCGGTACAAAAAATAAATAAATAATTAAATAAAATAAAATAGGGTCAATGACAGATAGCATAATTTTGGAAATCCCTTTGAAAGCCATGCACACCTATTAAGTATGAGACATATTTAAATGACAAACAGGTGAAGCTTGTATTTTTCAATAAACTCTAGTTCCTAGCACCCTAGATGTCCTAAGTCTATTATAGCCACCAACATTCTTCTCTCTTCTGAGATTACAGTGGAATTATAAATGTGGAGGTGAAAAATATTAAGTAAATTATTAAAAGAATAATTTTTAATGTTTCTATCCATCATATATAACATGGCAATAATTCAAACCCAATTTTCTACAAATTCCAAACAATGTATTTTTTACATCCTGTTTCTATTTACGGCTGCTGATTTTTCAAACTAACAACTGTGCCATTCATTTTCTATTAAATTTCTCCTTAAACTTTCCCCCAAGATGGGCCAAATAATTTGTGTGGGTAAAAAGAAAACATCCCTTGGAGCCCAAGACCCTCACAGTTCTGCGATCAGCCCCTGGGATCAGAGAGAAGAAACCGCCTCTTCTCCAGTTTGATCCCCAGAGAGCAGCGCAGCTGTTCACCAGGGGCCGATGCCGTTTGCAGCAGAGTAGTCACAGGCCTTGCTTCCTTCTCAGGGCACCTCCTCACTGCATCCACTTCCTAACATTTTCCTCTGGGTTTCCTTAAGTTTCATGACACTGTCATCAGAAGCTCTTTGGGCTCAGGTAAGCCCCTCAAAATTGTAGGAAAATAAATCGTTTAAGACGCAAAGTGGGCTGAACATAAGGTTGGAGGTTTATATATATGAATTTGCTTTAAGTACTATAATTAAACTCCCTAATAGTTTTCATATAACTCTCGGATTTTCAAAGCAAGTACTGTTTCAAGACAACATGTAAGTAACTAAATAATATCTTTCTGTATAAACTGGAGGCAAAGCTAAGTTCTCTGAGGCCAACCATATCAAGTCAATTCTGAAAAGAGAGGCAGAGAGAGAGAGAGAGAGAGAAAACAACTCAGCATTTTCTGAGTACTACATACTACTTGAGACATTTTTCTGATAAAAATATCTGTACACTATCTTACAATGAAAGTAATTATATCATATTCTCAATAATGTAATGAACAAACATGTCTTATAAACATAATGGCCCTTAGGCATTTTGAAGCATTCAGGTATAATGATAACAGAAGGAACTACTCCTTATAGTTGAAATGAGTGAGGATATCCCAACAGAAAGGTTCTTGCATGAGTAGGTGATATACATGACTCAAATTATCAAAGATTAAGTAAGACTGGATGAATAAAAAATATGGACAGTAGCAAAAATATCTTTGATCCATATTTCAATGAGAGTCATTGTAAAGATTTTATTTGATCTGTTTTTTTTCCAGAAAATTAGTGTTCCATGTAAAAAGCCAAGTTTCTATTGGAACAGTGCAATTCTCAAAATATTAAATTATATGCATTTCTCACATATTCATATTTTCCCACACCTACTACTACCAGCAATTAGTATCAAAGATATGAGTAACACATTGCTCTAAATGTATAAAAAAATTTTAGCACTGCGGTTAGAATGTTTTCAATCTTGGCAAGACAAGCAGAGATTCAACAAGCAAAATAATTTTCCAGATGAATAGGAGGCTAACAATCTACATTGTATACTAAGGGCTTTAATTATAGGCCTTAAACCGAATCCCAAGGGCTTCCTCAAACAGTCTCTAAATATTAAAATAAACAAACAAACTGAAAAACCATAAGCAAGCATTTAAAAAAACAAGTGCATTCTCTTTTTATTCAGAGATTTTATTAGTTGGCCAACACACAGTGTAGAAAATATAAGTCCATACACAAGGGGTTGGTTTACTTCCCTGATGAGATCTGCTGTGAAGCTTCATATTTTGAGTTGTGTATAAACACTAATCTGCATATAAGAAAGTAGGAGGTTTAGACAATTTTTAAAATAGGAGCAACCCACCCCCCAAATAACCAAATAACTGGAGGGGCTGGGGGCTGTTCTTGCCAATACTGTCTAGTTTAATCAATTAATTTACATGCAATTGAAAATTATATTTGAATGAGATTCTACTTTTTAAAGAAATGTAAACACCTATATAATATATTAAATAAAATATTTCCATTTTATATTCTCTCAGAGCCCAACCTCATGATAGTACTTTAAGTAAAAATTTGTTTTGGTGAACAAACTTTGTAGATCTGAATGTCTATATGGGCAAAGAAAACAAAATATTCTAGGGGCCAGGGATTTAGCTCAGTGGTTCTGCCACCTGCCTCGAAAGTGCAAGGTCCTGAGTTTAATCCCTGGCACCAAACAAACAAACAAAAATAAATAAAATAAAATATACTAGGTTTGCCACCAGTGTGAGAACATGAAGAAAGTTTAGGCTAGTAAGTCATGTAAGATACCCTAATGAACTTTTTCAAAAATGTTCAGGGATATTTAGCTCTGATTGAACCTTCAAGTTGGAAATTCCATCTTTTGCTTGTGTTGTGGGATATCTGACATATAGTACTAATTTTTAAATTTATTTTTATTTAATTTTTGTACCAGGAATTGAATGCAATCTTATGATTGCCAGGCAGGAGAGGTGCCACTGACCTAAAACCCAGGCCCCCTGATTTGTAATATTTTATGGTTAAAATAATCTAAACTCCAGCTGAATTTTTCTAATTTTCAAGATAGATGTGATATTCGAATTAAAGTATAAAAAAACTCTTCTTTGATGCTCTGTTTTCATCTAGAATTCATCTCTTCAGTCATTTCATATATTGGCAGTACCTGTCCCATTGCTTGGGTTTTTTTCCCACATCGATGAAACTAAATTACAAAAGTTTATCCTAAGGTTGCTGTCAGATTTGTACTTTGAGTCAGAAAACCGACCTGCTACTCAGTGTAGAACCCCTCACAGAGTTCGTGTTTGAATTTCATTACAGGACTTTTGCTCACTGTATGGGAGCTGAGCATGTGGGCATAATTTGGAACTGGACATTTTGTTGTCCAAGTTCATCGGAAAGACTATGGCCATCACTATGCCAGTCATACTCGCAAGAGGACCAAGACTTCCGAGAACTATGGGTCAGGTCCTAAAGGACACGTTACTGCTGCTTCTCTTCCTCTTTGCCTCCTCCTCTTCCTTCCGTTTTAGATCATAGGACCAACACTTAGGGAATTATTCATTTCAGAAAAACAGAAGCAAACGTGGCAAAGTACACTGCATCTGTCGGCGAGGCCCCCAGCACAAGCTACTGTACGATGACTCCAAAGGTCAGGCAGGGCACGGAGCCTTCCTAAGCTCTCATGCATTATTAATCCATCTCTGAAACAGTAATCACTTTCTCACTCTGTCTCTTCAAGCTTGCAAACAACTACACTTTAACAGCCTTCTCTGTGCTGATGTGCTAGTGATCATTTCACGCCATGCTTACAGCTTCTTACTGTTTTAGATTTCATATCAGAAATTCCCTGAACTGACAAGTTCATCTGAAACTCAGTGTACAGGGGAGCCATTCTCTGTGCCTATGAAAGGCAGCTGCTGTGGGTGCTCTTTAGAGCCTCACTTTCACAAGCTACGTCATCAATCTCATTTAGCTAATCTCTAGACTACATGTTTTTCAAGGGGAAACACGTTGCAATGTATATATACATATATGTATATATATATTTTTTTTGTCATAGAGTCAAATGATATAAAATCACTTTACACTATGAAGGTGTTTATTTTAGACAAATGCATATGATAGGTAATGAAAGCAGTGAGCAGTATAACTACTAAATACATTGTTTATAAATCTGTACTTTTTAATTCTTACTCATAATTATACAGACTATGTTGTAACAATACAGGACCAACTACAGCAGCATGAGAGGGTGAGGACCCTGAATGGAAGGCTTAGCAGTGGCTTTTTTAAAATTTCGCTTCCCCTCATAATTTAATTCAGAGTATCATCAACCTACTCAGTTCACTCAGTGCCAAACTAAAAATTGTATTTATATATGTATATGTCTATGTGTATGTATAGATATAGATATAGATATAATCCAGGGAATTATTTCTAGCCACAAAATGTCATTTCTCATGAAGATTCTAATAAAAATGCCAAACTGTGTTATCTGACATTTTAGTGGATCAGTAAGTAGGTTGTTGATGGAGATTCTAAAACCTTTACATGGTATACATTTCTGCTTTTCCTTCCAAACTCTTGGCTTTTTAGAGAAGAATTTACATCTCACAAACCTTTTAGCAAAGGATGTCTAAAAAATGAAGTTGAATTATGAATTGTTCCAGGAACACATATAAATTGCATTATAGAGAACTACCAATTTAAGAGTTCTGCACTTAATATTGATAAATAATGTCTAAGATTTGCTTAAATCAGTAATTCCTACAGCTGAGAAAAAAACAGCTGACTATATAAGCTCAAAATTCCTCTTTTAATCACACTAAGCCTTATTACTAAAGAATCAGAAATGTAGCATAGCTTGGCTACGTTTTTTTTTTTTTTTTTTTGCTAAAAGATTAGAAAAACATCAAAAAAATTAGGCAATCACTTTGTGAAGTGCATGGTAAGAATTCTTTTGAAAAATCTGATGTGTCGTATGACGCTGTAACCTTCCTTTTGTAGCACAAAAGTTTGGATTATTATCACGTAAAGCATTCAACACTAAAACCAACAAAGACTTCATATCTTAATACCACTCGATATAAACTGTATTGCTTCCTCTTGATGGGTTTTTGGAAACTACAGCTAAGGAAAAGAAGCAATCAAATATGTTCCCCTGTCGTTTTTCATTTCCCAAATATTTATACAGTATTAAATAATATTTAGACATTTAGAATAATGAGATAACCTCAAATCTCATAAAGTCTTAGTAAAGTGATAGATTAGTGTTTGGGAACCTTTCAGAGCTTTCAGTAAACACTAAGAGCCTGCTTCAACATGTATGCCCTAGGTTTGCCACTGCTGTGCTGTACTGTATGCTAATGATCATGTGAGTGACACTAACAACCATCTAAGCAACCAACTGCAATAAATGTTCAAAGAAAGAACAAGACCTGCTCTCAGGATCTGCCCAAGATCATCTTCTTCGTGGAAATAATATTTAATCTGAAATATGAAGTGTTAGAAGGGCACTGATTGGCCAAACAAAGGCTCGACAAAGAATTGTAATTTAAAATGAGTAGTAGCAGCGACAGCAAACAGTCAAAGTAGCATTGCAAAGACCATGAAATTAAGGCATCAAAGAAAGTGGAGAAACAAAATGCAATATGGTTTAAAGTCAAGATAAAAATGAGTATATGGGATACAGAACAAGACCAAATTCAGTATTGCAGAATGTTGTTTTGTGGTCTTCATTTCCAATCAGAGCAATGGGAAGATCCTGAATGGGCTTTAAAAGTGGAGATGGGATTACAAGGAACATAACCCTTAGCCTTTAAAACAGAAGCAACTCTATTTTTATTAAAAATTAAAATGGAATAAGGTGAGGTGATAATTGCATATATAAAATTTTATTCCTACCAATTTTGGTGGAAATTTGTATTTATGCTGAGTATTAATTTATTATCATCCAAATACATAAAAATATAGATGCAAAAACTAGCTTACTTAACTCTAAAACAAAAATATTACACAATATGTGTTAAATCTTTCCATCTCTTCTTAATAATACAGTCATATTATTCTTTTATGTATTTTAGCTTTGAAATCAAGGTATCAAAAAACCCAAGAAGATGATTTAGGTAGGATGTATATTAACATAACTAAGATTTTAAATATAATGGCAAAATTGGTAGTATGGTTAAAATTAGATCCAAGGAATTCAAATGACATTCATATCAAAAGATAGAGGGAGGAAAATTTATGCTCAGAGCAATCCATGTGAGGGTTATTAAATTAGTGTTTCCAACAAGCTCAAACCAAAACCATTAAATATTTGATCAGTTTTTGAAAGACCAGCAAGCAATCTCTGCAATCATGAATGTGAACGTCTTTCAGACAGTTTAATGCATGACAAATCCATAAAAAGATTATGCATGATAAAAGACTGCAATGTGGGCACATTCTAACCACATCAAAAAATAAAAGTGAAAAAGCACAGAGAAACAAATGTGACACAAAAGTACTTATACAAAAGGCTGTACAGGGGAAATGGTATTGTTGCCTCGGCCACGGATAACCACTAAATCTGACTATTTCACATTGAAACTAAGGATAACCTCGTTTCTTAAGATTATATATCTAGAACCAGCAGTGATTTTAGAACACATACCCAGGCTAAAAGTGATATATTTGCATCTATAATTGAGTTTTAATTAAAGAAATGCCATATCCATTTTCCCTCTCAAAGTTTAATCTATAACTTTGCTACTATGGGAATTTGAGTTAAATATTCAGAAATTAATTGAAAAGAAAATACATAGTTGCAAAGAGGTGAGACAGCAATTAACACGTACAACAATTTGCACCTTGGTACCACTTGGTTTTCGTATCTGAGATTTCACTAAGCAAAATGTCAGGGGAAAATGATACAATTTAAATGATTAAGAAATAGATATATGTAGACTTGAAGAAGATGAGCAAATCCAAAGAACACACTGCCATCAGGAGATTTCTTAACTGGGAACACACAGGGAGATGCTGACATGGGCTACTTAGGCTGATGGCCTGGGAAAAACAATTATAATATAAAAAGTATCTGTAATAGAATGATGGTAAGGATAAAGATTCTTTCAAAAAGGAAGCATTGCTACAAACGTCTTTATCATAGCTTTAGTTTGACTATTGAAGAAAATATCACTTTTCACGTTACACAACATATTGATAAAACTACCTGAGGAAAAATATTACCATTATAGCTATTTACTTGGAGTATATACCAAACTTTTAAAGAATTAACACCTATTCTCAACACTCCCAAATATACAAAAGGATTGACAGTACTTCCAAACTCATCCCTGGAAGCCAGCATTACTCAGACACCAAAGTCAGACAAAGACACCCAAGAAAAGAAAACCACTGAGCAAATTCCCTCATGAACACATGTGCAAGAATCCTTCTGTAAATTGTATCAAGCCATGTGAAACAGTCCATTTAAAGAGTGATTCATTATGATAAAGCAAGGTTTATTCCTAGGGTACAAGTTTGTTTCAATATATACAAATCAATTAATGTAATTTACCATAGTCGCAGAATGAAGAACAAAAGTTATGTGATTACTTCAATAGATGCAGAAAAAAAATTGTTAAAATTCAGGATCCTGAAGAGTGCTGAAGAACACCTATAATCTTAGCATGCAGGAAGCTGAAGCAGGAGGGTTGCCAGGAGTTCCAGGCCAGCCTGGGCTACACAGAGAGTTCAAAACCAGCCTGAAGCACATAATGAGACCTTGTCCCAGATAAGTAAAACAAAACAAAATATTCAACCACCTTCCATGATGAAAGTTCCCCATACATTAAGTATCAAATAAACATTGGTAAACATGATAAAGGCCATGCATGACAGACTCACAACTAACAGCATATTCAATGATAAAAAGGAAAAAGTTTTTATCAGGACCCGAATACAACTATCCTTACTCTAGTTCTATTCACTGTGATACTGGAAGCCCCACCAAGAGAAATTCCAAAAGGGAAAGGGATCAAAACATGAATAGGAAATTATGAATGAAATCACTTCTGCTTGATGACAACTTGTTCTTACACATAGAAAATCACAAAGATCCCACCAAAAATATTAAGAGTGAAAATTACCTTGTAGGATTCAATAGTGTTTCTATATACTAACAACAAAGAGTCTGAAAATTAAATTAAGAAAATAGTACTATTTATAATAGTACCAAAACAAGAAAAACTTGGTAGTAAATCTCACCAACAAATGCAATACTTGTGTTTACTAAAAACTATGAAACAAACTGAAGATGACATAAATAAATGGAATGACAGCATATAGTTATAGCCTGGAGTAATTAATATTCTTTAAATGTCACATTACCAACTGAATTCTACAGATTTAATTCATCGCTACCAAAATTCCAAAGTTACTTATTTACTTTTAATATTGAGGACTAAACCCAGGGCCTCACCCAGGCTAGGCAAGTGCTCTACCAATGACCTATTTCCTCAACTCTTTTTAATTTTTTAATTTTTAAAATTTTACTCTG
Organism: Fukomys damarensis; assembly: GCF_012274545.1. Classification (NCBI taxonomy): domain Eukaryota; kingdom Metazoa; phylum Chordata; class Mammalia; order Rodentia; family Bathyergidae; genus Fukomys; species Fukomys damarensis. The sequence continues at coordinate 8,571,854 of NW_022900943.1, read as the reverse complement.
AGATAACATTTTGCTAAATTTCTCAGCTTGGTCTTGAACCTGAGAACACCTTGCCTCAGCCCTAAATAGCTGGGATTCTACTCATTTGCCACCGACTCCAGCTCCAGTTTCTTTCTTTATAGAAATTGTTTCAAAAGTGTAAAATTCACATACAACCACAAAACTCTGGCTTGCCAAAGCAATCTTGGCTGAATTGCAAAAATGCATGATGTTACCAGGTCTCAGAATATATATCAAAGTTCCAGTGATCAAACCAGCACAGTAGGAAAAACAGACACACAGACTCATGAAATTGGGTAGGAAGTCCAGAACAAAATCTGCACATCAATGGCAAATTCACTTTCAACAAAGTTGCCAGGAACACACAATGGGAAAAGAATGGTTTTTCCAATAAATGGTATTGAGAAAACTTGGGTTTCCAAACAAAGAAGAATGAACATGGGTGGTTACCACATCTTTTACACAAGGATAGATTCAAACTGTTTAAAGAATTAATCAGAACACATGAAATGAAAACGCCATAACATAGTTAGGGATAGATATATATAGATAGATCTATCTATCTATCTATGTATCTATCTATCTATATATATATCTCTCCTTTGTAATCCTAAAGCACAGAAAATAAAAGAAAAAATTGATAAATGAGACTTATAAAAATCTGCATAACAAAGGAAACAAAGCAAATACATGACCCACATAGTAGGGAAAAATATTTATAAATCAGCGGATAAAGGACTAGAATTAAAATATACAAGGAATTCAAAGTACTCAATGGCAAGGAAAAAAACTATTAAAAGTGGGCAAAAGACTCAAATGAACATTTCGCAAAAGGAAACGTTTAAATTGCAGAGGAACACAGTATATGAGAAAGTACTTAATACCTAAACGCCAGAGAAATGCACATTAAATCCAGGATGACATATCATCTCACATCTGTTAGGCTGATTTTTGTTAAACAGATGAAAAGCAAGAAGTGTTGGCCCGGAGGAGGAGAGAGGGGAGTGCATCTACGTGGTTGGTGATATTGTAAATTATGTGTAATTTTTGGTAACTCTATTAAAAGCAGCTAATTTATTATTTATCTATTTTTTATGGAATGCTTCACAAATTCGCGTGCCATCCTTGAGCAGGGGCCATGCTAATCTTCTGTGAATCGTTCCAATTTTTTTTTGTTTTGTTTTTTAGGATATGTGCTACTGAAGTGAGCACTAAAGGCAGCTAATTTAGATAAAAATTAATACACAGTCAGAGAGGTACTGGACCTTGAGGAAGTCAGCACAAAAAATAAAGACATCAGAAGTGTGAATGGAGGCAAATCTAAAAAAAAAAAGCAACACTTCAGGATGGAAAATCCCAAAGGCCAAAACGCCTGGCCAAGAGATAAGTAGTAACCTGAGATTATATTGTAATTACAACGCCTGTGCTATTAAGTCCAAAGAGTATCAGATGCCCAGGTGGGTGCCTGGAAAATCTAGACCAATTCATTCCCCAAATACCTAAGTCTTTTCGTATACCCTGGCCACATGGCTAGTTTCCCTATACTAGCTAGCAACTATCCTTAAAAGCTTACAGGTTGATTGCAGCTTGCACCCTTTTTTTTTCCACACCATGACTTTGCTGTATAAATTGCCCCAGAGGAAAGCCCTTGGTGGCAAACTGTTCTGGGGCTCTTCTGGAAATGTAGGAGCTTTTCTTATTATTATTCCCAATTAAACTCTCTTAATTTCCTCTTTTGGTTCAAGTCTTCATTCCTTGACAGCATAAGACCACGAACTTGGCACATTTGACATCTAACAGGTCGGAAGTTGTAAGTATTCTATGTCAACACTATGGGAGCTCTTCAAAAAAAAAAAAAAAAAGTAAAAATAGAATTACTATGTGATCATGCAGTACTACAAAGGAATCTGAATCGGTATACTAAGCAAATGTCTACTCTCCGAGAAAGATTGCAATATTATTCAAAATAGCAAAAATATAGAAACAGCTTACATGGTTCATCAGCAGGTAAACAGATTAGAAATTGTGGTATATACACATAATAGAATGATATTCAGCATTAAAAGGAAAAAAATTGAGGAAATGTCTCACCAAAACAGACACCATGTGATTTGATTTACACATGGAATCCAAAAACGTCAGACTCATTCATATAAGTAAAAAATGAAACGGACATTACCACAGGCTAGTGGATTGGGGTGGGAGGGAGATGGAAGTCACTGGCTGGTGAGTATAAAATCATAATCAGGTAGAGGAATAAGTTGTGTGTTCTATTGCACAGTATACCAACTATAGCTAAAATAATGTATCACACATCTTAATGTAGCTAAAAGAGATGATTTTAAATGCTCCCATCAGAAAGAAATGGTAAGTGTTTGAACTTAAGTAAATGTTAACCAGCTTGACTTGATGACTACCCAATGTATGAAAAGATCACATTATACTCCATAAATACATATAAATATTATTGGCCAAATAAAAACAAAATAAAGTTCAAATAATATTTTCTGTATCTCCTTCCCCAGAAAGTGGATAGAATTCACCTTATAACCCAGACTGGCAATGCAACATTGAAAATAATAAATCTCAGTAGCTTAATATACAGTGGCTATTTAGTTCTTAAATTCTGCATTGCAAAAGATTTATATTTAGACTTTTTGAGGTATAGAAATATTCTCTGTAAATTAATTCTGATCATTTTGTACTCGACATTTTACAAAAGAATGTCACTCAAGTTTAAAGGTAATCACTGCACCCTGCTTTATTTCCATTTGTAGGACAAACACCCAAGCTAAGCAACTTAGGAGAAAGAAAAGTTTATTTGGCTCAAAGTTGAAAATTATCACTGGGCCCCCTTGTTGTGGGCCTGGGTGGTCACATGGAGGAGAGAGTTACAGAGTGTGATTGTTCCCCTCAGGCTAGGAAGGGGTGGGTCCCACTATCACTGTCCAGCTTGTGCTCCCATTGACCTGAAATTTTCTCATGGTGTCACTTCTTAAAGTGCCACAATGTCCTCCTGGGGCCACGCATTGTGGACCCAGCCTTGAACATGTGGGGTTTGGGTAACACCACAGAGCTAAATGGTGGCAGAACCTGAAAACATCTAAAGGGACAGAAATATTGACCCATGTTTTTCTTTAAACAAAGCAAACTCTTCATAAATTCTAACATTTCTTCTCTCGCTCTTCTGGACTTATAAAATACAGTGGACCCTCGAGTTATGACCGGCCTGACGTACGAACTTAGGTTAATTAGGTTAATGGAAGTTTCATCTGCCTTTTGTAATCTATAGCGTGTACCCAGGTAAACATCCAGGTCTCAGCTGTCTTGACTTACAGCCAACTTGAGTTACTACAAACCCTTGGGAACCAACAGAGTTTGTAAGTGAAGGATGCACTGTGAAAGAGCCCTTTTTCTTTTTGGTGAGGAAAAAACAAAACAAAACAATATTAGTGTAGATTTTAATACTACGTTGCGATATCTTATTGATAATAATCTCAACAAAGAGTTTGAAAATGTTATTTTTAAGAAATTTGATTCATTTTATCATAAAAATAATCTGTGATAATTAGGTGTCTATGACTTCAGAGCAATAAATGTACATTTTTTAGCTTGGTTAGTAACTAGATTGCTACTATTGCTAATATTAGCATTGTTGAAAGAGTACACAGCTCTCAGTACACTGAGTCCAGCGCTGAGCGGGCTGCCCACGCTGTGTGGCTGGAGATCCCTGCTCTCTCCCACTGTTTTATGTGCATTCCTCTAAGAAACTTTCCTTGCACCAAACGGAGCACATTTACTTATGGCATCTGCAGTGATGAAGAGCATCCCTGCCTTGGAAAAGCACCCATGGCTTCTTTGAATGACCATTTTCAGATTCTGAAAACGAGCTCTACTTCAAGCTTTTGAAATATTCGACCAACAATGGCACCTCACCACCTTTGACCTTGGCTACCAGAAGCTCTAACTCAACAGTACAATGTTCAATTTAACAAGGCAAATCTGATTTCATATACTGTTAACACGTGTGTAATCGACACCTACAGAATACCTACCTGTAGTTTTACTTGAAGGAGATTCTCAGAACCATTCGTAGTGGATATCGCCACTGCTGCCATTTAGGAAGGAGACTTGGAATGCTTACACGACCAGCTATTCCACTAGTTGGCGTTAAAGCTGGCATTCGGGGTCAGGGCGTCTCTAGATTCCCATTTGTTCCCTGCCACTTCCCAAAGCAACTTATTTCCAAATGAAGTGTTCTAGAGCAGTGCTTTGCCAGCTTTGCCTCAAACTTAGTAAAATGTGGGTTATGATGCAAATTGAACGGCACCTGAAACTCTGTTTCTAACAAGCTTCCAGGATACATTGATACTGTTAGCTTACTGGCCCCACTTTTAGAAGCAAGGCTGTAGATATACAATAGACAACAAAGAGATTACATTATACAATACAACATTTAAATCTCCATTCTTATCATGCTTTCATTCAATTCACGGAATATTGAATTGTAAGAAAAGACATATTATCTCTTATATATCTGCAATCTTTAACCCTAACTAGTAAGAAACTGTGAGCTACTAAATGGCATCCTTGGTTTCGTTTTAATTTACCGAATTTTTTTGTTACTATGAAAGCTTTATAAGAAATTCAAAAGTATCACACAGTTTATGTTTTTGAAAAAACAATAGTGATATATTCTGAAATAACTGAATTCCAAAGTTAAGAAAAATTTTCAACCTGAGATATACACCCTATTACATAATAATGAACTGCTTCCTGATTTTCCAGAATAGCAACTAAAGGAGAAACTCGGTTTGTGTAAAAATCTAATCATTGCATAGGCTACTCACATGAATAATAACACTCTCATGAAATAATAAATACAGTTTTTCATTAGTTCACCTTGTAAAGATGAATATGAAATTTACAACTTAATATGTAATAAAATTTTATGCAAAAACCAGAAATTGCTTTCATGTACTCTTGTTTTCACATTGAGGGATATATGAGAGCAAATCTTCAAAAAGATCAGGTGATACCAACCTGTATTATTAAGGTAGGTATATTTTTTCTCCTATATGATATAAATGTGTTTGCTTTTGCTATGCTAAAAAAAAAGTTAGGAAAAAACAAAGTAAAACAGAAAAACAACTTACATTATTTGACTGGAAATTAAAAAAAAAAAAATCTTAGACCAAAAAGGTAAATGTCTCTGCTAGGGGCAGTGATTTTTGTGTCCCCTAATGAAAAGCTATTGGATAATTCAGGTAAAATGCTAGTGGCCTAAAAGGGGGACCTTTGTGCAGATATGGATGTTTTGGAAATCTGATAATAAAAGGACCTTAAATGTATTAAATTTACAAAGATTTATTTTGATATTGTTCATGTGAATAAATTGGTTTGTTAACTAAAAAGACGTTCAAAATATTGTTTTTTTTGCGGGGGGTGGGTTGAGACAGGGTCTCACTACATAGTGAGACTGACCTGGAACTCACTGTGTAGCTCAGGCTGGTCTCGAACTCACAGTGATCCTCCTGCCTCAGCCTTCTGAGTGCTGAGATTAGAGGCGTGCACCACCATGCCCAGCTGATGTTCAAAATATTCTAATGATGAAGTTTGTATTTTGTCATGTTTCAATGTCTCTCTTCTAATGTCAATTTTTCAAGTATGTTATCAAGGTGCTGATATGAGAGCAGCAAATATTCTTTGTAGAACTTAAGTTTCTATCTACGAAATAAAATATCAGTCACATGGAAATTGAACTTTTCTCATTTAAATTACTTATCTCAGCTTGCCATTGCTTCTGTCCACTTCTTAGTAAGATTTACAGTTGACTTCCACCTACTGTCTGTCTCAAATTGCCTTATATTTTGCTTTTATTAATAATATTAGTTATGGAGGTAATACAAAACTTTTTTAAATTTTAAGAAATGTAGAGAAGTTTGAAGATAAGATTCACCTGTAAATTCTAGTGTCAGGAAAACACCTGTCTCACTTTTTGTATGCATATTTATATGGTCACATGTGTTATAATAATTTAAAATAGAAACATGTACTCCACAGTGGTCCATTAAGATATTTTTGTTTTTAGCTTGCAAATGAACTCTGAACAACCTGTCCGTTATACTCATGACTGGAATATCAGAGATCTGAGTTCTCCAAAGTGATGTCTATTCTTTGAATATGAAAAGTCTTAGAATACAATAGAACTATGGGAATCAAAAAAAATCAATAAGAACTTTAGTAGGGGACATCTACACATGTGACAATCTATGCCCAATAATTCTAGGGTTTTGTTGTGGCTGAAAATAACATTTAGTTCATTTGATTGACAAATGTTTTGATTCTCTACTAAGAAATTTGCTAGGCACTGAGATAACAACCATGCCTATGTGTATATATTGCATACATCATGCATACATGTGCTGCATATGTCTGTGTAGATATTTATATTATATCATGTTACTGCTCTCTAAATCTCACGGTTCAGTAGGCAATGAAGATCAAAGGCAACTGTTTTTATTAATAGTGAAGATAATCTGTTCTCTTCCGGTTTACAGCTGCACTATTCTCATGGCAGCGGACTGACAGAGGCACAGGTCATATATATCATTTAGTGGACCAATGGGGGTCTGTGAGAAGAATTTACCACAACATACATCTCCACATTTTATGCCCTACCATTTCCTAATAATTAATAAGTGTGACTAGCGTTATTTTCATGTATTCCATTTATATTTACTATCAGAAACTGGCTATAACTATCAAACTCATTTCTGGAATGCTCTATAAGGCAATCTGTTTGGAGGCTTTCTTCTGCATAAACATAACGAAATCTGGAATTTATAGGAAGTCGATGTGTATTAAAATATTTCTCAGGAAAAGAAAAATCATCCTCTTGGTAAAGGCTCAAGAGAGTCACAAGAGGTGCTGTTTGAAACTCCTTTTCCTTTCCCAAGTTTCCTGAGACAGTATAAGAAGGTGGTCACTTCCCCTTTCTCTATGCTAGCCCACGGATCTCTGTAGCTAAAACTAACACCAAGCTTGCCCAGCAGGCTCACAGTGAGGCCTCCACATGGTCCCACAGATCCAGATAGTACCAAGCCCAATCACTGAGATCTCTGGGAAGAAAAGCCCTGAGTCCTTTCAGTATGGAACTCACTACACAGCAACCAGTTTCTGCAGTCTTGATTATAAAACTTCTCTTTCCTCTAGGTTGAAATAAAGAATAAAGACAAAGGATGTCGACATTTCCCCATAGAAACTTTCTGTCCCTATAAATATGCTTCCATCTTAAAAGCAAACCAACATTAGACAAAAACAAAAACTTGATTCAATTAGTCCCATGTATGTTAAGAAAACACTAAAACTTCTAAGGACTGTTGAGAGCTACACTAGGCCTAAGCAGCCTGGGGCTATTCCAGACTACTCTGCCAGTGGCTCCTAAGACACAAATTCAACATTGTTTTTTATTTTCTTGTCTTTCATGATGATACATATTGAATTACACCTGTTATTTTTAAATATGTTCTCACTAGAGGGTATAGAATTGAAGAGTATAAAGAGAAAAAAGAGCAATGTTTTTACCATTTTTAAGATTTGAGAGTACCAGAAATAATTTTTAGATATGCACATCATACACACACATTCATAGACTGCTACAGACTTCACTTTGCCCATAGGAACTTGTTAGCAACTTAGACAAGTACAGGGAGAAGCAGAAAAGATCTCTTAAACAAAGCCACTTTATCTCCTGGAATTAAGTCAACAGAACTATCTTCAAGTTTTTCTATGAGACTTGAAATGACTGGCTGGAAGTTAAGGCTTTAGAATTTCATGCACTTGGAAAGGCATTTGATTACACATGCTGTGAGTGCATGCCTTCAGAAGGGGATAGATTCAACTTTACACAATAAAAGGATAATTTCTTAATTACAGTAGAGAAGAAGCTAACCTGAAGACAGAAGTTCTACTTGAGAGACTTTTAAAACCAAAAGGTGATTTCTTTTGGATTTATGGCTTTGTACTCTAGTCCAACTCTGGCCAGTCAAAATGTCATATGCATAGATGATGTCTGGTCACCCTAGTGGTTTGGCTCCTTCATTAACATAGACTGAGTCCCAATGTTTTAAAGGTTTTGCAAGTTATTGTGTCAGTTTTGCTAAGGTGGACTTTTATTTCCTATAACTTATTTTACTGTGGGGTTTTAAGATATATTTGACCACAAGGCAAAATTGCACAGTTTTGGGCAAGTAGAGAAATGGTAGTATTTTCACTCTACGAAAGTTTATATAGGGAGCTTGTATGTATCCATAAACTGTTAACACACTGTGTTAGCAGAGGACAGGACTGGGGTTTGTAGTTTCTTAGGCTTTTGCTGAGTGTCTTCCTTAACCTTCTTGAACCCTGAATTATGCTCATCCATTATCTTTGGTGGTTTGCCAACTTCTCTTAAGAGTTTGTCTGTATCACCCGTATGAGAGGTAGCGAACATGAGTTCTAATTCATCTGCATGAGTCCCAGTTGGTCCTCATGAGTTTCAATTTGTCCTTGCTGCTCTCCTCCACTTAATCATCTTTCACTCTTGACTAATAGCCCAACCAACTCACAGAAACTTTGGGTCAAACACCGAGGAAGTGGCACAGGCTGGTAGGTATCCACTGACCCACTGCCTGGCATCTCCCCTGTGCCATCGAGTTTGAGCCTTACGGTGAATACCTGCTTCCATGTCATCATAGTAGTTCTATTACTCTTATTGAATATATATTTATATCTAGTCTATCTCTAGAGAGAGGGAGAGAGGGAGTGAGGGAGTGAGGGAGAGAGAGAGAGAGAGAGAGAGAGAGAGAGAGAGAGAGAGAGAGAGTTACTGCAACAAAAAGCAGTATGGTTTGTAATGGCCAAAACCATTTGGGCAATCTTACTGAAGGACCTTGAAGAAGATTAACAGAAGGATGGGCATGGTGGTGCATGCCTGTAATACCAGCATGGGGGAGGCTGAGGCAGGAGGATCGCTGTGAGTTCAAGACCGGCCTGGGGTACATAGTGAGTTCCAGGTCAGTCTCAACTACATAGTGAGACCTTGTCTCAAAAACCCAAAACAAACAAACAGACAAACAAGATTAACAGAATCATGCATAGCCAGAAGGAGGCTGTCAGTGAGAGCCTCAAGCATAGAGCCTGGCTCCCGAGTCTTTCTCCGAGGAGGCAGAACACTGGAGCAGAGCCCAGGAGTTCCCTCTGTGCCCTGAGTGAATTCTGCACCCAACCTCTGTCTTACACTAGTTGGTCTGCAGTGGTTTGTTAAGCAGTAAGAGATGATTCATAAACATGTGGTGCCAGAAGTTGACCAGTCAGAATCTTACCTCTAGTTCTAGTCCTGAATACTCCCTGTGCCCCTGGAGCCCATGACATTTATAGAAAAATCACCCCTTGCCTCTCATTAGCCCAAACTGTTTCTGTAACTTTCAACCAGAGTTCTAACTAATCACATAATAATCAGACATAAACCATTTAACATGTTTTTTATGCAAAAACTTTGTCTTGCTTTTCATGCAATTTTCAGTGGCTAAACCATCAGTGGATGAAAAACTATGACCCCTCTTTCATCCTACATTTGTGTGTAAACATACACACACACACACACACATATATGTGTGTGTGTGTGTGTGTGTGTGTGTGTGTGTGTGTGTGTGTGTGTGTGTGTGTGTTTATATATTTTAAGAACTGTGCAGTTACTCATTCAGTCATCCAGGACACACTGAGCTCTTGCAGTGTGCAAGCCAGGGGGTTAAACCAGGTAAAGTAAACAAAGAATTGCACAGTTCCTGAGTAATCACACGGGAGCAGTAATGAGAGATATAAACAGAAACCATCACATTTCCTCTAGTCTAAAATGTACTTGTTCTTCACATTTAAATCATTTCTAAGTCAAGGCACATTATATAATTGATGAGTGCATTTCACCTGGGAGTGTTCTTTCCCCTGGAAATGTTGCTACTAAATCCACAGCGTGCTCTTAATCCTCCTTGATGTCTTAGAAGGGAGGAGATGCAGGATAGCATTGTACAAGTTAGGGCATAATAAATACTGTGACATGCAGAAAGACCTCAGATTTTGCTGAAATTACATGAGAAGACATCAAAGACATTTTATTGACCAAGAGGAGAAGAGCAAAGAGGCATAGCATTTAACAATGTCTTTCTGAGGACATTAATATAAACTTTCCAATAATCCTCACGATAGCTTTAAGCAGTAGAGAATATCTCTATTCTCCTGGTCATAAAATCGAGCCTTAGGTTGGTAAAAAGAGAGGACACATCTTTGAGTTCTCAAACTTCCCCCATCTCTAAATTAATGTGCACAAACTTCAGAAATAGTACCAAGAAAATTCATACAGTACTTATGCACTATATGTGCTGTGTGAAATACACTACAAACTTCTCTCTAACTCCTCCAAATCAAACAGATCTCAGCAGACCCTAATGCATTCCTTACTTTAAAGATGAGAACGCTGCATCTAGGAAAAGAAAAGTAAGTTTCCTGAGGTCACACAGCTAGTAAGTGTCAAAACTGCATAAGTGGCCTAGCTCATGAGTGACCCAGACCCCGGGGGGAAGACTTTGTGCTCTAACTAGCATGAAAGGAGCCTCTTAAAACAGCAAAGTACTGCTTCCAAATCGCTGGCTACCAATTTAAAACAGGAACTCCCTGAACTCTGCATGTCAATGCCTCTATTCTTGTGATCCTTTTTCACATGCTACACAACTGAAAGATTTGTTATGCATCCAACTCACTGTCTGCTTGTACCACCTCCAAGTACACCAAACACCAAGGATTTTTATCTGTGATGTTCACTGACACGTTCAGGCAGCGTGGAATTGTGCCTGGCTCAAGAGCTGAATTCAGTGGGTGAATTGCTGAAAGATCAGATGACCAGATTTTTACAAAGGCAGAGAAATGGGTTTTCAGCGAATGAACTGTAATTGGAGAGGAGCAGCGCTCTGAAGCATTGGCTCGGAGCTCGCCTCGGCTTCACATAGGAGAGAAAGAGAAGAGTGAGCAGGTGCCCAGAAAGGGAGGCCGCGGCCGTGCACCAGTCTTTGCCCCCTCACATTCTGTTTATAGCTGGATCAGCAACAGACGCTGGAGAGAGGGCAGGAAGACATCAGAGGAGCTGCACTGCTCGTAGGTTTTCCTCGCCTCAGCAGCTTTTTGCTCTATTTCCTGCTGACACTACAATTTCAGCGATTTAATGATACGACTGTTTCTGAAAACGACACTGAAACAGGCACCTTCAGCCAATTAATTGGCTGCGCAGATGAAGCGGACCTGCTCCCTTCTGATTTTCATTTTTGTGGGGGAGCAGTATGATATTTACTTCCATGTTTTAGAAGGTACAATCTTTGGGAGGAACTTAAAACTCCGCCTACCTAATGGAGCTCTGCTGTGTCCACAACGCACTCTAGGATACCTTTGAAGATTTCACAGAATCCCCAAAGCGACATTGCTAAAATTATTAGCCCTCCAATTCCGTCTTCCCTTGGGCCAATGGAATTTCACTTTGCATAGGAGTTCAACATTACATTATGATGAGTTTACTCTACAGTGGTTTGTTTTTCTAAATAAAGCACAGCAAGCAGCACAAGTCTATCCTAAAATCAGTATCCTTTCTCCTGCACAGTTTAGGTTCTCTCTATCCAGGTTTCTGAAGTCACCGCATAATCTCCTACATCTTTTCACTCAGCAGAGATGTGCCACCTTTGCAGTGTTTGAACTAATGCATTAAATACAGTGGTGTTCACAGTTGCTGTGACTTAAGAGAATTTCTCTTCGTCACACGTGGCAGAAATCCTATCAGAGCTGACTTCGTCTTCCCTATTTTTATTCCTAACACACAAAATGAAATAATGTCCTTCCCCCCGAGCTAGATTACATGAGGAACAATGTGTAATTAGAGCTTTGAATATTGTGATATTAATATTCTAGTGCTAACGCTAAGTACTGTACAAAATCTGAGTGTAAACTAAACATCAAAGACGGACTGAAAATGATTCTTCAATTTAGTTAATAAATAAAACTGTGAAAATACCTCAGGAGGATAGACCAATATTTCTTTATGGTAAATATTTAAGAAACAAACCTTTTCTAGCAGATGCGCATTCTAAGAAAATAATTGCACGATCTTATCAATATATACAGTAAAGACACTTTACAAAATCCAACATCATTTTATGATAAGAACTCTCCATGAAATGGGAATCAATTCTGAAAAACTTGCTCAGACAGCCACATAAAACATAAAAATATACCAGGTAAAGATAAATAAATGCAATCCCCCACACAATGATGTCTGGGACATCATCCATTGTTTAGTTCCTCTTATTAATACAAGTATTTGTAATTTTACCTAGACACTGTTCAATTCTAAGCAATATTAAGCCCCAAATAGGTGAAAGCCAAGACTGAATCCCTGAATCTGGTAAAAGATTGGCAAGTAGGCAGAGAAAGGGGTGAGAAATTACAAGGTTTGGAAGAGCACAGGTCTTATATGTCTTCCAAATTTATCGCATGAAGGAGCATGTATAGGAGGTTTTCATGATCCATAACATGGGCCACACAACTTTGATTGTCTTCCATTGGCCAGAATTCAGTTATAAGGAAGAATTTAACAGGAAGAAAAGCAGGGGTCAGCAGGTGTGGGTGCTCCAACCGCCAGGAAGGTTAAGTCCAGAAAAATGCTTATTTTATTCCTTATGTTTGACAACAGAAAGAAAAGAGAAAGAAAGAGAGAATTATTTTTCACCAGTGAAGAAAAATGTCAGCAAATTGTAATAGGTCAGGCACCATTAAGAGCATTACCTGAAATATGTTACTAAGGTAATGATAGAGTCTGGGAAATAATATTAGAACTAACTGTGAAGGACAATAGGAATTTTAACATTGGAAATAGGAATCAAGCCCATAGTCACAGACAGAGAAAGAATGTATTCCAACGTGCAAGAAAGAAAGAAACAGCCAAGGGCCATGCAGGATCAGTCAGGCTGGGAGTTATAACAAACTGGTCTAGGTAAGTTGGCTTAAATCAGCAAGACCAGCAAACATTAGCATATACGAAACTTCGTTAGATTATTTGCTTTCTAAAAAGAGCTTTTCATTTAATTGTATAATCTTAAAACCAAGTAGTCCTTTTTGCTTTATTAATATGAAGAAAAATAACACAAATTATGCTGAATCTCTTTCAATGTCACCTGTAAAATAGAATCTCTTCCCTCAAGGTCACATTGTATATGCCTATACATTTGGAACTTAGTTTAAGTTCCAAACTAAAGTTTCTGAAGCATTTAGAACTAGAATAGGTGGATGGATACGTATACAGGTATAGATATACTATTCCACTAATATTTAATCTTCAAACTATTATATTCTAATTGGATTTGGACATTGACTCAAATAATCACATCTTTCAACAAATTGTGCATTTAAAAAGAATATTTATCTAGAAAATATTGGGGAGAATATAGTTGGATATGCAGCACTTTAATGGACAGAAATTCTGTGTTTCTAAACTTAAATATGAAATAAATTGTGGATGTTTACCGACATTCTATGCATTTTTCATTGGAACTTTTAAGAAGTTTGAGAAACCAAATATTTAAGATACAATTAAAATAATGATTAAGGCAGAAAACTTATAAGAATACTCAAAAAATCATATATCTGCTTATACATCAGAAACTACATACATTCTAATACTTAAAAGAACTCTGCAAGGAAGATATTTTACAAGAAGATATTTTTACAGGTGCAGAAAAACTGAGAAGCTTCTTCTAGGTAAAAGAAACAGCAAATAATGGAATCTATGTTTTTACTCATTATTTATATTATGCTTTTCAATAATCCATGTTATTAATCTCTCACATGCCAAACTGTCTCCCACATTATAATCGCATCTTCTATGTTAAATATGTATTTTCAACAATCTTATCACCTTAAAACTTTAATACTACTAGAAAGCGTATTGATTGATGTTATTGGAAAATAGTGGATATTTTCATGCATTGCTCCCTTTCACATATACAAAAAAGTCAATTAATTTCACCTCTCTCTTCTGCACCTCATTCTATTTCAAGTCCAAAGGCCAATTGGGAGTGCATAAAATGTACTACAAACGAAACACCGTTTGGCCTTTCTAGCAGCATCAAAGTAATGCCAAGAAATAATGCTGAGAGCCGCACACCCATCTCCAGTTCTCAGCACAATCGGCAAGCAGGAGTCATTAGAGCAAGTTCTACAGCTTAGAAATGCACACACTCACATTGATGGTCAACAACCAATATGCAAGTAAGTACAAAACTGATTCTTGAGCCAGTTGTCTGAAATTTAATACGAGTTTTCAATCCGTGGAAACAAACTTTAACTGATCATCTTTTACAGACACACTAATGAAATAGACAAAAGAGCTATCCTTACAAGCCAATAATGACTTTCAAGAAATAAACCTTTTGCGTGCCAGGCACACACTATGGGTTTTCAGTATTCACACCAAACCTTCACAACATTGGCCTGTTTGACTTTTAATATTTATTTGCTTCCTCAAACTCTAACTCATCCTTTCATTACAAAACCCTGAACATCAAAATACCAAATTTCATACACCAAATTGACTTGGAAGATCATTCATCAAAGAGTTACTTTCTTACAAGGTCAGAATTGTTCCTGCATTTTGGTTTAGTGAAAAGATATTCAATGGTAGAAGTATTGCTTTTGAGAAGGATAGCCTCTATTTGGAACAAAAGATAAGACTACACATTTGTCTCTAAGAGAGCAGAGCAGAGATTCAATATAGAATGTATACATTTAGCAAATATATAGGCTATAAAAGAAATACAAATTGAATAAGGTAAATTTCTAAGGGTGGCCTGAGGTCACATATATAATGTAGACCTCCCAAAAAACAAAAATAAAAACAAAAGCTCCCAACACCGAGGTGGGATTCATGGGTATGAGCTCAATTGCACAAGAACAAATTGAATTGGTCAGAGTTTAGCTGTCCTTACTTAAAAGATCACAGTCAAGAACAGCTGGGTGATATGGTTCTGCTCCATTAATGGATGAGTACAATTTTGTCCTTTTATCCTTACGCCTATAAGAAATGGGGTACAGTGAGGAAAGTACTGATGATTACTTGTTTAAAGTTTTTCTTTTTTCATGAACAGTTTCCTTACCTAGCGTTAGACCAGAAAACTTTAGGCTCCGTCTGGGTGTTACAAACAGTTGATCTTTTGCATGGTGTACAATTCTTAATTTACAGAGAGACTATTTTTTATGTCATTGTTTCTTTGTTATGCTAACAAAATGGTTGAAGATGACACAACTTCTTCCTACTTGTTTTGCTCCTCAGTGAAGAGTAAGACCATTTTCCCTACCTCTGCATGGAGTGCTAAATCTGAGCAAATAGGTAACTTCAAATCCCAGGGGGAAAAATCTCCCTAAAACACCTCTCATCTACAAAGAAGCAATACTCCGGAGTAAGAAAAATAATAGCATGTCTGTTCTGACCCTTATGTGACGGATTCTTTTTCAGGGTGATAGGCAAGATAGGCAATTTACTCATATCACAAAAATTTATGAAGAAAAAGACAGTTGGGAGAAAAGTACATGTGCATCCTCTTTAAAGCTACTGTACAAATCTGAGCAGACAGAATCACTGGGGAGGAGATATCCTGTTATATTTAAAAGATAAAAAATTAATAGAAAGTCTTGATCTCAAGATTTTACCCCCATTTGTCTTGTTACCCCATCTTTTAGCGACTCTGTTATTTTCCCAATTACACAGATCCAATTACAGCACTGGCTTGATTAGAATAAGAAGCGATAACAAACCCATGGCATCTTTAATAACTTCTTGATGAAAAGTAAGTATAATTTTGAAAATCAGGGTTCAAAGACTTTCACCAAGCATTCCAATCCAACATTTTGAAACAACACTTCACTCTTCCTCATCTTATTCTGGGATTTAGCCTGTTCGTTATTACCAAGCTTCCCCTACACCTTTCCCCTACCTCTATACTTCTGTTATTCTCCTCTAATGTCTATATCTAATTACTAGATCTCCGCTAGCTCAAAATGCCAATTATTTTTTGTCTCCAATTCTTTCATGTAATAATAACTAAAATAAAGCCTTCCTCTTCTAAATTTTCATGTTGTTGAACTTGACAAATTGTGAAGCTCTGGAACTGTGGTAAGGTCATATACGTGAGTTATCAGTACTTACCCTTGTTTACAGATATCTTTATATTTGCTGTCTTTATATCAACATGGTTTTCAGAGTCGCTAGTTGGAGGCCAAGAGCAAGACTTTGTCAATCTTTATAGCACATGCCATGTCACCTCTCAGAAGTATATGAAGCAATTAGTTATGTCATGGTAGTGCAAGATTATGTACTATTTTATCGATCTTGCTTTTTTGTAGTTATTGAAGTATAGAATTGTCTTAGAAGTTGGTATTTTTGAAGTCTGAAAATTTGAGAACTAAAATCTAACTCTGATATCTCTACATACTTTGAAAACTGTGTCAGAGTCTTAAATGTAATTGAAAAACAGAGATAAAACCCTTCTCACAACACTTTCACGAGGGTTCAATGGAACAACTCATGCGAAGGGCCTAGGACATGGAAAATCTGCAAATAATGCCAACTTCTTGCTTTTGATACCTGACCTTGTAAATCATGTCTTTTCTGAAAAAGAACTGCCAGTCATCCATTTTAGAAGAGTTCTCCAAGGGTATAGTAAGACTGAATGCAAGTGGTTCCAAAATGTGGCCCAAACAGCGACAGAAACTGCTTCTGAAAGCTGTGCATGCTTTTGTCTGCAGTGAGAGGCCACTGTTACACAGTGAGTAGAACTCGGTCGTCTAAGGATCTACACAGGTATGCAGGCAGCACTTACTAGTCCTGTGACTTTGAGCCCGGTTCTTTACTCCTTTGATTCTTCATTTCTTCACCTGCAAAAATAAGGAGATTGAACTAAATCCATCATTTTAAAATTAATTTTTAACTAAATGAGTGGTTTATTTAGGCTGCTAATAAAACTTATTGGGGGGTGAAAATTAAAGCACAGAAACAGAGCTTCCCTGAAGGATATAAGACAGAAATCCTCTACGTTTTGATGTCGTACCACCGGCCAGACCCATTCTGGCTTAACCCGAATCAAAGGTCAAAAGAAGATTCGGGAAGAGTTTTGAGTGCTGCTGGGTTACCCAGACCCACTCAGAAAGTATGCATGAAGCACACGTGCCCTGAGCCACTTTAAGTCTCCTCAAAGAAATAATCACTGCAGCTGCAAGAGGCATCAGACCAGGCTCACTGACTACTTTGTGGGCTTACCTGCAAATCCCCAAATAAAATGCCACCGCCATAGCGCTCAAATGAACAAAAAGAAAATCTCGGCTTATAAAAAATGACATGTTGAAGAGGTGAAAGCAATCAGATGTTCGTGCCATGCCTTTGAAGGCCATGCTGAATGGAAAGCTCGTGAGGATGAGCCTATTCCTTTGTAATTTCAGTTTCACTGAGCATGTGTGGAGGTGGTCATGACATCACAGAATGGACAACAGGCCCAAATCTTGGATGAAATCATGCAAAAGACTAAACATGAGCTTGGAATCAGATGAATGCTTTTAGCATTTCAATATTATAATTGTAGGAAATTTACTTAATTCCTAGTAGCTATTAGTTATATATAAAATGTAACACACACACACACACACACACACACACACACACATATCCTTTGCTTTTGTTTGTATTTTGGAATTACTAAATAACATTTGATATCAAGGTACCAGTTCATATCGCATACCTGTCTTTTCATCAGACCTTGTTTATAATTCCAGATATAGCTGACACTGCTCAACCCAGAGTGCGAAGCAATATTAGCAACTAAACTTTTTAATGGTCTCTTTCACAGTGGTTTCTAACTTTCTAACCTTTTGAAGCTGTTAAAATAAAATCAAATAATGATACTGCTGTGGTATAAGTGTATGCTAGGATCAATAAGTTGTGGTTGTTGGAATAAATTGCAATTAAAGGAGTGGTGCTTGACTGCCTGACAGTAGGAAGTCTTTCTGGAGCAAATAAACTTGAGTATCAGTCTGATTTATACGCTAATTAGTATGGACTTCACATGCATTTCATTGGGAGACCATCAGGTCTTATCGACTTCTGCTCACGTCATGAGTGTGCCTTTGAATTGTCCTGTGTCACTTAGAGGTAACAATTCGCTGGTCTGTTTACTCAAGATTACACTCATCATTTTTAATCCAGCAGAATATAGATCGTTTTTATAAACAACTGCTCTAATAATTCTAAACCTTTTAGAATTGGCATGAGGCTTTTTAAGTTCTGTAAATGTAGTATAAAATACACATTATTTCAGACATAAAAAAGGCATCCAAAAGGAAAAGAATGATGATTGTTAATGAAGCTTTACAGAAATAGAAAACTACATACAAGTAATTCATAGCTTGGAGAAAGCATGACACATTAGGCTGTCATAAAAATTTGAATATTATGAAAAAAGAGTAGAATTATTGCCACCAAGTAAACAAATGTACTTATCCAAAGTAAAATCCTGCTTCTCCTAACTTCAGCAACTTCTGTCCAGTATGGTACATTATATGTAAAAAATTTCACATATGCTTGCATAATTATCTAATGACTATAGTTTATTCATAGATTAAAGACAAATAATTTAAATAATCCTTTGACTATAAATTCAAATAAACAATTTGTTTTTCGCTGCAAATAAATTTATTACTACCATGCTATCTTCTAGATATTAAAAAATATTTGCTGAACGAACAAGTGAAGAAACAGAATCCTTCAGGGGTATGAGTGTAGTTTATCCATAATCACATATTTTTAAAAAAACTGTAAGAAGGCTGGGGATCTAGCTCAGTGGTTCTGCCACCTGCCTCACAAGCACAAGGTCCAGAGTTCGATCCCCAGTACCAAAAAATAAAATAAAATAAAATAACTACAAGAGAAAGAGGCTTGAATGCCCCAAACAAAAAACAATGATAATGGATATGAAAAATGTTAATTTCCATTTGATCAGTACATATCACCATATACATATATTGCAATATCACATTTTATCTCAAAAATATTTAAAATTATTCTTTTTGACATTTTTTTGAGAGTAGGAAAATTTATTGAGAGGAAGATAGCTTTTGTCTAAGAGAGACAGAAGGAGGACCCGAAAGTGGGTTGCCTCCTTTTTGACATTTTTAAATATTTAAAGGGATGGAAATCTTAATGACTCTCCTTAGATTATTAAATACTATATACATGCCTTAAATTTCATATGATATCGAATGAATTTACACAAATAAAAGAATAATCATAATAGTGCATTTACTCAAAAGAGACAATGCTTTTTATTGTAAACTTCGGTTTATTTTTATTTGAGTTCTCATTTTACAGCAAGTATGAAAACGAGACAGTGGAGTCCATAAGGAGATGAACTGTCAGTCTGTCTTTAATCTGGTTTGATGAGAGTCCTGGTCAGTCAGACCTGCTTTGATAGAGTTTGCTACAGATGGCCTTATGTTTTCCTCCTTCAAATTATCACCCAGGGGCTTCAATACCTGTTCCCATAGTGTTTCAGCAATCCGATCAATCATTGTTCCAATTTCTCTGAACTCCCCAGAAAATTTAAAGTATGCATGAGAACAAAGCAATGTCAGTGTTAACGGTGCAATAAGTTTATACAAGGCAGCCATAGAGTTTAGGCCAAAGAAGCCAGTCAGTCCTGAGATTAATATACATTGCAAACATAGCCACAAACAGCATGGCAGGGGTACGAGCAACACAAAAGATATTTTGCCATTGTGCATTATAAAATGTACACAGATTTCTTCAATTTCAGCTTCAAGCTGGTCCTGATAATGATGGCAGAACTCAGCTCCACCCATTTTTTTCATCAAACGAAACTGTCTAACGGCCACGTCCTTCAGATCCAGGTGTTTTCACTTCAGGTCGGAAGGTGCAATGTAAGGCCTGTCCCCACCACATACCTGTCACACTTCTGCAATAGCTACCCCATGCTCTTGCTACTGTAGCAAGATTATTAGCTTCAGCTGTTTCCTGCAGCACGGACGTGGGATCTGGAAGTTCCCCTCCTCGATAAATTTATTGTAAGCCTTAAAATATTCTACAAGATCTCTACAAGTGACTTGAGATCCGCTTATCTCTTTTTCTATCAAATTTTCAGGGGCAAGCAGCCATGGAGCTAAATTTTGAAGATCTCCTTTAAAGTCTTCATCAATATCTTTCAATCTCCCATCAAAACCAGGATTAGTTGCAACTTTAAGACCAGGATGTGGCAAAAGGAAGCAACTCAGGTTGGTGAAACAATTACAATGTGCTTCCTTACATTCTGTAGCTCTTCATTTTGCTTTTGTATTACCTGCAATCTCTTCTTTTCCACGTTGTAAACTACATGAATTTTCATAAGGATAATGCCAATCTCTACTCAAAAACATTAATGTCAAAAACATTAATGTTTGAAATGGTTTCTGATAGATATCTTCCACGGCACATCTTGCCTATTCTGTAAATAACTGCAAGTGTTGAAGATCATCTTCCTGAATATTCTGAGACAAACTCTAGACCTGGACCAAACTAGTCGTAGTGCTCAGAGCAAAATCTGTTGCACAGTCTTTGATAGTTGACTGGGTATCAAAGGCCCTTTGGGTGTTCATAAGCGGCACAGCCACTTTTGTTGCATTAGGTCCATCAATCACAAATACGCCATTCCCAACTTGGATGCCTGTTGTTTCCCTCTCACAACCACCATGTCACATATAGCCAGTCAATGGTTCATTGTTTGCACCGTCCAACTTTGAGAATCCTTGCCGTACCTGTATTTAAGCATGAAGTCCAGTAGAAACGATTTTCTCTTACCCAAAGCTCCTTGCCACAGATACCACAAGTATGTTAATATCTCATATGTGCTCCTGTAGCAAAATTGGCTCCAAAGCTTCTTCATCAAGCTCAACGTTATGATCATCTTCATGAGCAAGAACAATCTGCACTGGACAAAGTTTCTTCACAACCTCATCAGAGTTTCCTAGGCCATCACCTTCATAATCCTCTCCTAGGGAGGTGGTTCACCCCAGCCCCTCAGTCCCTGGTGTGGCTGCTGCCTTCTGAGACAATGCCCTTTTAATAAATAAAGCTTTTCCCCAGTTAAATACCCATGCTCCACATTTCCTACATGCAACAGATACGTTTTTGTACAAAACCCAACAAATCCTTATTACAGAACGTTTCTTTCATTCCATTTTTGACTGTCTTCCCATATTTGTACTACAGATTTACTTCAATTTCACTGTAGTACCGTACAGTGTCCCATCAAACTTATCCTGCTACCCTAACATCATTTTACCTTTATTACTTTATGTCCCTTCCAACTTCTCCTAGAAAGAAAGCTTTATGAAGTCGGAAGCTAAAAGGGAATAATCCTTGTCATACACTATGAATTCCCCCTCTCCATTGCATAAGACTTTATAGGAACTATTCAATGACTATTTACTGGATAAATTCAAAATCATTGTAAATTATGTATGCTCAGTCTATATTTTTGATCAAATTATATATGGAAATATATTTTGATAATTTTATATTAATTTTAAACCTCTTTGACATGTGATAATACATCGAATTTAATCAATTACATATAAACATAATTTAAAATTAAACAAAGACAGTAATTATAAGATTAAA
Organism: Fukomys damarensis; assembly: GCF_012274545.1. NCBI lineage: Eukaryota > Metazoa > Chordata > Mammalia > Rodentia > Bathyergidae > Fukomys > Fukomys damarensis. The sequence continues at coordinate 8,550,064 of NW_022900943.1, read as the reverse complement.
ACAGGATCTATGATCAAAATGCTAATATATACGTTTCAATGTCAAAACTGGCAAGGGTACATGAAATAATGATTTAGAACAAAAACTAATTGCCTACCTATTAGTGGGACCACCAGCTATAATGAGAACATGTGCTCTCCGAAAGTAAAACATATGCCTTATTTACCTTAATAGGCCCCAGATTTATCCCAATGTCTCCTTCATTATAAGAAGTCAGTTCAGGTTTGAAATGCACTCATGAAAGAATCAATCAATTACTTTTTCTAGAATGTTTCAGCATTGAAAATCACGTATAAAGTATAAGGAATACAGAATGGAAATAAAAAATAAAGTATGGCATAGTAGCTATTGAATTAACTAATATAAGGGGCTGTACTTATTCTGCAGTTTTGTAAAATTGTTTATTCTAAACCGCGAGTAGTATCAGAAATATATTTGGAGGCTGGGGATTTAGCTCAGTGGTTCTGATGCCTGCCTTGCAAGCGCAGGGTGCCAAGTTCGTACCCCAGAACCAACAAAACAAAACAAAACAGAAATATATTTGGGTTTAGAAAAATAGAATATATCATCATACATAGGTTGAGAAATATTCTACAAAGAGACATTTTTAAGCTGCGAATCATAAGTTCGCAGTTGAACAGGAAAGCAGGAAGAAGCATGCTTATGTTACCCTCACTGAATAAACAGGCAGAAGCAGGGCACAGGCCTGAGGCAGAGAGCAGGAGGTCATGGGAGTCCACAGCGACTCCACAAAGCGGCACCCTGCCACAGCCTGGTCCGCACCGTCACAGTTCTGCCTGATCTTGGCCGGTCCACCCGCACTACTGTCAGTTAGTCTGAGATCATGCAATAAAGTGGTACAGTTTCTCCTCCCAGACATTCTTCCATTCCCCATGCGCAGCCCAGACACACACACACACACACACACACACACACACACACACACACACAGCTCTCCATTCTCTTTCTTCTTTATCGCTGTCTGTTCTCCTTTGTCAGCCCCTGCCTTCCAAAAGGGCTGGTCTAGAATCAACTCTGCTTCTACACACCTATTTTGTTTTTCCTGAAGGTACTTTTCCCACAGATTGCTTTTTATGATGTAATATTAAAAGCTTTTAAGAATACACTATCTAAAATCTCCATCCACACAAGCCAATGATCCGCTTTTCTTTACTTTTGAGAGCATAACTTTACTTTTAGGGAACATAAGTGTCAGATAAGTGTCTGAAAGTGAAAATTAGAGTTGCCATGATTTCAAACAAGGATGGCACGTACACATATAAATGCTAAAGCAGTGCCCCCTCCATGGTATGTATCACCAATATAAGTCCTGTAAAGGTACAAGATCCCAATGATCATTGTAATTCTACTGTAGACCTAAAATGTAGTAATAAACTTAATGAGGAAAAAGCTAAATATATATGTTTACTATTTTAGAGTATATTACAACCATTATTTCTAAATAAATAAATTACTAAAGGAAAATATTGCAAACACATATGGATACACACACACACACACACACACATATATATAAACTTTGATATATTGTGGATTTGCTTCCATGTCTCAGTATTTTTGGGTCTCATTTTAATTAATTTAAAATTAATCAGGGGCTGGGGATTTAGCTCAGTGGTGCTGTTGCCTGCCTCGCAAGCACAAGGATCCAAGTTTGATCTCCAGTACCAAAAATAAATAAACAACAAATAAATAAATAAATAACATTAATCTGCACTTAAATACATGAAATGGTCATTTTCATTTTGTAGTATATGTAAAGCTTAACTTTAAAATAATATTTCTGAAATGAATAAAATAGTTATCTAAGGTAAGCAGAATTGACCTCCAGAGTTGTCCAGATTTCTAATTCCTAAATTCTGTGAATAAGTCACGTTATGTGGAAAAAAAAGGAAATGCAGGTTTCAGAAGAAACTAAGGTCATTATCCATTGAACCTTTTGGCCACACATTTCCATAAGGCAGGGTCACGTGGTGACTTGATGTTTAACGCTTAGAGCAACTGCCAGTCTGTCTTCTAAACGTGAATGCATCCTTTATGTTCCATCAGCAAAACATGAAAATGCCTACTCCTTCACATCTTCAGAAGTCATGCCTTTTTCAAGCATTATAACCACTTTAGCAAGACTGAAATGGCATCTCCTTAGAGTTTTGATCTGCATTTCTCTGAAGACTAAAGATATGAGCATCTTTATGTGTGTTTAATGGCTGTGTATTTCCACCGAAAAATTATTCATTGAAATCCTTTCTTAACTTTTAGCATATTTTGATATAGTTAACAGCTATTAGTTCCTTAAGGAAAAACTATTTCATAGGCTTCATTCACTTGTACAAAATGAAATTATAGATTTTAATATGAAAAGAACTTGGACAGTAAAGAAAAAAATAGAGGATGTGATTTAGATGGCACAAAATAAAAAATAAAAATTTACCCTGGCAAGATCAGACAATTTTTAGATTAATTTTACTACATAGAAACTCAACATTCAAGCCCTTTTACATTAAAGTAATGAAAGGAGAAAAGTTAGCCTTGCTTGTGAAGGCAAGAGAATGAGTGAAACCAGCTTGTGAAAAATTCCAGTTCATGGGGTACGAAAGGCTACGTGACAGGATAAATCAGACCACCCTTTACGTATTAGTACACGGTGGCAACACACGGGTGTGAATACCACACGTGCTAGTTCCCTCAGCCCCTCAGATTATGCCACAGCAAAGATGCACCGTTAAAGCTTTATCAGTTTTGAGGTGTTCTACTCTAGACACAGGCAAGTGGACTAAGGAAACCTCTGGGTGCAAGGCAATTTGTACTGGAAGTAGGGATGCTCAGCAAATCTGTCATCTAAAACGCTGCCCTCATTGTACATATGTGTCTTACATCAAATCATTTGTGGTGCTTCCTTTCATTTTCTAGGTCTCCATTCACATATTTAAAAAATAACGCATTCTGTAAAAGCTAAAACATTGGAGCAGTTCCTCCAATCCTCATACTAAGCGTTTTTTATTGTGGTTTAATCTTCACTACAATGTGAAAAAAAAAAATATATATATATATATATATTCTTTATTGTCAGTATTTCTACTTTACAGATGAAGAAACAAAAGTGTTAAAGATAAGTACTGTGCCAAATCTGGATGCTGCTTAGTGGTTGGTTGGGCCATCTGCCGACAGGGTCTAAAGTAACACAGTCTATGAGAGGATAATACAAACTTCCAATCAATCTCAAAACTGTAATTAGGCTTAAACAGTTCTGTGTATTCACCCCTAGTTCATTCATTGAACTAATTTCTATTGTGCACATAGGACGTTCTAACTAAGTCCCAAGTATGGAGGGATAAAATTGAGAACAAGGTGAGAAGATGTTTCACCTCATGGAGTTCGCAGATAAGCTGGAGAGAAGTTAAAATTCCTTGGATTTTAAAGATGCTGGGAGTTGGCATGGAAAGGAAGGGATGCGGAGAACAGAAAAGCAGAGGTGGAAGTAATCTCAGAGAAAGGAGTCAAGGCTTCGTTCAAAAGGGTGACTGCTGAGTTGGCATGCATAAAATAAGGTTTATGAGGCTGGCACGGAAAGGAGAAGTCGCCATACATAAAATCTCTGTATAATTACAGCGTTGAAGAAATATAGAGCATGAGGCATTAAACCTTAATAGACAGCTGTGACAAATGCATTGAAGAAAAAATGCAGTGCAGTCCCAGTTGTAAATTATATTGAAACATCTGCTATTGTGGATTATCTAAATTCTTGTTGCCCTTTATTTATTGGAATACAGAATTGATGAAGAACCGAACATGATTAAAATCAATGAATCACATCTTTTCCCGGCTATCTGCGGTGACTATCACAGGGCTGACAATACCCAATCTGTTTCTTTCAGTGCCCAATTACACTCTGATGAAGATTAAGAGCCACACACATACTCTCTCTGTAAGATGTTGAATGGATTTGTTCAAGTAGAACCTCTTATTCACTAGGAAAATATTTTTCTGAGCCATAAAGTCATTACAGATGGCTGAATAGCCAGGTTAGATTTAATTGCAGCTGGGACCCTTGCTCCATAACTTTAAGAGAAGGATCAAAATCTGTGATTTATCCAAGAAAGAATATTGGGCAAATAGAGGTCAGTATCGCTCTACTTTGAATTCTAACACCTTTGTGATACTGATGTTTCCTAAAATCTTGTTTTAATTTTTTTCAAGAAAAGAATAGCTAGCTTTTGTCTATGTTTACTAATTTCCTCAGCTTTATGAGGAATAAAGATTCCTCAGAACCCAGGAAAATGCCAATAAACAGAGAATATAGAGCTATGTTCAGGCCCTAAGTGGTATTTGGTTACAGAAGGGCAGCAAATGGAAAACTGTACAGCCGTGTCAGCTGCATCTTTAGAAAATGTAGGCTGTAAGAGAGAGACTGAAATTTGAGTGTGTTAAGTAAAGATATTAATTCATTTTGGAGGCACTCAGAGGTGATCTTTACCCTACAAAGCTTGACTTTTGAAATAGAAGAAGGTGGAAAGTTGCCCGAATAGATTTGGCTTAAAGTTCTGATACAAACTATTTTATCTTATAACCTTTGGCAAGTGGTCCATTTTCACCTCTTTTTTGAAAATGAGTTATGCTAAGTGAATTTCTAAGAAAAGAAATTGCTTTATCCTGTTTTACTATGAAAAACGCATTGTCATTATACAAACACTCCTGCTATGGGAGTCCTTGGTTCATGGCTGGAAGTACCTGACCCATCACTTCAGCTGGGAAGATGATGACTCTCCATAGTTTGTTTCAACTGTTCTCATTACTGTTCTTCTTCTGTCTTTTGTACAGAGTTCATTTGGTGAGAGTTGAATTAACATGATTTATTGCTATTAAAGTAGGAATTTTACATCACTTCTGTAGACAGATCACATGAGGTGCTGCATATCAAACAGACAATTGTCTTATCTGTAAGTGTGAAGTAATGAAATATGGATCACAAGAAGTAATAGCTGTATACGTGTGCTATGTGTAATTTCAACAGCTCTTGCAATTTTATGCATTGCTTGTTCAAGCATTTTGAGATGCTAGACATAAATCTTTCTTATAATCTATTTGTGTTTGATTACTGAATAATGAATCTCCTGTCATTCCATTACTCTACCTAGACACTCTATAATACTGTATTTAAAAGCAATATGTTATGAGAGCGACTTAAGGAAGGTAGCAAGTTTACAAAGCAGATATTTTGAACAGGATTTTATCCAGAGAAATCTATATTAACACAATTGTTTCTGCTCATCTTGTATAATATTCACTCTGATCCTTAAAGCTGCAATATATGTAGGTGGCTTTTGTTATCATAAATCATAAGAATCACTTATTTTCAACAGGCTGTAATTGAGTGAAATCCCCATGAAATCGATAAGCCCCACGGGGTATGTATGCGAAGCAGGCTACACATGGTAATTTGCCTTTAATAAGACCCTTACAATCACCAGGAAATTTTTTGTTTTTTTTGTACCGGGGATTGAACTCAGGTCCTTGCGCTTGTAAGGCAGGCCACCGAACCGCTGAGCTAAATCCCCGGCCCATCAGGAAATTTAATTGTCAAATAATCCATCAGATAGTTCACCTGAATCCCAAATAAAGTATTTAATTTTACAACATGACTAACGTGCTCAGTTACATTAGGCTTATATGTGAAATAATTTCTTCCATAAAACCATATTGGAGAGCTGGATCTGTTCACACCCCGATTCTGCGGAAGAGGCCCTAAGGTTTGCACATTGCGCCTCCTCTCCAGAGAACGAGCATCAGTGGTCTATGGTAATGAGAGCTAACCTAAGGTTTCTCCTTTTGCAGGCACCGGACTATCCGAGTTCATTTACTTCCCAACAGCGCATTCCAGCAAGCTTCGGGGGTACAGCGGTGAGCACAGCTGCCTTCCAGCAGTGCCCTCCAGTCAATATTAACTGAGTACTTTGTTTGCATCTTTATAATAAATCCTATTTAAATTCTGATATCTTTTATTCTCAACAATACAACAACCTCTCTCATCGATCCTGCCAATCTCTGCTTGGGAGAAGAGCGGATGTGGAAGGCAAAGGGCACGTGAGTAAAGTCTTCAGGGTAAGCATTCTCGAATCGGTAACACAGGGCCTCTTAAATAAAACCTTAGAGACTCCAGAGAACTTTCTGGTCTTTAGAAGTTAAGACCTAGCCACTCACAGCATGAGAGCAAACTTTTTACAGTGGATCTGAAGTTTATGAAACCCCCTGTCTCAAAGCACCACTCAAACCCAAGTCATGACTTTTAAACTCATCCCCCCGCCAAAGGAAATTAGAATCTTTTCTCAGAAAATGTGACGTGTTAAATCCATTTCTATATTGCATCGTACAGTTACCACCCACATATAACCAATAACTACTAAAATAAAGAAGCCATTAGGATTCTCCTGGTGGGTTCACCCTGCGATGTCGACTGCACTTCCAAACTATATTATCTCATCCCCCTGAGGAAGGGTCAAATGATTTGTAACTATAAACTGTCTGAGTATACACGAAGTGAACATACCACTCACATTAGGTCAAAACTCTTAAAGTTGGGCTGGGGATTTACCTCAGCGGTTCGGTGGCCTGGCTTGCAAGTGCAAGGATCGGGGTTCAATCCCCGGTACCAAAATAAGAAAAAAACAAAACAAAAACAAAAACAAAACAAAACACAACAAAACAAAAAACAAAACCGCAGCCACGTTTGATGCCTGCCTCTTCTGAGGATTTGTTCCTAGAGACTCTTCTCTGAGTTCTTTGTTCCTCAGCTTCACATTCAGAAGAACAGTGATTGTCCTTGGCTGAGCAATTGTTTTGCATCCGGCTTGTACTGGAAAGATGATGTAAAGTGCCTGCTATTTCATAATTTTGGGAAGCCTCATACAAGGACACTGAGGCACTACGAGCTGCCAGTGGGTGATACAATGGCCCCTCTGTGCCCTCCATCCTGTGCTGCTTCTACTGCGAGATGAGAAATGTATCAGATAGTTCTGGAAAGGGGAAGAGACAGGGGAACGATGTGCGCTGTGCACGTCACATGTCAGGCCTGCCTGTGCCCACCGCCCTGCCACTGACACCCACGCGTATTCTGAGGCCACTTCACCCATCTACACGAAGACCGATTGCTTGCTCTATAAAGATGCTCATTTCCTTATACAAGGCATAGAGATATATTATTTCTCTTAGGTGAGTAATCAAAGAAACAATAATTTTAGAATTATATATGATTATGTATTTCTGTTGTGACATTTTATTTTGGCAAAAATCAAGCTATTTCAGAAAATTAAGGTTGTACAAGGTTTTTATTCCTACTTTGGCATTTCTAAATCATCAAATTTGAATTCTATACAGTCTCATAAAGGAGAAATATTTTCCAGAATATTTAGTGAAATGTGTTTCCTTGTAATACTATCAATTAAGGTGAATCCAAAATGCTTTCTTTGGTCAAATAATGTAAAATGGTATAGTTTTTAAAACAGATTTTACTATCGGGTATTTTGCTAGCAATAAATAGCTTATTCAGCTGCTGTTCTAGAGTCCACAATTTGAAACACTTGGCCGTATTTCAATACATTAAATATGGGAAATATATAAATGGAAAAAACATTCTATGATACACTCTCTGTAATAAATATTGCAGGTTTCAGGTAAAAATCTAGGTTAAAAACACTAATAGAAATTTAATGATTATGTTTACTAAGCTAAAATACAAAGTGGTAGAAAAGTAGATATGGGAGTATATTGAGAAGGATGTGGAAAATTTTAGAAAAATTACTACATCTATCATCTGTATACAGATTTTTTAAAACTATTTCATTTTTATGAGATCATGTTTGTAGTATGAGTACATGTATGTCAGTTCTGTCAAACACACTCCAATTCTTCCTCTCTGTCCTTTCCCTATCAGCCCTCCTTTTTTTTTTGCCAGCACCAGATTCATGTTTACTTGACATATCCTTATAAATTTAATTATCATACATACAGATTGACAGCCAGATGAATAGGCCAAACATATATAAAAAACACGTAAGACAATTACACTAAATCTAGGGACAGTCAGATTTTTAATTCATTGCATTTCGTTTTTATGGATTTTTCAGGATTTGAGGGGAGTTCTTTAAAGAAAAAGACTGCCTCACTCCTTTTCAAGTGTTGTAGCTCTATTTGTTTGTTTGAACTAAGTTCACATCTGCCTGACCAGAGGCAAGAGTGGCTTCCTAAAAACCTATTAATACACTTTGGAAATATGAGCAGTAAAGAGTACAGAGGTGTAGACAGTGTCTCTAAGCAACGATTCGCCTCCAAGAAATTTTCTGTTTCATTCTAGCCATGGCTTATGGCTTCTCCGTGAAGGGGCCATGAAGATTCCCTACACAAATGTTGCCATGAGGCTTCATACCAGATTCTTACTGTGTCATATGACTGGTGAGTATAACTGAGAAATTAGTACTTCCATAAAGATATAGACATCAGAAACAAGCACGTTTTACTCATTGAATCAGCAGTGTGATATTATAGGTATTTCTAGTTCCATTGCACAGGTGAGGACAGTAGACTCAGAAAATGATAAACACATGTCTCTCTACCTTATCTCTCATGTGTCTCTGAATTGTGAGCATTTTATTTGAAACTGCAATTTCCAAACATTGTGGCTCATGTATTCAAAAATATTTTTAAAACTGTACAGGTGCTGTCAATATTTGTATATTTATTTTAAAATCATATAAATATACTGCTATAGTATATTACCATTTGTATACTAAAAGCAACAGAAAAAATATCAAAAAGTCTTAATAAAGTAGGAGGCTCTTAACCCTCTCCTGAACAGTTTACCAGTAACTTTTGACAATATTCATCACGATGTATGCATATTTCTCTTTCTCGAGTTTGATTTAACCAACATAAAGCCAACTCTTTACCAGAGCAAACCACTTTGTTTCATACAACTCATACATCCCTTAATAACAGTGGCAGTATTACATAGAATTAATTCTTGTGTCCAATGACCCAGTTCTAACTTTTGCTCTTATATTCTCTGAGGCCCAGAGTAAAACATTTAACCTCATCCAGTTCTTATCCCATCAGGATAGAATTAACACACACATCATGAGGCTGAGAAAGGTTATGTCATTTTACTTAGAGTTTGGCACATAGTAATTACTGCAACAGTATGTTAGCCACTATCTGTAGATGATATTGTGACAGCAGAAAAGATACTGTTTTAAAATGATTTTAAAAATAGCCACTGTACACAAAGTACTAAGGTGGACACTAAATGGATGCAAGAGGAAAAGAATGTTTCTTGACATTAAAATACCTTGCAATCTGGCAAAGCCCAGGAAGTGACGGAGGACCCTTTGCGTTAGTCAGGGCCAGTTCTTATTGCTTAGCTGTAATAATGACAGAGAATCGTGAAGGGAACTCATTCACAAGGCCACTTCCCAGCAAAACACACTGATAGGGCAAAGTTGATCAAATGGCAGAGTAACAGCAAGAACACATTACCTGGTGCTGTACAGTGCACAACCCTGACTACAGAACTTGAGGCTTCAGCGAGAAAAGTTCCATGCACAAGCGTGGATGGATACAGAGCTCAGCAGTCGAGCATTTCCCTCCTACGCACAATGTCTAATACTACAGAAGAAAAAGCAATAAAATGGAATAAAGCAATGGATGGGAAAGAGCAAGAAAAGAATGGTGAGATAATAAGATTCCACAAAATGAATAAACATAGGCTTCTCTTCATCAAAAGATATTTCTGTTCAGAAATGATTCAAACAGAAAAGCTACCATGAATCACGCAAAGTAAAAGTAGAATGAATGTGAAGAATAGTACATGTATTTAGAAATCCAGATAGAAAAAATAATATGCTAATTTTATCATTTTATAATCTTCATCTTATATAATAATTTTATTAATAAATAAATCAATTTTAAAGTATTTTGACATTTAGATTAGACTTATGTTTTCTTGAGTTTGGCACACTTTTTAGGATAAAACTTCTCCAAAGTATGCGGATGGATTTGAAAGATCTGTATTCCTTAGGATCATGGTCAAAATGCCATTCCAGGTGAAAAAGAATTTACAGTGATGCAAAACAGCTTGTATTTAATTTTATTACTATATTCCACCATTCATAAAGTATTTATGGTCCTAACAACACACACACACACACACACACACACACACACACATACACAAACACTCATTCTGAAATTTTCCAGAAAAACATTATTGTATTTCACGTTTCATAGAAGTGTTCATTTATTGATTTGTAGAATAGTTTCATTAAATAAAGTGGTTCACTAAAAGTATGTGTATTTTGACCTTCAGTACTTGCCACGTTTTGTACCCTGTGGTATGTGGGTTTCTGTATAACCATTGTATTAAAAATTGGTATCTCCAAAGTTCAGGGCTTTCCACATAGTAAACAGATGCCGAGCTCATGTGTAAACTCGTATTTTAGCATGAAAATCCCATGATTAATGGTATCATCAATATACGTTCGGTTAAGACAGATAACATTGTCTTTGTGTGTGTCTACGTTCTAAATCTAGTATTTAATATCATGATATCAAAAAATAGTAGCTGTACAAAGGGGGTATTTTTTGCCTAAAATTTGAAAATTGTAAGAACTATTCATATCACATCATAACAATTGTCATTAAAACTCACACATTCTTTGGTCAGCCGTCCTATCAGTAGAAATGAACATAATAAACAGGATTGTAGAAATGGAACAATTATGAGTGAACACTGTGTGTATATAAACGAGGGTGTGTGTGCTTTTTTACATTGAAATTTAATCAGAGTCAGATATAACAGTATATGGTTAAAAATTACAGTGAGTGTGGTGGTTCCTGCCTATAATCCCAACACTCTAGGAGGTTGAGATAGAAGGATCTCCAGTTCAAGTTCAGCACATGTAATCAGGTTGATGTAGCATGACCCTTTCTCAAAATTTAAAAAAATTAAAATAATGGGCTGGAGATGTAGCTCAATGGAAAAGCCTGGGGTTCAATCCTCAGTACTACATTTTAAAAAACCAAGAATGAAAAAGAGCTCATAACAAAAGTAAAGCTTGCTGCCCTTATTTTCCTTATTTTCCCATTTTTTCTCCACAGAGATAAACATTATTATATCTTTAAACTCTTTCATCTGTTGTTTTTCTCATAATCTGTTGGTAAAGAAGTACATGTTTTAAATAAGACCCAGAAATCATTTGGTTGTTTTTAAATATCACAGAATGATATTAAAATATACAGAAAAAGATTTTGACACACATTATTAATCTGTTTTATTTTTGTAAGAAAGCAGTACTCACCAGCAGTATAATGGGTTGAACATAAATCTCCAAACTATCTGTTTTCATAATTAAAAATAATTGTGTGCACCGAAGCAAACTAAATTTTGCAGTGTAATTAAACATACTTAACATATATTAACTCTATCAAAAATTTGCATAAGTTGTTCTGCTTAACAATTTCATCATACACTGGGGGATACTATTATTTTTTTGTCAATGCAGGCTATTAACTGAATGGATAATGATATGGTTTTAAGACGGAGTTGTAATTATAACTGCCATAGAATCTCCAAATCAGGGTATTACATGCTATTTGAATGATCAGCTGAATTACAGGGAGAGTTGCATATATTTTTTCAAAAGTTGCAGTTGACCACCTGTACCTAATCTTTAGCCAAATACTAGCCAGAGGTGTACAATTTCTCATGCCTTTCCAGATTTATTAATTCACATGCTTTTATTCACAGAAATACCTATACTATTATGCATAGAGTTCTATTTAATTATAGTCATAATTTATCCAAATGAAAGTGCAGATAAAGATTCCCTTTTGTGAGGTACATGTTAAAATGAACAAGGCAGGGATAAAGAAACAGAACTGTAGGTCTTGATTGAGTCCCTAAGATGTCAGTGACTCAGAGAAAGTTCTGTCACCAACCTTGTCTTGTGTTTTTTTCTGTAAAATACAAGGGTCCTGAATCGTTAGTGACATTTGGAGAGGTTCTTTCAAGTAGTTCACAAAATCCACCACAATTACACAGAATTGGTCTTCTTTGTTACTCCATTCATTCTACTCAGCTAAAAACACCACAGCTCTGCTTGTCATCTCTAGACACGAGGTGGTCTTCGGCATCGTTAGCCCGTGTGGCATCTCATGTTTTCTTTCTTGTCATGCTAATTCCTTTCACGCTGCCAAGACAGCATTGGGAAAACGCAGAATTGTCAGTGAGCCTGTAAGCGATTTGACTGCAAGGCCAGCGTTACCTTCTTCCTTGCTATGATCAGCCAAGAAAATGGTGGAGAGTGGGTGTGCGAACATTCTGGCGTCTGGTCTCTCTTATATTCTTAACACTGAAGGCCCTAATGCTTGTCTTCATATGACATGTTGTATGATCTGCTTTATTGCAAATTAAAATTAAATGCATTTTAGTTTAATACACTAAATATAATTAAATGCTTATGAAATTTATTTTTTTAAATCTTTCAAAATGAATGAAATTGACAAGAGTGGTATACCTTTACCTTCTTAAAACTCTCCCTCTCTCCTGCTGGACAGAGTGCGGGTGGATTCTCCTATGTGCTTCCAGTCCGCCCTAGAATCCGTCATTATGCGGTGTCCTGTGGTCACCAACATATGCTCATAAGGAGGGTGAAGAATTGAAATAATCCTGAAGTCTCACAGCCTCTTTGGACTGCAGAGGTTCTACTCAGATGTAGGAAGGTTCCAGGTCTAATACAAATCGCCCTATTTTGAGGGCCACTGTGGGCAAGCAGGAGCTGATAGCACAAGACCAAGCCCGGACCCTGGCAAGTTTAAGCACAGCTGTGCTTAAGTACACATGCATTTGACTTATGTTACTTTTTGAGATCTTGATTTCAACTGTATGTACCTCATGGACAAATATTCAAAATGTGTGGAAAGTAAGTATAGACACTTCACTTGAACAAGACAAAAAGTCTGATGCATAGACTCACCAGAAAGAAAACATTATGGGATTGCTTATATGGTTTCATCATTCATTCCAGGTTTTAATTCTACTGTAGCACTTCAGAGAAAAAAAAAAAAGTGACCACTTTCACCAAAACACAAGGAAAGGTTAGAGAGGAGCCACCATTGGCCAGAATCAATTTTCCACTCGTGTGCTGGCAACTTTTACCACACGAGGAGCTGAAATTAAAGGAAAAGATCTTGGGAGCATCGGCGAGGGTCAGTAACAATTCAAGAAGTATACATTTTCTCTGTGAAGGGGACAGCCCCCACCAACCATCTGGGATAGGCACAATCAGGACATACATAAGAATTCTGTAATTTCTTGCCTCCGCCCTTCCTAGCTAAGTCTAGAATACAACCTGGAGAATCTCTTCTCCAGCGAAGCAACACCAAGGCAGCATCTCCTAAAGTGTAAATGATAGAAATGTTGCAGAACCTCTGACGGATGCTTTCGTCACAGCCTCTTCCACATAACCCGAAGCTCAATTTTCTCGGTTTCTATTTCTTTTTATTTTGCTTTTTTAATATGCGTATGAAGCTTGCATTCATCACAGGGAGGCGGAGCATGGAATTAACACACCTTGGATCTTGCTCTCCTCTTCCCCATCCATTTCCCTCCCTCTGCCTCTGGACCCCTTTTCCCCATTCGCATTATCATCGTCATCATTATTTGTAGCTCATGTCCATGACACGCAATGTTGACATTCACGGGGGGTCTCCAGCACATGTGTGGGGCAGCTGAAATCTTGATACTTCTCCTTGCCCGCTCCCACTCCCTTTGTCCTCCAGAGAAATGTACCACTAGTGCGTTTTCATTAACCAAAGAAACAGCACAAATAATCCTTTCTAACACCTATTCGGTGTGTATGTTTTGCCACCCGTTTCCTGGAGACTTTGCACCAATCCCAGTGAAGATACTATTATTTCTTCCAGTTATCAGATGAAGAATCTGAGAAAAAGAAGGTAGAATGTTTTTCCTCAAGTTCCAGGAGCCGGGATTTGAGCCAACAAAATTTAAGCAAGTGAAGAAGGCAGTCATGCAGCAATGCAATATCTAAGCAAAGCTGTACAACAAATGAATACATGATTTTTTTTTCATGGAAAATTCTAAACATCTAGAGATTCTACTTCTTTAAATTGGCTCTCTTAAGTAATTTCCCTTAGCTCAGAATGTATCTGAGCGATAACTCTTGAGCAAAGACTTTGCCTGTTGAGTTCAGCACTGAACCTTTAGAACCAAGAACAGTGATGAGCAAATAGTAAGTTCTTAATGGAAAGCCACAGAACCCTAATGTTTACATCAGAGAGTATGTTGATTTCAGAATTTCAGTGTCACTTAGGCCTAGAGAATGGTGTTTATTTTGTATGTATTTTCAATGACAGTATTAAGAAACTGCTGATTTCCAGTTTTCCTTATTTATTTATTCTCAAACTTTCATCTTTATAAAACTACTTGTGAATCTTATTAAAATGCAGGTTATGAAACAGAGGATCCTGAATGCACCCAGAGCCTCTACAATCTTAACAAACTCCCAAGGGAGCTATTGGGCTAAAGACCACTCTTTGAGTATGAAAGTTTTATAAGCAACTGATAGATTTGGGTTTGAGATTTAAATAACTAAATTAACTTACATGTCAAAACAAGTAGCACAGTGTAAACACTATATGTATGCCGATTCTTTTCTTTTTACATACCCCCTTCTCATTCACACTGTTGACATTTTTTTAGGCAAACAGAAGTGACATTTTTCACTGCTACTGGAATGATTGTCACTTGAGATGTGAAATTCTTTGAACTTACTAGGGACATAATGTGATGTTTTGTTTGAGTATCTCCAACTGTCAATGTTTTCTCTATGACCTTTCCTGTGGTTTAAACACAAATAAACATACATTTAACTAAGTGAAAAGACAACTATCTTACTGTAAAGACTAAAACAAAAATGCAGACACATCCACATGAACATTTTTTTAAAAAATCCATTTGGCATTCCAGGACATAAACATAAGCATTGGCAAAGTGAATTAGTAAAAAAAGAGATTATTTATATCTTTCTCAATGAAAAAGTCATACTGTATATGTATACAGAGGTTAGGGCAATCTTTCTAAAAATATCTTTAACTTTTTTGGTGTCTGGATAAGGGAAATCTTTTAGACACAGTAATCACTATTTATTTAGCAAACACTACTCTTCTCTTTAACTTGTTCTAGGTGCTGTTCTAAGATTTTAGAAACATCAAGCTACTTAATATACATTATACCCCAATGAAGAGGTATTACTATTACTTTTACATTTTATGGGAGATAAAACCAAGGGACAGCAAAGTTAAAAACATTGCCAATTGATACATTTATTAAATGTTGTAACCAGGATTGGAACTCAGTGTCACTGACTTCAGAATTTTTGCTCTCAGCACTGTAACCTACATGCCCTTTCTAAGGAAAATACTTATAATTTCCAAAGCTTGAAATGTTATATTCAACTATATTTTCCATTATCCTCAAGAATCAGACTTCCACTATCAACTGCAATGTCAAAAACGTAGCCACAAATAACCTGATTGAAAAGAATGCTTCAGGGAGCTCTGCACTGTCTTTGTACTCAGCCTGGTGTCTTCAGTATTTCACTGACCGTACTCTGCTACAACAAACTGATCTTCTCCCTGTACATCCAGGTGCTACCCAGACTTTCTGTAGCTCCCTGGAACCTCAGAACTATGTCTGCAGTTTTTCCTTAAGCATCCTCACCCACCCTAGTACAGTGGGAAGCAGAAACAAACACATAGAAACAGCACGGAAATGATCCTTCCCTGATTGTACTGTGTTGGACAGGGATACGAGCACCTGCTCACCAACCTAATGAGAAACTTCCAAGATGTCGCAACATGACTCCACTATTTCCACATTACAGCAAACAGTATAGTCTGGGCACGATCCACCAGCTGAACCTCTCCTAACGTCTCTGGTTATCGCAGCACTATCTGAGCTTCTATGATATTCTATGACATTCACTTCTCCCATTATCTTTTTTTTTTTTTGTCGTTCCGGGATCGAACTCCAGACCTTGTGCTTGCAAGGCAGGTGGTGGGACCACTGAGCAAAATCTCCAGACCCATCACTCTTTTAGGTTCTCCTCAGACCCGCTTTTCTAAAACACATGCAGATAGTCTTATCACTTGCTAATTAAAAAGGCCTGCATTATCTCTTCTTTGCTCAGAGATTTAAACCCAAATATTCCGTGAGGTATATAAGGTAATTTTCTAATCTCATCTCAGACTATATTGCTAACCTCAATCCCCATTATTTATTCAAAGCTGCTACATAAGCTTGTCACGTCAACAAATTATATCCCTTAAGATCTTCTCAGCATACACTTTTTTGTTCTGTCTAAATATGCTTGGGCCATACTTTCAGCTTGACAGTTTTTATTAATCCTTCAGGATGATTCCTTACACATGATTTTCCCATATCCCCAATCAGAATAAATTTTATTACTTGACTCTGCTGTTCTGCAAATATGCTTCGTACAATTCATTCCAGGTTCTAGCAGCTAAGGAGTTCTCTCACAATTTTTGACGCCTGGGGGAGCATAATAAACATTTATTTAATAAAAATATGAAAATAATTAGATCTAACCAACAGCTTTGCTTTATAATCTGCTGCATAACTCATGACATGAATTGCAGTTAATTATATAAATTATATTAATTAGAATAAAGAGACATTTCATGTTACATGCTTGGTTATCAATGATTTCTCTGCTTTGATGGAAAGAATGCGATTTGTAGAAGTGTGAGGATAAGAGTAAAAATTTACAAATACTTTCATGAGATCCCAAAATAGCCTCTACTGATAATCGGGGAAGTATAAAATAACCACTCAAATGCAGAATGTGGTAGGCTACTGATTTCCAAGAAGGAAAAGCTATTCATGTTGAACTCACAGATTTTACCAGGAATGAGCTAACAGAAGCGGTTCATCTGACATGGGGGACTCTGAACCAGTTGATCATGCTAGAGAACTGCTGACCCCTTTGCCATCTTTAAATACAAATGTACCTGTTCTGTACTATGATTTCTTCCTGGAAATCCAACTGGAGACAAAACAATTGCAAACAAAATATTTTCTCCATATTCACAAAAACTGCCATGCATAGTCAGATCTGAGGACTCAAAGGTAAGAAAATTTGCAGTTCTCAGGCTGACCTCTAGATGGTGCTACTGCACTAATCTGACATTTGCACTATTTTAACTCCACGTTGCTGAAATTCCATTCCATGGTTCCCAGGAGAGCCAGGGATTGTGGAATGAAAACCAAATTTGGGAAAAAGGGGGAAAAAGCATCTTCATTTAGGTGTCTTGAGATCAGCAAAGAAGAGTGAGTGATACACAGTAGAAGACTGAATGGCTGCACTTAACCAAATCATGTTTGTTCACTGATATGTGTAGAAACGACATAACAAATTATCATACTTTATATTATTGCTACTCTATAAGTAAGGGGATTTTCAAATTCAAAAGTACAGCGATTGAAATAATGAACGTAACATACTCTCATGACTCAGCCTGAATATTTATCAACACATCTCCTATCTTGTTCATCTCTACTCCTGCCTATTTGAAACATGGTTTGATGCTGCAAATGTGAATGCAGTAAGAACCTAAAAAGTTTCATAAGCAAAATTGAATTTAATGAAAAAATTTACTTATTATCAATCCTTGAATGGAAACCTAAGAGTATACTAGGCTACTCATCCTGAAGGAGAAACTGGCATTATAATGACCAGTAAGGAAAATGAATGCAGATTCTTGGCTCTGTTTCTTGCCCTGAATGCTAAATACATGGGTGGGTTCAATTAATTGTAATTCATATGTTAAAGAAAAATCAATTATATATTTTTATGTGTCTATACTTTCACAAAGGGAAAGAAAAAAAATCACAAAAACAAGCAGCAACAAAAACCAATCCTCCTATATTCACTCATATTGACTGAATTAGGCTTATAGAGTAGCCCTACTTTATAATCAGTTAGATTTATGCAGATTAATGATGAAAAATAAATTATTTTTAAAACTTGGAGAAAAATTAAAGAGAAAATTCAGTTCTTCCAAGGCCCTACACTTTGGGTAGATATTTAACCTTGGAACAGGACCCTCGGGGGGTCTTGACTATAATACCTTCTGAAAGGCTGGGATCATCACCCTTTGGATCTGTCTTTATATGGGAGATTTTGTACCGACGAGAGGAGCAGGCACGTCTACCATTCAGTCACAACTAGATCTATTACGGTGTGCTTTCACCTGGTCCTGTCCCCAGGGTGGTGCCAGGTTTATGAGGATGCAAGGGCCACAAATACTTAAATGCAATAATATTTGAAGTTCCATTTGCTGGAAGCCCACCGGGAAGATACACCATGAGCTGGTGGAAAAAAGAAGGTACATTAACTTAAAAAGAGATAAAAAGGGCATAAATCAATTGCAACCAAAGAAGAAATGAGAAGTTCGGGAGAACAAAGTATATAAGAAGCTGTTCTCACTTGCACCAGGAACTGTCTTTACTGCCTACCTGCTTCACTCTCCTTTCCTCTAATTCCCCAGTGTCTTCAAAACATCATTTTATGTCAAAAAAAAAAAAAGCATAATAGGACACAACAACTGCTCTGAGTTCAGACAGAGCTTGGTTGGACTTTGGAAAAAATAACCTCGTTTCAGTTTACCTATTTTAACTGTTAAATGGTATTAAAAATATACGCTTTTTAGGGGTATTTCATTTATGAGCAATAAGATACATTAGCCTATTGTTGGTGACCAACTACCAAGAGGTATCCAATAAGTATTTTTAATATTTTTGCTATTATGTCTATACCTGGACATAATCCAACTCAAATACAAAATACAGAGTGTTGTACTTCAGTAGTAGGTAATTTTTGCCTTTGTAATTAAGCTTATGGTCATTAAGACATTCATTTCACTTATAGTAAGGAACTAAAAAGACATAATAAAGGCCAGCCTGATCTCTTCTGAAAGCTATGATCATATCAATATAGGAAATTGAGACAGGGCATAAATTCAGCCCTATTTTGAAACTACAGTGTCAGGACCAATGGCACGTCATGATACAGCCATTCACTGATTCACAGAGGACTCTTACCAACATTGTTACCTAATTAAATTAGTGATTTTCTTGGACACACACACACACAAATAGTAGCCAGAGGATATGATTACAGAAACCCAAGACAGGGCTATCTTACCCATTTTAGTAACCTCAGTAATATTAGTTGTAGGATATATGTTTTTTGTGTGTGGTTGTAATTGAAAGACTTGAATAAGACAATTATGAACATAATACTAGCTGATTTATTTTAGGTATAAATTGTGGTAACATTGAGTGCCCGACTAGGCATAGCTCATGATAATCCCAGGCTAGAGTGGGGAAAATTTCAAGTTTGAAATTAGCCGGGGCAAGGTGGAGACTCTGTCTCAAAGCAACTTTTTTTTTTTTAAAGGATGAGTAATGCAGCCTCATGAAAGAATGCTTGCCGGCATGAATGAGGTCCTGGGTTCCATCCCTAGTACCAGAAAACAAAAACAAAACAAAACACTGTGCTACACTTGAATTCTGGAGTTCTGAAAATACTTCAAATAAACCATTTGTCTTAGCATAAAATAAGGATTTTGGGTCTCAGCAAATTCTTTCTAAGTTCGTAAAAGATTTAATCATTTAACCTCTCATTCTCCTGTGTATTCTGTTCAGTTTGCACATGTGTCTTTTCTTTTGAAAGATCAAAATGAAATGACGTGGGTGCTTGAAATCTAATAGCTAGCAACCTAATGTCCGTGTCTCCGTGATGGGACAGTGAGAGGTCGGCGCGGGGCGGGGCAAAGATTAAACTCATTTCTGTAAAGAGCCACAGTCACAGCAACAAGCACCTACAAATGCCCCTGAAAGCTGTGCCACTAGTGTGGTTAGAATGAGACGAGTGGAAACGAAGCTAGGTAATTTTAAAAGAAGGAAATCTAGCAGGAAAAGCTGTCTTCTAAATATCAGTCCTTTAATTTACCTTTTCCAAACACCAGTTCCTGACTGCCGCCCGTTCCCCTGCCGACTCACGCTCTTTTTTCCATGAACATTTCACTGGAATGAAGGATTCTTGATCAGAGTACAGGTGGGAAACCTGTTTCCAACCCGCCCCCCAAAGAACAGCATAAGTGGATACAATCATTTTACAATTTTTCAAATGAAAGGAAAACAATACACATTTCTCTAAGTGTTAAGAAGTATACACAACATCCTGTATCAAAAAATCATAGGGTTAAAGCAAAAACAGCAATGATGGCTAACAGAAAGCTAGTGCGCAATCATGAGCTAGTTACTGCCCTAATTCTATCTATCTGTATGGCATTTATCCATCTTCTATCCATCCATCCACTTAATTTCATCAAAGATCCGCAGCCATGCTCTGATGCAGACACCAATAGCACACCCATTTTATAGATGCTGAAACCGAGTCAGGAAAGGGTTGAGTTTATTGCAGTCCCGGAGTCTGGATCTGCACGGCCCCGCCCTGGGAACGCGGGAGAGAGGAAACCGCCACCCCATGCTACTTCTTAGCAGCGCCCTCAAGTCCCATATTTTAGAACAGCCTTTATTTTTACTGTTCTTCGTATGTTCTGTAGCCTCTGACTTCTTATTTCTCATTAAAATTTTTAATGAATGTAATCAATGAATGGAAGTTATCATTGCAAATGTTCCCGCATAAGCCAGTTGACTTTATGAGAGAAAATGTGAACTGAGAGTGAATGCATAAATTGAATTTCCAATGGAAGACTTGAACACTAAATCATGTTATTTTCTTCGGGCTATTCTGTTGTCAGTGTAAGACTTCCCTGATGTGGTACAGTAGTTATTGTTTCATGTTTCCCTATTGAACTCTGCATATTTGGTCTTGGGAAACATTTATGCAGAATTGTTAAAAGCATTGAAATTGGAGTATCCAGATCAATAATTAAATGAGACTGAATTTTTCAACTGAGGTCTGTTGATAAAATCTCTGTAGATACAATAGCAGAATATATTCATCTGACTCTATATTACAAACTTCAAAACTATTCTGTTAAACTAATATTTGATATATTAGGAAGACATTATATTTTCTTAAATACTGGATATGTTCTACCTACCTACATCATTCTTTATTCAAATTGACTGACAGACCATTGCAATAGTCTTGTTTCCTGAGTTTCCACTGTCTTTGACAGATCTTCCCCTATGATTGCAACGTGGACACAGTGAGCTTTTCTATGTTCAGTCACCTGTACTTCTGGTCTGAGGAACCGGATGTGCCATCTCTGCACTAAGCATTTCAGCTTGATAAAGCTCCCAGAAAAGTGTTCTGTCACTTACATGGGGCATCAGTTTGAATATTTTTTATCAAAATAGGTAACTTTCAAAGCTAACTGGTACAATAAAAAAAGAGCAGCTCCGAATGCAGTCTAAATCATTCTTTCTAGTGGACACATGTTTCAGTGCTTTGAAAACTTATATCTACACACACACAGACACACACACACACACACACCCATATTTGTTATATCTTAATTTTCGCTAAAATGATTTTAATAATATATTTGTTTGACACATACCAAAAATGTATTTCCATATGTAATAAGCATAAAATTATTAATTAAATATTTACATGCTTTAGTTTGTGCTTTTGAGACCCACCTTACATATGTATAGGCTATGCTGTGATATTAAATATATTTATATATTGTGCAAATCAGGACAATCAACACTTTCTTTCCCCTAAGTATTTACCATTTCTTTATTTTTTTTAAGCTTTAATTGAGTTTATTGATACATTTTAGGGATACAGTACAGTTACATTCACTGTTGGGATCTTGTACCTCTACATGACAAGTCTTGGTTCTCATTTTTCCCCTTACCTCTGCCCTCCCTTCACCCCCTCCTCCCCTCCCCATCTACAAACACTTTATTTCCATCTTTTCATTATCTCACATTTTTTTCTTTTTTACTCTTCCCCTATCCATCCCACCGTCCCTACACCTTTTTCTTTATGCACTCTGAAATGCAAAACAAATTATTGTTAACTACAATGCCATAGGACTATAATTACTACTAGCTGCAATTTTGTGCCTGTTAATCAAAACTTCTTTATCTCTTTCTGCTGCCCTATAATCCAGCCTCTGGTGATTGTTTTAAAATTTCGAAAGTCAGTTGTGATGTACTAGACAGCTAACATGAAAGATACACATTAAATATCTTACACTCTGTGACATAAATGATTCCTCTCCTCTTTTCAATCAATATACTCTGGTATTACAACAAGGTCAGGTTAGCTCTAAGTGTTTATACACTACAGCTGGCTAAACAGTTCGTATATATCTGATGGGACTTCATATTCGGATTATGTTCTTTTTATTACACAGCATTCTCATCCCTATTTTTCCTTGTAAATTGTATCTGGCTTTTTCAGATAATGAGTTCCCAATGTCTCTTATACAACTTCAAGCTTCTTTGGTTTTTAATCTTTACCCCATTAGATACATAGCTTTGAAGCATTTTCTCCTCCTCCTCCTCCATTCTGGACTACTGGTTTCTCTACTACATCCATTAAATCTTCAGACTTAGCATCATAACCTCAGAATTTCTTTTTCTTATCTAGGGCAAAGGACACCCTATCCTCTAAACCTACCTTTCCCTTTTCCTGGCTTATGATTTTATTACGATGGAGGATATCTCAGAAAATACATCCTGAGAAAGAGGAACATGACAGAAACTTTGCAAATACAGCGTATAGGGAATCAGTTCTTTTCCATGATTAGAAATTTGGCTGAGAATATTTCAGTCTAATAGCATCTGACAGGAGTGTTTACCTGGTATACACCCTAGAATTCTCTGTCCACTGCCTTCCACCCTTGTGTTGCTAGTGAAATGCCTGATTCCATTTTGATTCCTGACCCAGTTCAACGACATGCTTTACCTACGTCCTGCGTTCTGACCCTGACACTATGAAATGATGCTAATGTTTAGCAGATGTTTTCAGAACTGCACTCACAGGTGGACAGAATGAGCAGCTGAGAAGGCAATGAGGGTAGAGGAGAATGAAGGTTTTTCAAAATCAGGAGATAATGAAATATGAAAAGGGAAGTTGGAAAATAATTGGAAAAAAACTGATCTCATATATAAACTGTTGTTTTGTGTTTTGAAACCAGTACCTATCCATGAAAATCACCTGCTCTTTCCTACACACGTGTCTGCAATCAGTTATATAGAGTAATTAATCACAGCATTGCCCTCAGTCCTTGTGGGCTTGCATTATGTTACAGGTTCTGAGGAGAATAGAGATGTGGCAATGTCTTCAGGTTTCTGTCATTTTTTCTTTTTGCCCGCAGAAATTTTGCATTAATATTTTAATTACGGAATTCAGCACTTCACAAGGTCAAGACAGTATCTGGATTGTAGATCGTACTGCCTTCTTGTCACAGAAAGGCTGCCTCCCTGTTCCTCTTCTTGTGCGCTCTGCCTCCCATCACAGCTCGACGGGCAGTGGCTACATCTGCTTGTGTCAACTTGGCTGGCTTGGGAGCCACCGAGGAGCTCAGGTAAGTGCTCTTGATGGCTTTGGAGAGGGCTGGCTTTCTGTCCTACATCTGCATCCTTCCCTTCCCCCCACCCACCCTCCACTTGCTTCCTGAGCCACGCCTGAAGTATCTCTCTTTGCTGAAGCCTCCCCCTGCTGTACCTGCCTCAAAGCCAGTGGGCCCGGGTGAACCACCCCAAAACTGGGAACCACGATAGTAAGTTGTGGTCGTCCAACACTGTGAGCCCGGGACGGAAAAGCTCAGGAACATATACCACCATTATGCTATTTTCTTTTACAGTTTACCGCTCCTGTGCATTTCCTTTAAACTTCTGCTTGTTCCCTTGCATCTTCAGAACCTACACCGGGCATGTGCAAAGTAAGGATGAAGTTTTAGTCCTTTCATGAGTTTTCCGTAAGCCTGTTCATGTTCCTGTCTGGATGCATAAAAATATTATTGTAAAAAACATGCCTGGCATGTAGTCCTAAAGGTGAAGTAAACTTTCTACCTTTAAAATTGATGACTTTCTAACAACTTACTATAAAGCAGTGTATGTCTATTGAGTAAGAAATGGAGTTAATTTAGAATGTGGAACACACACACACACACACACACACACACACACTCAACTACACAGATGTCTACAAAGTCACCTTTAATTTAGAATGTGGAACACACACACACACACACACACACACACACACTCAACTACACAGATTTATACATAAGATCTCATTCAGTGAATTGAGTCTTCTCTCCAAACTCATTTATATTTTCAAGTATCTCGCCTCATCTTCTGTACTTGCAAGGCTTCTGGCGTCCACTCCCCTAGTTGCAATGAAGCTTTACCATCTTCACCTCCATATTTATTTGTCATTAGTTCAGTTACGGCTCTGTACCCTGTGAAAAGGGAGACAAGGTGCAGGATACGTTGCCTACTGTATCGTTACCTAAACTTGTGCTCCTTGCTGCAGGAAACCCGGGGATTTTCTCACGCCTACTCTTTCACTTATTCCCTCTTGTTTCTCTGCTTCTCAGTGTTTCTCTTTTCAGGCTCTATGTATATCACATTTTTATGGGTCTTCTACAGTTCTCTGTAAAAATCATGAGATTTGGCTAGACCAATGCCACATTTCCACGTATCAATGACTGGCTCTAGCTAAGCAGCATCTGATCCACAGAGCCAAAGAGTGCAGGCTGTATTTTGCCACCCTGCTTTCCTGACCCACTTCATGTACTGCATTAGCACCTTGCTCCTTCCCGTTGCTGACTTTAGGTCAGTCAGTACATCTGCAGGCCTGGCTTTCATCTGCTCATCCTCACGAACTTCTTCGCCTATATCAACACTTGCAGTCCCTTTGTGTTATACCTGCTTATCTGTGAGAGGTTTCAAAATGGGTATGTGTGCGTAGGAATCATCAGGAAAATCTTTCTCAAGGGGCCTCTGTCCTCTAAGCCGATGCATTGTTGTACATAAGCTTCTATTTCTCCTCGGCCTAAGGACCCTTACATTAGCTGAGGCTCTCAGCTGTAAGTCACAAACAAGAGGACTAAACTGTGTTGTAACACAGCAGCTTAGACTCCTAGGCAGGTGTGAGACAAGAGATGCAACTGTGGTTCACCTCAGTGAGACTGCTTCATCTAGAATGTTATTGGTGTGAATTTAAGTACTTGGGTGCTCTAAAAACCATGACTAAACCGGCTGGCTACTTAAGAGCACTTGTCGTCGATAGTCATGGGGAAAACTGCAACAGGACAAGTACTCCGGGCCAGCTTTGTCACTGCCACTGCTGGAATCCGCCCCTGGAGCCATGGCTTCTCCCCTCACGGGACATCAGACCTGGATTCAGGAAGCTGTAGGTCATCTGCCCAGTATTCCAAAACACAGAGCCTATCCAGGCTCAGCAAACTCTTCCTTCTCTTCTAAGAGCACTAAGTGGGAGTGATACAAGGTGTGATTTTGTATATTTGCTAGTCCATGTTCTTTGTGATTAGAAAGCCTGCACCTGATTAGTAAAAAAATGACTGAACCTCTTGCAATTCATAACTTGGATGCCTCTCTTTCACAATCGCTGGGACTTATTTTTTGGTAAATGTGACTATTTTAACCACTGAGGTCATTTCTGAAATCTTAATAAACAGTCATCAAAACCAGAATCAAATCAGAAAATTCAACCTGTACCCAACAATTTGAAAGTGCAGTGAAATATTGGTTAAAATATCATGGGCAGTTTAATTCACATGATAATATTAAATTAACAAAATATTGAAAAACAATTAAACACTTCAAATTATCACTACATATAGATTCATAGAATTGGTTTCTTACACAAAAAACTTCTTCATATAAATTGGTTAAATTCAAAAATGATGTTCGAGAATTTGAAAGGAAACACTTTCCACTCGGCGAATATTTTCGGATCTTGTACAATGGGCATAAAATGAAGGAGTGACTAAATTTCCACGTAAAGCCTAAGACACAGTGCCACGCTGCTTGACCAAGGCGATGCTCCATGCTAAAAAACTGCATTCAATACACTTTAGAGAATAATTCTACAGATACAGAGTTGGATCTCTTTTAAATCTGTGACTCTGATCCTTCTTCTTTTTATGATCTACATTTTTATGACCGCTGCTGTACAATTTCACAAGTTACAATATTGCTTCAGGTCTAATAGTATGTAATTGTCATTTCAGCTTGTCAATAGCATGGGAGGGGAAGCCATCTGAATTGTATTTTTAAATACTCTCTAATCAAACATATGATGAAGCCTCACGCAGAAGCACGTTAGTGTGCTCTGTCTTTGTTAGTGAGATTCTGTTGGAAATAACAAATAGAACTGTTTGGTGATTCCAAAGCTGGCACCTTATTGCTTTGATAGGGATTGTGAATATTTTATTGTCGTAACCCCAGTGAATAATTCTGCCTTGCTGCTTTCCCTTCGAGGAGAAGAGGACTTGAAATTATGATATATGATGACAGCATCTCTGGAAAACCTTTGACACTCCTCACCAAGTGACTATGGAAATCTTGGGTATTCTCTCAGTAAGAGACAGTGTTCACAACTATTTTTCAAATTTTTCTAAATATTTAGATTAGCTTATCACGCCCTCTTTTGAATTTGCATTATATCCTTCCATTTGTTTCAAATCCGTTGCATACTAACTAGCCTTCTTTTGTACCTCTAGCATTTCTTTATTAACATTATGCTTCTGCCTTTTGTTATAATGTCATACACTCTAATTCACACTTATTTGCATAAAAGATGCTACCCTGAATACCTGCTACGTGTGGGGGACTACCTAGATTTCCTCAGAAAACCTTGCAATTAGATGGAGAACATGAGAATAGTTATGGCTAATTGTGATAGAATGAACTATGGAATTCACTATCCAAGATTATTAAATGTCAATCTGTATCAGCGGGTTCTTTCTTTTCCTGGTTTGTATACCTTAAAAACCATGGGTCTGAGCAGTACAGATAGTAGGGGCTATTCTGATTAATACAGGAAATTATATATAATGCAACAAAATCACAGCAAAGACAAGGGTATAGAATAAATAAGGTTATTCAAGAAATCTTGTTAATTCATTACATATATGCCTTGATATTCGGCTTGCTTGCTAGGGGGAAGCCTCAAAATTTCATCTAAATTAATAGATAATAAAATTATGTAAAAAAGAAAGAAAATTAGTAATCTGCTGTATCCATATGTAAGATTCAAGATGTGTCATCTACAGGTGCAAAATATCCACAACAAATGTAAGCATTATTATAATAAACATGAGCCAAGAATAATATGTAATAACAATCAATGAAAAGGGGAAAGGGGGACTTAAAGATAGAGGCAGGAACATGGGGTAGGGAAAGAGTTTTACAAAGAATTAAGCTCAGCTCTGTTTCCTACATGCACCTTGCAAGATGAATGTGAACTTTATGTGCTGCAAATATGTACAGATTAAATAAAAAGAAACAAAAGTATTACACCAGTGGAAGTTCTTCCACGACTCCAAAACAGCATTTGACTGGAATATGATGACACTTAGAAAAACCTCCCTGCTTCTTCCTAGACAGACTACGATGACCTGAATTAACCCATTTATTGTTCAGCGCCATTTACATGCAGAGTTAGGTACATTTAGAGTCAAAGGCATAATTCTGAAATTTATCTTGACAGTTATGGAAATTCTCAAAACAGGTGATTCTTGGGGTTCAGGTAGGTCAAGTTTCATCTTTTCGTTCTTTCTCTTTTTTTGGTATTGGGGATCGACCTCGGGACCTAGCACTTGCAAGGCAGGCAGTGGAACCACTGAGCTAAATTCCTGGGGCCAATTTCATCTTAGTCACTATCAGATTACCAACATCAAGAATTCTATTATAAGCACTCAATTCTACTCAAAATCCCTCTAGAACTAATGATAATTTATTTCCATCGGTTTGTTTTATAGTAAAAATATAACTGAGTTCAAATAAGAGTAATTCCTCTAAAAGTATAAATTAATTTTTTGTATTATTTTGAGGTTGTACATTCAAGTGTTTCAGTATTTGTAGTCTGTTCAATATTCAGAATATCGATAGAATATATAATATACCTTGAACTTTACCATAAATTTCTCGTACATTCATCTAGAAATTTGCATATATTTAGATAGAATGGAGAATATATTTTATGTCTGGAGCTTTTTCAGCCAGAGTATTTTTCTTCATATTTGGCAGAAAATATTCCCCCCTCTTTCTTTCCCTTCCCTCCCTCTGAATCTCTCAAAAAGCTACTTTGACCATTTGCTTTCTAATTAATATCTAAATAGGATCCCAAACATAAAATGTTTCATTTTTGTAAGCATAATATCAACTAACAAGACGGAGCTTTTCCTAGAAAGCTTCTCTATTCACATTTGAGATGTCATGGACACTCTAGAAATTAATGCTCTATGACAGCAAAACACACACACTGCATTCTGGGTCAATATAAATACTAAAGAATAAAGGATGAGAGCAGGATGTTTTTGTTTTGTTTTGTTTTGTACCGGGGATCGAACTCGGGTCCTTGAGCTTGCAAGGCAGGCCACGGAACCGCTGAGCTAAATCCCCAGCCCTTTCTTCTTTTTGGGGGGGGGGCAGGATGGCTTTCAACTCCTCTTATGTCCTATTGAATGTTAAGCATTGTTCTTAGTTTTCTTGCATAAGAAGGGTGTAGTAGGTCCCTGAAAAATATGAACTTCAAAAAGTATCTTTCACTCAACAAAATTTTTCTACCACCAATTGAAAGAAAAGTTATCATTAATATCTGTCCCATTGCCTTTGTTAAAAAGAAAGAAGTTTTTGATCCAGTTAAAGTTAGGTTGTTTATAAAATTGAGAAATTAATGGAATTTTCTGAATTCCAGTGAAATAAATGCACTACAAAATGCTGAAAATGTATAAAGACTGAAATATGAACACAAAAGTAGGAAAATTGTTTCTACAATCCCAAGCCTGGTTCAAATAAATATTTCAATAAACTATCATCTTTCTCTAGTTTGGTTTCCAGGTAATTTGTACCAAGTATCTTTAAGATAAATTGTGATAGTGCATTATGACATGATCAGAACAGTTTTATCATCTTTACCAGTTTGAAAAAAATGCACTTCACACTTTGGAAGGTTTTTCACAGGTAGATTTCACACTTAGTTACTCCAAAGAGAATTGACATATGGTACAGATTTTTAAAAATTCACACACTGCTTAAAATAGAAAGAGATTAGTAGGAAGCTCAAATTGGCAAGGGCAAAATGCAGAGTATTAAACAACTAAGTATAAAAGAATTAAAATACAAAAAAATAAATATAATTGTATTATCATATGAGTGCCCTAAATTGGACATCATGGGCAATCACCAATTTGGTAATTTTTAAAAATATGGGTCTGAACACACATCACCTCTTAAAAACATCTTAGATTTTTCCTTTAGTTGTAAGTCACTTTCTACTTAAACTGCCACCATTCCTGAAGTATTTTTGTTGCCTAGGAAACAGACAAAGATTTTATTGTAGTAGCAAAAATTTATTTAACCACCAAATTCCCTCTGTGAGTCAGAATCATCATTTCTGCACTATGAGAGTCTTCGGCAGAGTGGCGGACTGCAGCTGACTGGCTTCTCACCCTACCACACTTTCATTATAGTAAAACGGGCCAGACATTTCTCAGAGCTTAAGCACGGTGAGGGTGTTGACAGGGTGATTCAGGCTACCACTTCCTTAAGATTGTACAGCCTGTGTGACTTTCAATTATCTATTTTCGGTTCTCTTAATTTCACTGGGCTGTAGATGACCACAACACACTAGCTCTGGAGAGGGGCCATTTTCTTCTCCTTTCACATTGGTCTCCCAGGAAGCTGGGGTGCTGTCCATCAAGCACAAAGTGGAGTTCTATAGATTCTTAGGCTCTGTCTGATCTTTACATTGTATTTGCATGGTGTTGATGTGGAGGAAAAAGCCATGGTCTTTAGGTTACCCATAATGCTTTGTTATGGTGGCTAGACATTTTACCAGTGTAATTATGGGGGATATCAATTCCTTTAGCTCTCAGATTTCCCCATATAGAAACGGATCATAAAATATTTAAATCTGAACATTATTATGATATATTTAACTGACATAAAGTTAGTCTTTCTAGTATCAGGGAATGCTACCATCTTTCCAGTTCACAGAAACCTCCTAAACATTTTTATATGATTCTTTGCTTTTCTTTTTTGGTACTGGGGATCGAACTCAGGACCTTGCACTTGAGAGGCAGGTGGCTGCACCACTGAGCTATATCTCCAGCCCTCTACATTTCTTATCTTCTAAATCCACTAAATAATCTAATGTCTCCAAACCATTGTCGTGACTTTTTTCTAAAATCGATTTTACAGACACTCAGTGGGTCTCTAAATGTTGTTTCAACCCATTTCAATTCTTTACCATAACACCGGTTTGCTTTCTAATACCTAACAGTTGGCCAGATCATTGAATTTCAGGGGCTCCTTATAAATTTTGCTTCTCTTTCAAAAGCTCTTCATTCAAAGCTCTTCTTCCCAAAACTCCTGGCTATGATCTTTCTGTTACAGACCAATAATCGCACACACAGCAATGCTGCTGCACTGAATTATTTCCAGTTACTTCAATAATCTATGCTTTACTATTCGCTCCAGGGTATCTGCTTCCTAATTGCCTATTGGAACTTACACACGCTAGAAGAATCAGGTAGCCCTATTTTCACACAAACACACACACACACACACACACACACACACACACACACAGAAACGCATCTCTTTGTTTATTAAGAAACACAACTGGGCCGGGGATTTAGCGTACTGGTTCCACCACCTGCTTCACAAGTGCAAAGACCTGAGTTTGATCCCGGTACAAAAAAAAAAAAAAAAAGAGAGAGAGAGAATTGGCTATTCCTGATTTCATGTAATGCAACAGTAAAAATAGGAATGATGGACACTTCACCATCATATAATCCACATATAACCATCATGTGTTCCATACGACACACATCGAATATTTTATTTTGCATAAAATAAATTCCCTCATCATCATACCAATATATATATAACAGGAAGAAATCTCTTACTGAAACAAAAATGTATAATTTTGTCTGGGAAAGTTAATGAGAAATGCAACTGAATGATATCTACTTTTTAATTTGCAAGAGAAAAATCAACTGAATGCCATTTGTTAAGGACGGAGGGCTGGCACAAAAGAGCAAACAGAAACAATGGGACTTTTTTTTTCTTTTAATAAAAGGCCCTTAGAGAATCTTCCAGGGATTTATGTACAGAGGCACAGTAGGGTGTATGGAATATTATCTCCCTATTCAAGGAATATTGTTTCTAAGTTAGTTGGAGATAAAAAGTGCCCCAGCTTTTGCGATTACAACTATTAATATAATCTTAGTTGAACTTACAGGCTAGTCGTGCCTCGTCTCTGCTTACACTTTGTAATAACATTCATACCAAGAGGGTAATGTAATATATTGTGAACATGTTCACTTAGCTTTCCTTTATATTTATTTGCATTTTTTAAAAATAAATCGGATAAAATGCCAGTTCCATTTTGAAAACATTAAACATCGAGGAACTCATACATATCTAATAGCAAAGCAATTGTAAGTAAAAGAGAACATTTTTATTGAATTTACATTTTTAGCTAATATTTACATGTTCTAACTTTTTGTCTCAGTTCAGTCATTCCAAGGTGTGTGACAATATCTCACATCTCTTTTCTGCATATCTACTATAGATCCTTGCCACGATAAAAGCCAGATGAATAATATGGACAAAGGTTCCGTTTCACTTCAAAAGGGATGCACTAAGTTTCAGAGACACAATTCAGTTCACAATCAGCTATTCTCACATTAATTTACTTCTCTTTAAGTCACATGTTGAAAATGGATCAAAACAAAATATTAAAAGAGTCACAATATTGAAGGTGTTTCATCTACACAGTTTATGAATCATTATTTGATACAAGTAACAGCATAAAGTATTTAGTAGTAAGATTTTTGGGTCATAGTCATTCTATAGGCTGCAAAAGATAAACAGTCATTCAAATGACTCTCTACTCAGAAGTTAGCATAACAGAAAAGACGGCACAAGAATGATGTATCTTATTCATTATCATTTTGGAAATGGGACCCAACAAATAATTACATATAGCATAAACAAAAAGGGATGTTACCTGTCTCAAGAATATTAAGCTTAGGTTTACTGCATCTAGTACTTTTAAAACCGCCCTTTCAAATCCTTAGCAAGCAGGAAAGAGGGTAGACATCATTCATTGCCTTTAGTTTGAACTCGATCTAGGATTTAATGCAGCCTTCTGCTTCTATGTGATAAAGTAAGAGTACAAACTAAATGGCAAAAGGATCAAGAATTGTGATGTTGAATCAAATTTTTGAAAAATTTATGGAAGCACAATTTTTTAAAATACAAAGAGAGCCACATCCATACGGAATGAGGAAGACAAAAAATGGCCCCAAAGTTAGTTTTATACAAAAACACTGCTAAATTTCCTTGGGGGGGGCAATTTTTTTAAAAGTAAAATTAGCTAGAAGTAGTACGCAGAGATGAGAAAGTTTGCCAAAGACAGAGGTTTTGATTTTTAAAATTTTTAGTTCAATTCTGAGGCAGGAATTGTATATATTTATGGAGTACAATATGGCATTTTCATACATCTATATAACATAATAATCTGATCAGAATAACTGGCATATCTCTCACTTCAGATGTTATTATATTTGTGTTGGCTTAAAGTTAGATTTCAAAGATAAAACTCTGAGTATAACCATACACATTGCCAATGTATAACATAAAAAGTATGGTCTCTAATTTTCTCAGATCAAAAGAATTTTTCAGCCGGGCGTGGTGGTGCACGCCTGTAATCCCAGCACTTGGGAGTCTGAGGCAGGAGGATTGCTGTGAGTTCGAGACCAGCCTGGGCTACATAGTGAGTTCCAGGTCAGTCTCAACTATGTAGTGAGACCCTGCCTCAAAAAAAGAAAAAAAAAGAAGAAGAATTTTTCAAAATTAATGAGGAAAATTTCAATTTTAAAAATTTCCAAAAAAATAATATAATTTTAATGAAGAGTTAAATAGCTTTTTTTTTCCTTAAGCCACAATTTTAAATTATTGTTTTTTCTTTTCTTTTCTTTTTTTTTTTTTTGTTACCATTGATTGAACTCAGGATCTTACACTTGCAAGGCAGGCAGAGGAACCACTGAATTAAATCACCAGCCCATGCACAATTTTAAATTATTTTGTTTTGTTTTGGTTTTTGACCATGCACCACCACACCTGGCCACACAATTTCAAATTCTTAAGGTAGGCTCTCACTGAGATTCTAGCTTCAGTCTTAGCCTCCAAGTTCTATTTTCTTCCACTGTATAATTTTAATAACTGCCACTTTATTTTTCCTTTATCTGTGTCACTCACCATTCCTGATCCTGTAGGCTAGTTTTCGGTCAAGCGTAGTCCTTGTTCCTATTCCTTCACCGTGGAATATCAGATGATTTTACAAACTAACAACAAATACCACTGTCTTCTAAAAGCTTATCACTCCATCCATAAGTGGGTTCAGTCTCTTTTCATTTCAATATTCCTGTGCTGTCACTGGGAAAATATCTAACATATTCTACTGTGTTGGTTGTACATGCAATCTGTACTGGTGTATATTTTATCTCTTCCATTACATGTAAAATTTTCTAATTACTCAAGTCTAATTAATGATTTTCCTCCCAGTGGCCTCCAGCATGTGTTTTTTGTAGCTGGGTGCTGAAATTTGTGAATGAAGGAAACACTTTTCCTTTGTTTATTCAGCACAAATGTATCTGTATGCTGAAGCTCAGAGAAAGACCAGCGGTAATTTCAGTCACAACTAGAGTAGCTAAAGTAGAACAATTCAAGCCTAGGTTTGCATTCAATCCCTTTTCATGTAATAGAGATATATCATTATTGCAAAAAATAAAGAGCTTTTTGTCAGAGAGAGCAGACTTACACTTAACTGCTATGTGGTCTTGAGCAAACTAATCTCTCTCAGCTTCAGTTCATTCAGATATAAAATAGAGATTATACTTCACTTACAGTTTACTGTAAAGGCAAGTTGCAAATACAAGACTTCAGCTTAGTGCCTTACTCATAAACAGATATCACACAAAAAATTCCCATAAGAAGAGTCTCTTGTGGGATTTTCTCAGTGTTCCATTATGTGAAAATGAGGCTGTTATCTTAAAGATAGGACAAAAATATCATATAATTACAATAGAAAAATTACATTTTTACACATTCAAACATACTGGCAAACTGACCATATACTCTGTTTTATCAAAGTAGCATCTTCTATACCAACACTCTCCCCATTTATGTTAGCCCAACACTTGTTTAATGTTTTTTCATTTTTTGAAAGAAGCAATAAATTAACTTTTAACCATTTTAACTTAAAATCTAATATGCAAAATGCAATCTTTATCAAATGTTGGATTATCTTTAAAATGTACAGGGTATGACAAGTGTGAGGAGACAAGCTCACATTCTGGTTTTAAGGTAAGCTGGTACTTCCAAGTCACTCTTGGGGGAAGAACCACCAGCACAGATGTGCAGGGGGCGCTGTTTAGTCCAAACTGACGTTTATCTGTAGAACCAGGAAATCCTCATTGCTCTACACTGCTCCACAATGGACATTTTGTTCTCTGGGTCCCCTTTCTTTTAGACCAATTAGTTTCCTGGAAAAAACTTATTTTCTGTGTTCACTTCTTCTGTCATCAGTGTATCTCTCATGGGTTTAGGGCATGATTTGGGCTTCAGGATAAATAATATTGCCATTTTGCTTTCCACAGAAACTATGAACATGTAAGAAATTAGAAAAATTATAGGTTCAGGTACTAAGTTCACAGTCTTGGAGGAAGAGATGTTTTCTCTCCTTTGTTGAACCTGAATCAAGAAGGCTGCACCTCTAGCTTCATAGCCTTTTACGCTGCCTGGTATAATTTAATAATAAAACCATGTTATATACAAAAACAGAATAGACAGAAAAAGAGAGAGGGGAGAGAGCAAGGGAGGGAGGAAGGGGGAGAGAGAGAGAGGGAGAGAGAGAGAGAGATTCCATGACAAGAAGAACAAGGACACCTGAAGAGAACTATATTTCAGTCTCAGGAATTATGAGTACATTGTGTTGGGTTTAAGGGGAGAATGCAAGCCGCAGATGGGATGCAGTTGTTAATCACCTGACCTTAGGATAGGAAGATAATCCCTTTAGGTCTTATGTAATCATAAATGTCCGTACAAGACAGAAGAGAAGGACACGAGAGTCTGTGTCATGGTGATAGGATGAAAGGGAAATACTACCAACCATTACTGATTTGGTGATGGAAGGGGTCCATGAGCTAAGAGATGTGGGCAGCACCCCGAAATGGAAAAAGCAAAAAAAAGAAATTGTTCCCAAAAGCCTCAAGAAAAAATCACAGCCCTAGTTATTCCTTGATTTCAGTCCAGTGAGCCCTATTTTGACTTCTGATTTAAAGAAATGTAAGATCATAAATCTGTGATGTTCTAAACAATTAAATCAATAGTAATTTATTAAAACAGCAATACGAAACTAACAGTGCTCTCTAGCTTTATTTAAAGCCTCCAAAATGCCTCTGATCTTTTCAGTAACATAGACACAATTCATTAATGTCTGCTAAGATTGGTGTGCTGTATTCTGCCAGTTGGGTATCATGGCAAGAACGGGTTAAGGACCATGCTGTACTGGGAGAATGTTCAATAGAGGATTCTGTCGGGAGGAAGCCACAGATCTCCTGATCCTCACAAACCCCACACTGTGAGAATCACTGGGGTAGCTGGACACAGCAGTGGGTGTTCTCCGAGGGACTGGGCCATGCCTCACATTCCTGTGAATTGGTGCCCAGGGAGGATCAGCTTCCCCAAGGCACCTTCGGTTTGCTGGTCCTGGAATATAAAACTTTCCAGTAAAGACTCCTACTTAAACCACAGTTTGTATCACTGTGCAGTGCACCTTGAGAGTCTGGCACATGGCAGGTGAAAACTTACACAATACTCATCTTGCTTGACCACTTAAGTACATCCAAAACCATTTCTATCATTTTCAGGTGAGCTAGTTTTTACTGATACCTGGTGAATATAGTTAAAAAACATTTGGTCTTTGACTTAGAATTTCTGAACTATTGATCCTAATTTCTCCAGAGTGCAAAGGGATTTCTGTTCATTCACTCATTCAGAAAACTAAATCCAACATGTACACTAAAAGCATAAATAAGATATAATTTCTCTTCTCAAGAGCATAGATTAAAAGGAGAAGTGGGAAAATAAGTAGATTACGAGGAAATATGACAGTTGTTACAATATGGTATTCATAAGAAATGAAATAAGGCAATAATAGAAATGTGGTTAAAGGACTCTGGCATATTAGCTATATAGAGAGAGTTTAGCCTCAGTAAAACTCATTCCCTCCAATGATGTGAAGGAAATACATCCTGAGATAAAATGATTACAAGAAACATGCTTCCTGAGAATGGCTATGGGTTTGCATTTCTTGGCAGAAGGAGGAACTTGAGTGTCTATAAAGCAGAGACTTGAGGATCTAGTGAGTGCCTAATGAATACTTTCGGACTGAATGTCTAAGTGAATAATTAGCAAAAAAGAAAAAAGCTGGATGGTACCTAAATGAAGATACTCATTACTGCCAATAATAAACACATGCACTGTGAGATAATTTATAATTATACTGTAGTTAGAAAGAAAAATCTTGCATTGAGTTTAAATTTGAGAAAGAAATATGTTGAGTAGTGACATAAATAAGTCAGATGCTTTGTGCCCAAGAAAACTGCTCCATACAAAGACAAGAGCCCACCTGAATTTGAGTCCCACCTATTCTGCTCATGGGTCAGAGACCTTGCTCACATTGTGTTGTATGTTTCCTCCTCAATTGGGACTTCCTCCTTAAACGGTCTGAGGGCTAAGAAAGGCAATTCATTTGAAATAGCAGGGAGCATAGAATTGAGCGAGCACTCAATAAATGTTAGCTCTAATAATAACTAACATGAGTATTATCTATGGAAAAATCATTTTAAAAATCAAATGATACTCTACTGAAAAGGAGGAATTTAATTTGGAAAATATTTACTTAAGTGTAACTATTATTACTAGAGATCCCTTTGGAATAATCTTTCTATGTGAGTTTGGCCCATATGTCTATGTCAGAGAAATGGAACACGGCCAAAGATTTTCAAGTAATTGTATAAAATTGCTCCTGTTATGTAAAATTAATCGAGGGCTTGCTCCAGCAGCTGTCATGTATACATAGTGGCTGAAAACCCCATTCAACAGAGTGATAACCATATAATCATGTTTTTTCACATAATATTCCATGCTATCACAATAAAAGATTTACAAATAACAGTGGCTCATTTAAATATCATTGACACAATGAGATTTCCCAGGGTGAGAATTACAGGCTAGGGACAGATCTGATACTTAAGAAATGATCTCTTCTCAGAATGCTATTTTAATATAACATTATAAACTATATTTTCAGAACATCACATTCAGCTGGTCTATTTTATCTAAACATTGGCACTGACCAAATCCACAAATCTGACATTGCCTTTAGCTGTTTACTTTTTATACATAGCCAAAATATCTGTAAACACTTACAAAGTACTTACAATGGACAAAATGTCTCACGCATATCATCTCATGGACTCTATATTATATTTCCTTGTGATTAAAGGGTTCACAATCAAAATCATAGCACACTGCCTTAGCATTTCTTCTGATTTCAGGTTCTTAACTCTGCCCACTTCTTGCTAACTCTCTTCCTCCATATCATAACAATTAATACACCCCATAACGTGGCAAGCAAAGTCATATCATTCATGTTTTCAGTTTCTTCGTGTAACCTTAAGGTTTTTTTTAATTTTTTAGGATTGTCTCCCCACACCCCCAAATCCTTACTTTTCTTTTCTCATTTTACTTAGAGGATGCTTTTGGAAGAAGAAAACAGGTGGAACTTACCATTGCTGACAGGACCTATTTTGAGCTAATGATTCTGTTACTAATTAAGAGGATCCAAGGTTTTTATAGTCAATGCACAGCTAATATTTAATGAGTGTAAGTTAATTTTCTCTTTTTTCATTTAAATGTCAACTGAAAGTACCCTTTTATGGGAAACTGTTAGAAGAAATATACCTACCCCAGACTTCTCATTTAACAAATGCCCATGCTGTTCCTGAAAATTAAGGTAATCTCAATGAAGTGATGACTATTTAACTATGATGGCTAAAGGGATATTTTAGAAGACTGATGATTAAATCATTTTCATTTTTGGCCACAATCTCTAAGCTGGGAGCAGATTTCTCTATGGAGATTGGGAAAATAAGTGTAGACAAGGTATCTCTTAAAATCAATACACCTAGAAATACAGAAAATATTTTGGAATTGACTGGTTGCCTGAGCTTGCTTTTACCTGACTTATCCATGTGATTTGAGTATAGACTTATATCTGAGCTCAAAGTGTTTCTTTGAAACATTTGACATGGATCTTCCTATAGGTTTTATCTACTACAGAGAGAGAAACAAGTTTCTCAAGTTGTTATATTTCTTGTCCACTAACAACAGCCATAATTGCCCCCGGAGATCAGCAAATTAATAAAGTTTGAATTCACTCTGCAATATATAGTCCTTTAGAGAACTCTGTGGTGTCTGAGCAAAAGGTTAGGAAGGACTTATTTTAATATTCATTTTATTTTTGTCTTTACACATCACAGTCATAAAGCAGCCCAACACGATGTTGATCTTCTATATCATTATGCCTCATAAGAAAACATTGTAGCCCAGTCTGCATACAGGAAAACTCCACGTATCATAGAGAAGCAGCTGACAGTACCAGCCTGTGCTCACCTGTTAGGGGACACTTGCCTTTCCTACAGCTAAGGCAGGTATGAATGCCTCAATAGTCAGTAGCAAAGCCCTGAAGAAATATAATCAAATCTGACCATTTCTCAAATGTTGCCTTTCTACGACCTGCATCCAATTCATCATTACTGATTGCATGGATCTCTGCTTCTAGTAAGCTTCTCTGTCCCCGTAAGTGTTGTCACCAGTCATCAGCAAGTCAGTCTCTTCCAAAATAAATCAGATCATTTAACTCTAATATGCACAAATTCTGATGGCTTCCCATCACCTTTAGGCCAGGATCCAAAATCTACTATGATCTCACTCTTGGCTATTTCTCAAACATAGTTCATCGCCACACATGCCGTCCTGGTCCTTTGTACTTGCTGGACTTTCCATCAGCCCTGCTTTTCCTCCAGTTTAACACAGGGGCTCACTCTATAATTCATGTCGGTCTCTGATCAAATGGTTTCCTTTGGGAGACATCATTCCTAAACCATTCTCTGCCTCTCCTCTTGCATAACACAACTGCCCCCTCTTGCAGAATTTTTTCATGAATATATTTAAATTACGTATTCTAGCATTTATTCATCATCTGTCTCCTTGCCTGCAAGGTACTTTCAACCAGGCCTGGAACTATAATTATTTGGCCAAAGCTGGCTCCTCATCATTTCCTACATTTGTGGCAAATAGTCAAGTTTTAATCATGAATAGAATGTATATCCATAGTACATATTTAGTCACTAGCCATAAAAGAGTCATGATATTTTTAAGACTAGATGGTACTGGAGTGAACCACATAAAGCAGTCCCTTCTAAAAGCCAAGATCTTGATGAAATATCACCTATTTCTTGTCCCTTTGATAGATAAATCCTCTCTGTTACTGAGTATCATGTGAAATCAACCCTATCCTGAAGCAGACCAACTTAAACAATAAAACCTCTCTATATGAAATGCACCTCTACTATACCTTTATTCATTAATTCATTTAAAAATTTTTTATGCAGATTTCATCTCTATGTTATGCATGATGAAATATATTAGTTTTCCAGTCTGTGAGAAACAATCACAGCTTAAAGGATGAAAGATTTTATTTGGCTCGTAATTTCAGGTGATTTTGTCCACAGTAAGCTGGCACAAAGTTAGAAATATTAAGGTAGAAGTGTATGGCTGAGAAAGGTTTCTCATTTCATGGGAGGCAGGAAGGAGAGCAGGGGAACTGTGCCAGAGACCAGATAGAGTCCTGAAGGTCATGCAACCATGGCCCATGCAGCCACTTCTGGAATCCACCAATCATTTGGGAAGTTCCCATGCCAGTCAGGATGAGAAAATCGATTTTGACCATCACTGCCCACCCTTGTCAACTTGACACACAGACAAGTCTCCTTAAGTAATGCTTACCCCAAAATAAACACAAGGTCAA
Source organism: Fukomys damarensis (assembly GCF_012274545.1). NCBI lineage: Eukaryota > Metazoa > Chordata > Mammalia > Rodentia > Bathyergidae > Fukomys > Fukomys damarensis. Next base: position 8,509,541 of record NW_022900943.1, on the reverse strand, counting down.
AATTCCACCTAACACAGTAAAGATATCTGGTTTACAACCCAACATGCAATAATTCCTCATTGAAATTCTCAACAGTTTCCAGTATTTTTAAAAAGGTAACATCAAAGTTTCCTCTGAGACTCAAAGCAATCCTGTAAAACTCAAAACAAATTGCATAATCCCAAATTATAATGACACACAGTAAGCAATCTCATTCCAAAAGACGTGAATAGGAGTATAAGAAAGGAGACCAAAGGAAGAACAAAACCTAGCAAGGTAACACTAAGTCCTAATTCTGTATCCAGCACTGCGCATGTGCTTCTGGGTTGTGAGTTCCAAAGGGTTTGGGCAGGCCTGTGCCCATGCCCTTGTTGATTATATCCTACACAGCTTCTCTTGGGCTGTCTCAACTCACAGCCTGCAACTTTCCTCAGCAAAAGGCCTTTCTGTCTTCCTGAAATCTTGATTCCATCTTTTGCTTCATTCCCATAACTTCAAATACTACCCTCTCAGTGGGTCCTTACCTGGCCTCCAAAGACTTCCTTTCACATCTGGATGGAAGCTCAACTGACCCCAGAGCTTCTGCATGATACACACTACTAAAACCAGTATCACATGACAACCCTGAGGTCTGCTGTCAGCTGAAGCAATAGCCAGGCCCCTTTGGACCATGGCTGCAGGACTCTCTGAGTTTGTAGATGGCTGAGTACAGTGAAATGAATAGGTGAAGTAATTCCCTAGAATACACAGGCACTCTCTTCACTAATGGAAGTTTGACAATTCTTCACCCTTGAGTTTGCAATCAGTAGGATCTTGGTTTCTGAGATGCCCTCAAAGCATCTTTCTTATCTTTTCCTGTCTTTATATGGTTTATTTTTACTGGCCTTCATCTCCTTAGCAGCCACAAATTTTTGGCCCCAACTTTACACATGGTTCCTTCCAACCCCAAAATTATGTTTATTTAAACTTTTCTGTTTGCCTTTTAACTTTGATTCTCACTATAGATCTGGCTAAAAACAATCAGCAGTGTCCATGCCATAGCCTGAATGTTGGGGTACTTAGACATTTTCTCTGGTGAGTTAATTATCCCACTGCTTTTAATCTCAGTCACTTGCAAAATCTCAGAAAGGGCAAAATTTAGACAAATTTTCTGCCAGAGTGTAATATACATGGCCACTAGTCCAATTGCCAATAGAATCTTTGTTCTCAACTGAAATTTCCTGAACCTGGCTTTTACTGTCCGCATTCCTTTCACCACTCTGGTCTTCTAAGCTCAAACCAGAATCACATACCAAGCTCCATTTACAGCATTCTAGGGTTTTTCCAGCCTGCATCTCCAAACTCCTTCGGCGAACCAGTCCCAAGGCTTTTAAACCATATAATCTGCTACAGTTTTGCAGCATTCATTTTCCGTACTAGTCAGCTTTCCTGTCACTGAAACATAATAGCCAATGTAGTGGAGGAAAGTTTTAATTTGGCTCAGTATTTCAGGGGATTTAGTACATGGTAAGCTGGTTCCAAGGTAAAAACATAGTGGTGGAAGAGCGTTCGTAATGAAGTAGACATGCTTAGTAGGTAGAAGCAAGGAAATAGATCAAGGGAACACCAGAAAGGAAGGAGCAAGGTGCAGGACAAAGTATTCAAAATCATGATTCCATGACCCACCCAGACACACCCAAAGTGTGCTCTACTAATTCTCTCAGTGACACCCAAACCAATCATGATGACATAATTTAGCTTACCTGTCACATGCAGTAAACACTGAAACAGTGGGAACCTCTTTTTCAAAGAATACACTGAGGGAAGAAAGACCTAACAGTAGGATGAAAATGCCCCTTGAGATCATTTTACGGCTGGCTGTTTGGACCTCTAATTGAGTCCTTCATGTAGCAGGTCCAACGAGGGGCTTCTGGAACCATGGCCTTCCAGTTCCCGGCACCATGTGCCAGCTGTGTCTGTCCCTACACTGGTCTCCGGATGCTCACCCTTAGCCTTTTGGACAAGGTTTGTAGCTCACAACACCACAGGCATAGTCATGATAAGTTTGACTTTTCTTTTATTACTCTTGGAATACTACTAATAAAATCTTACAATCTGAAAAGTCTATAAATTGAGGTTAGCCTCTAGCAACAAAACTTAGCATACACATCTGCAAGAGCATACACAAGAGACCATGTCTATTTTCCTGTTTAAGGAGTTACATGTGGGGATGGAAATCCTGGCTTTCTTTAGAAATGAAATTTTTCAAATATTGTGGCTTTGGAGAAACAAAAGAAGTCATTCACATGAATAAAGAAAACCAAGGAAGAGGGGAGGAAAGGGCAAATGCGTTCCTGGCCTCTTTAGAACATTTTATGTCCTGGTCCCAGTTGCTCAGTGTCTGGCTGCATTATTTTCTTGGTACGCCATGAAAAATGAGTTATATTCTGCCCGTTTTACTCTAGGTTTATTTACTTACAACAACTTTAAGTTTTGTAAGTAATATAACCTACGGACATAAGCTTCTTATTTTAGAGATGGCAGTGTTGCTTTAATTTCTGTGACATCCTATGATCACAGTGAAGGTAGCAAGATGAGCTGTGCGTTCCGCAGAGGGGATGCTGGGTAAGGCTGAGGGAGCTGGTGGGGCCAGAGACCAAGTAATTCTTCAAGATCTATCGGCCTACTGGAAGCAAACTGTTGGAGAAGGTTGTAAAACACGTTGATTATTTAGGATCTAATTATCTAAATTATTAATCATCCTCTCTTTCTCCCCCACCCCAGTTCTATTCTGCTGCCAATTCTATCAAAACTAGCTTTAATCGTATTAATCTCTCTGCCAGATTCTGGGAAAAGAATTACAGAGACAGTGAAACTGAAATCAATCTATCGGGTTACCTCTTAGCCACCTAGTAAAAGATTTGGTAGAGATGAGGGAAAAGTGATGTCTTAATGAGATTTGGGAAATAACTGTGGATTTCATTTATGTCTGTTCCAGCTGACTAATGGGCAAGTATACATAACAATTGTCTGTAATGCAATACTGAGTAAAACTTGCTGATTTCCCCCAGGGACACTGTAACTGTTCATTACTTTACACCGCAGTATAAATTGGCCCAGTGGGGAGACAGGCAGAGATTGAAGGGAGCCATGAGCAAAATTACAGAGCTAACATTGCAGGCACCTCCTCCGTCCTGGAGGCTCTAGAATGAGGCCCTTGATTTATCCAGCCAAACAATCTCTCTGACAGCTGCAAGTCACATAACCAGCCGTGCGTCTGGGGAAATTACAGGAAGGAATGGGACTGTCTTATATACTACTTAGCCCTCAGACCACCGCTGGGTAAATATAATATGAAAATATCCCTCTGATGTAGACATTTTCGTGACCCCAAGCCGAGAATGAGGTGAAAAAAATAAAATACTGATAGGAACTACCTTGCCTTTACATCCTAATGCTTCCAGTTAATATCTGTGTGGCCTAAAATAAGAGAACTGCTCTTGGTTGTAGTTCTCTTAGCTGAATAACAGACTTGATAATGGGACATCTGTCACATATTCGTTGTGCCTGTCGACAACACACATGTCCCAGCAAGGAAGCAGGGCACGAAAGCTCCATTCAGTACTTGTTACCTAGTGTTGTTGTTGTTGCTGCTGGCAACCTATTATAATCTGACCTCAATGCATTTGGAATTGGAGCGATAATTCAGGAGAAAGAAAATGACAATGTTGTCATTGTCACAGCTTAAAAACTATTATTATTTCAAAACTATAATTACAATTTTCACTTTTATATCTCTTTCCGTATATTCATTCGCTGGAGAGAAAATTATACATTAATTGAACTAGAACTCATTTCCTATTATTCTAACATCTCTCAAATTAAAACAAGTTTATTTTCCCCCTCCTGCTTGTCTAGCAAGACATATAATTTTTTAACCAGTGTACATTTGTGAATATTATAGTTGCCAACATTCAGTATTAGTGCCTCATTATAAAAGTGAGCATCTGTTCATTGATTAAGGATTATCATTCCCCATTTCTTTATTCTGAATATTTTCTTGAGGAAAAGTGAGAGCCATTTTCCCTGAGATATTGAATTTAGATTTTAGGAATGGCTCTGACTCCAGGTCAGAAAATGAGGGCATAGTTAAAATCTTAATTTGATTATTGGTCTGGATAGTGTTCTTCATGCATCCTAAGAAAAAAGGAAGAATTGGCCCCAGGCGTGATTCATGGTTTTAACTTGGCACACGGTAGATGTAACAGCATAATAATTCTGATGGGAACAAAACACAACACAGGGCAAAAAATAGCTATGACCTTATGATAACAATTTGTGTTTGAATTACTTATACAAAATTTCTTCAGCTATCATATAAATAAATATAGCATAAATTAAAACTAAAAATCTGCAGATTTACCTCTTACTTCTATTTATAATTTCTGTTAAAACTGAATTAACTGTGTAGACTTAACAAAGTGCTCAGTTTTGAGAGCACTAATTTCCTCTTTCTCTTCTCCTTATTGGATTTAACATCTAGCTTGCTCATTCAACAATGTTTTTGAGGGCTGGGGGTTTAGCTCAGTAGTTCCGCCACCTGCTTTGCCAGTATAATGTCCCGAGTTCAATTCCTGGTAACAAAAAAACAAATACAAAAAAACACTGCTTTTGAGCCTTGTGCAGTAACATACTTTCCTTACCAAAAAATCCGATATTTGCTCTTGGCTCCTTGTAGGTAATCTCTGAGCCTTGGCATGTCCTGCTTGAAAAGCATCTTCATTTATGTGGGGACTTTGGGACCACAGGGAGCAGCCTGTGCTAACAGTGTGATTTATGGTGGGGCCTTTGGTCCACACATAAATGTCTCCGGAGGGACTGGGAACTTGTCAGTCACGCAGGTAGTCGAGCATGTGTACATGACAAGGCCGTGAACACAAGGTCTGATGAGTGTCCTCAACTGGCACAATTCCACGTGTACTGGTACACACAGTCACTGTGAGAAGGGTGCATTCCCTTCAGTTCCACTGCTGTGGGATAAATGCAAGCTTCACACTGGGGACTCTCACAGCTCTATGCAGCGAACCTCTTCTTTGGCTGATTTTAATCTGTGTTTTTTCATTGCAGTAACCCAAAACATGAGATTAATAGCTTTCAGTGAGTGAGTTCTACTGAACTTTCCGTGGAATTGAAAACTGAGAGTGGCCTTGGGCACTCCTACACAATCATAAGCACCAACTATGTCCTTGATACTGACACGGCACTTTAAATTAGAGAAGTGAAAAATATTTTCTGCTCTGTTACTGTTCATAATCAAGTATAAATCACAATTTTGAGCAAAACTCACTAGACATGAGGATCCGAGAAAATTGATGAGGATGATGAGGATGATGGCGGTGGCTGAGGATTGTTACAGCTTAGATTTAAACGTCTCTCAAATCTCTTATTGGCGTGGAAGTTGACTGGATAGTGGGAGCACTGTCATCATCAGTGGATTCAAAAGTCACTGAGTTCAGTAGCTGAAGGTGCTGTTAGGATGTGGGGTCTGGTTGGAAGTAGGCCCGGGGGTGTTACCAGGAAAAGCGGCGTGTTGTCCCTGGCTCCTCTCTCCTCTCTCTGCTTCTTGGCTGTCATGGGGTTAACAGATTCCCCCACTTTAAGAATTTTGAAAGGGTAGTTAAAATCTCCTGAACTAAGACTACAATCGAAGTTTTTGCTCAAATTAATTTTAAACTTAATACTTATTAAAAGAGTGGAAATATGTTTTTCTTTTTAGCTCTAACTGAAAATAAATGTGAGAATTATATGTATGTATGTATGTATGTATGTATATGTGTTTGTTCTCCATAGCCGATCTGATAGTCTACATAGGGACATTTTTCTTCTATGCTTCAGAATTATTTCTTTGTATGTTCTTTCCTTTTACCAATTCTTGTCTTTATGCACATGCTTAGCTTATCTAAAGTCTATTGACTACTACTGTAACTATTTCCTCCTGAAGCCTTTCTTATCTAGTCAAGAAAATTTGCTAACACCCATTTTCTTAGCCTTAGGTTATTATATCTGACATAAGATAAAAATCACTGCTTAGCACTTAATGTTAATGGTCCGTCAGAACCCTGCTCCACATATCCTCTTCTTCATAGCTTTCCCACTCTTGCCTGCGTACTGCTCTGTCCTCCTGAATTATTACCAATCTGTTTTCTTTGACGCCTTTACTTCTTCGGAGCAATCCTACCAACATTGATTTCGGGCTGTCACATGCAGTGGAATCTAACTTCAGATTTTGCGCATTTGAGGAAGCTTTACATTTCCATCTGAAAAAGAACCTCTTTAGCCCCTTATTTGCTAAGTATTTTTCGCACCACCCTACCTTGCTCTTGCAAGGATTATACTTTGCTTTGGCTAATGCAATAGCATGGCCTCTGGGATGATAAATTCCTTAGAAAGAGGGACTCACTCTGCTTTGATCTGTATTCGCTTACCTTAGGTAATCTCAAAACGGTAAATCAATCAAAAGTGGCACTAATTGAACAGAAGACTTTAGAGAAGTATTCTAAAACATGTCTTCCAAAGACTTTGTCTCCATTTTTTTCCTTTTTTCATACTAATACCAATCAAATTAATAATAAAAAATGTCTCCCAACTGGAGGCAGTGTACCACTCACAGAGTAAAATTTGCTACACGTGTGTGTGTATATGTGCGTGTGCGTGTGTGTGTGCGTGTGTGTGTGTGGTACTAAAATATCAAGAAAGAGGAGGAATAGGGCCGGGGATTTAGCTCAGTGGTTCTGCTGCCTGCCTCACAAGCACAAGGACCCAAGTTCTATCCCTGGCACACACACTCACACTCACACACACACACACACACACACACAAGAATGCAGAGGATTAAGAAAAGTTTCTTTAAGTAGGTTATAAGTGAAAAAAAAATGAGAAACACTTGTCTTAGATAATTTATCATGAAGAAACTCATTCGTCTGCTTTTTCTTCTTTCTTGTCATTCCACAATGGGATGCTCAGAGTACTTCACAGAACCAAAAATTTCACATTTCCTACCCCTTTAAGGGCACATGTAAATATGGGACAGTTCAGTTTTTCTGGATTCCTGAGTTTGAGTTAAATTCTCACTCTAACATATTTACATCTACAATCTAATCATCCACTTTATTTGCCTGAGATTTAAAGTTTAAATGTCAAAATTGAGCATATTCAAGAGATACAGCACTAAAAACGACTGCCATACAAGAAATCCAATTCTGAAATGATTTCTCAAAAATATTCACTAAAATTAAAATGCGAGATATATAAAATGACTAATTTGGAAAATACCAAATTTTTTAAATTTAAGGATGTTTTCATGTCTGTACAGAGCAGATAACTGGCTATCCACTGTTCTGTAGAGCAGTAAATGCTTAAGCAGATAGTTTTTGGACAGGTAAACGGACTAACTCATGTAGTAAATAGTTCTATACAAATGCATGAAAACACGTTGAGATTAGAGAACTGATAAAATTATTTGTAACTATCACATTCCTATGGATTTTCTGAGACCCTAAATGGGATCTTACCACAAGTTCTAATATATATTTTAAAAGCCAAATTTATTGTGATCCAACTTTAACTCATTTGAAAATACGCTTAATATCTACTAAGCATCAGGTTGTAATTTTAACTCTCAAGAAATAGCATAAGGAGGAAAAGCCATAGCATTTCTTCAGTATCTGAAGGTTTCTAACAAATACCATGTGGCAGAAGTAACATTAAAATATCTTTTTATTAACTGCAGAGTTCTCAAACCTAAAAGTTATAATTTATATTAGCCCTGACAAGAATATATGTATATTCTTCCCTGAATTTACATAATGCTTCTAAACCAAATAAATGATGTACTTCATTTTTAGCTTGTAATAAATCATTTTCCCCAAGCTTATCTAGTCTATCTCAGATAGTTTCCAATCTATTTGAAATCATCTCATCTCACCGAAACTGTATTTTCTAAGGTCTCTAGTCACATAATGCAGGGAGAATACCAAACTGCCTTTCCTTCAAATCTTAAATGTTTTTATTGCTTCAGGGCCTGAGGAACAGGCTTCTAGACATTTATTATGTCTTTACATAGCTATTAGATCTATTTGAACTGGTGGGGGCTTCCCTCACGACATTAATGGCCCACTTCTTCACAGCAAATCGACTACTGAGTCCCTAGGAAGTAGAGAGGAAGCAGTCTGAAAGTACATTCTCACCCGAAGTCCCCCACACCAGCCTAAATGTCTTCACCTCAGCCCTAATATGCACTGCCCTGGGTAGGATATATAAAGATATGCTTCGTGCTTAAAGTTTTAATAACAGAAAGACGCAAGCAACATGATGAAGCCAGAGTAAGTTACTTTTGATTCCTTTCTGCTTAGATTTTGTTTTTTGGTACTAAATATGAATATACAACATTATAGATATAGATATAGATATAGATAGTTTTTTTTTCAAAAAGTATACTGAAAGAACAATTTGCTAGGGTCAGTCAATATTTAAAAACTCAATAAAAATTTAAATACACAGAAAGAAATAGTTACATCATATTTTATTCTAACCGATTAAAAGTTTTACGATTCTAAAAATTTAATGTGATTGATTTTTTTTAAATTCAGAATCATTTCTTTGAGTGGAAAACACTTCACACATTAGAATGCCAAAACCCAGAATCCTGACAACATTGGACGCTGAAGGGTAGTGTGGTGAAATAGGAGCTTTCATTCATTGCTGGTGAGAGTGGAAATCAGTACAGTTTGGCAACATTTCAGCAAAGTGAGTTTCTCTTTCCATGTAATGTAGCAAGTTTGCTAGTTGGAAACTTATATTGAAAAATCTAGCCATGGATATTTATAGCAACTTTATTCGTGATTTCTAAAGTATACAGGATACCAATTTATCTTTTAATAGGTGAAAGAAAAACACTGTGGGACATATAGACTGCAAAGAACTCAGCACTAAAATGAGTTATTAATCCATGAAAAGACACAAAGGAAGACAACTGCATATTATTAAATGAAATCCAATCTAAAAACATTACAGAACGTAGGATCCCGGTATAGAGAGCATGCTGGGAAAGGAAGCATTATTAGCCATCAAAAAGACTGCTGCCAGGATTTGGGGTGAGGGGAGGAGTGAGCCGAGCACAGGAGATCACAGGGCAGGCAGTTAAAATACTCTGAAAGACACTGCGGATATGGACACATACCCTTATACTTGTTTCCAAAACCACGCGGTGCACAGTCACAAATGTGAACCCTCACTACACTACGGACTTTGGGTGATACTTTCCTCAGAGACTCATCAATTATACCAAATGCACTACTCTGGTGAGGGTGTGGACAGCAGAGGAGCCCCGCACTGCGGGGCAGAAAGCATGGAAATTGCGCCCTCAGGTACTGTTGCCTGTGGACCTAAAGCTACTCTAATCCAATATAAAACCTGTTTCAAAAGTTCTAAAGAAAAGAAGAAGTGAGGAAGGAGAATAGGAAGAGAAGGGAAGGTGGGGTGAGGGTCTGAGGCTCTCCAGTAGGGTCTGACAGGCAAGGGTGGTTCAGGAACAGCATATTTTAGGTTCGAGTTACCAGCAAATTCTTTGTGAAACTGTGTGATAGAAGTTTAGGTGCATTTTGGAACATTTTGAGAGAAATTTTTAAACTTTCCGATTAGTACCCCAAAATCACTGAAAGGGAGATAATCAAGAGTTATTGGATGGTTCTTCATTTTTCATAATTTTAATTTTCTCAGCCTATATTTTTGTTGAAAGTGTATATTTGTGCTTGCTTATGTTAATTCAACAGGTGAGATAATCATAGTACTCTAAGTATGTTTATTTATGAGTGTAGTTTTAACTTGAAATCATCCTGATATCAAAAATCAGCCAATGAACATAAATAATGACAATTAGTAACTGTGGAGTATAAAATGCTACAAATTGTTCTTCTCTGTTCTAGTTGAACATCATCTGGAATTTAAGGCATATGATACGAATCAGAAATCATTATTAAACATTAAATCTTTAAAAACAAGACACTTTCCTATATGAAATCGGGGAAACCTCCATATTGGAATGTGAATGTCAGTCAGTAGTGACAGGTATGCAGAAAAATCTACTCTTTGTCTTTTGCCACAGGGAGCTAGAATATCAGTTTGTTTCCTGGCCAACTGAACTGCTGAGGAACGTTGGCTGCTGGAAATGAGAGACTCGTGGTGAAATAACATGTTAAATCCATCTTCTAAATTAGTTTGGTTTCCATCACTGTGACAAATGTTGAAATAAACAATTTAAAAGGAAGAAATGAGTTAGATTCATTGTTTCAGTCCACGATCATTGTATTTTGGCCCTGTGGGGAGTCCGTATGTCATGGCAGAAGTATGGGTAGAAGAAAGCCGCTGAGCCTGACGACTGCCAGGGAGTGAAGAGAGGAGGGAATCGTTCCCAGTTCCCCTGAAGGACATGTTCCCAGTGGCCTCACACCACGAGTCTAGGACCCAGCACCTAAGGGCCCCCACTCTCAGCAGCTCCGCAGGCTGTTGACCGAGCTTTTACCTATGTCTTTGGGGCACAATTCAAATCCAAACTATAATGTCCTTCATGCCACATGTCCAGCAATTCTTGTTGCAATGGCAAGAGCCACTCACGAACTGGCCTGACTTTACTTCCTGAACTCACAGGTGACGACCAGAAGAGCAGCTGCTCTTGGGGTAACAGGCTGGATTAACGGGCAGTGGACATATATATGCCTGGCGAGCACACACTGAAGAGACCAGAGGTCAATCTCCAAAGAAGAAACTGGCATCGGCAAGCAGATACACATGTCAACATGTCAGACCACGACTTCAAAGGGGAGAAGCTGCCAGGGACTGGAGGCCTCCAGAGGAGCTGCCAGGCATCAGTGTTTGGAGATGAACTCCAAGGAAGCCACTGTTTAAGTGACAGCTTCTTGGAATTTTTACTTTAGCTTTCTAAACATCTGTTCATCAATAAGTAAACTTTCCATCATCTAGAAGGGAGAAATAAAACAGATATTAATACTGCAACCAAAATAATGGAACTGTTCGGAGAACAAAAACAATTGCTACAGCATAAAGTATGCAAATATAATTAATTTACTGAATAGGAAAATGAAATCAAAGCAGCTGATATTAATAAATATTAATATCCTATTTACCTGGCTCAGAATTTTCTCAATTACCTCTACTAATTTATAAAACTATTTTTAAAGATTAAGGGAGTGTATGTAACAAAACAATGGAAGATCCAATAGAACGATTATCTTCAAATGACTGCAATAAAAGGGAAACGATACTTTAATCCAGCCAATTGAGTAACTGATAATTGAATAACTGCAATATTTTAACCTTGCCAATTATTTATTTAAGTAAATATAAACTAAATGATAAAATGAAGGTTAATTATAGCAATTCAGAGAAGATGATAAACATCATGATTTATTCAAATTCATATTAAAAGGGTTTATTATAGGAATACAAGGTAATATAAAAAGGGGATAAAATGATTAAGTATATTACCACAGCTAGGTACTGTAACATATTAATATTATGAAATACATCAACCTATATTAATATGTAACTATTATGTAAAATAATTATAAAATGTTTTTTAAATCATCCAGTATACGATGTATTACCTCATATCAATATATGTTTAATGCATGAGATCTTCTAATCCATATCCATCAATAATAGCTAATGCTAGTATTTGCCCTTGTTAATAAACCTTTAATAAAAGTTGAAATAAGAATGGTAGTTGGTATTTATATGGGGCAAAAGAGTTATGTTAGAAGTTAACATATAACAATCTAAAATAAAGGAAATATGTATGTTTTATGTTTTTTTCTTGGTATGAAGTTTCCCACTCAATTACTTTATAACCCCACTGAATTATATAGCTCAATGATACCATATTTGTATTAAAATATTACAATATTTTGAAAGGATAGTAATTAATAAGAATATTTATGTCCTCTCTGTGTGCTTTCGTAGTCTTCATTTGCACAGTATAATGAAGATGTGTTGGCTGGGTTGGTGGTTCTCTCCTATAATTCCAGCCACAGAGACCCCTCCCAGTACAGTGGAGGCTGAGGGGAGAGAATCACAAGTTCAAGGGCAGCCTGGGCAACTCAGTGAGACGCTCTATCAAAGTAAAAATCAAAAAGAGCCAGTGCTGTAGATCAGTGTAAAGACCTGGGTTCAAAGAGGAGATACACACCCATACTCAAAATTTTAAAAGAGTGCAGTGTGCTCACTATAATCCTGACAGCATTCTGATTTTGGAAACCAGAAGCACAACTCATGTCCTATAAAGCAATTTGCTTCTCAGCATCATCTATGCTGCTACTACAACAATGACAGCAAAAATAGAAAATGTAAATCAAAATATCGGCAAACAATATGAAACACATGACCGGTATGTAAATATCTTCACGTGAACAGCAACTTCAGCTGTAAATGTCTAAGGCCAGAGAATTTTCACTCATAGCATGTATGTTTCAGTTGTCTCTCAAGTGGTTTCAGTTTAATTGATACCAAATCAAAGGTGAGAGCAAACTTTTGCACAGCAAAGATGGCAGAAAGAATTTGAAAATTATTAGACTAAAGAAACCAATACAGTCCATTCTGATCCTCCAGCTTTACAGAATCAGCACAGTGAGTAGGGCTGGCAAGAGATAGGTATTATAAACCACCTTCTGGTTTCCTAGAAAAATAGATTATTGTATTCGGTGCCACTGGTAACAAAAACAAACATACAGTGCCTAATGATTCTTTAAATAACCAGCAGACCATAGCCACAATTATCTGTCAATATTTGGCTTAATATCTATTACAACTGCTCACCAAATCGGTATTTGGGTGCCAACATCTCCTGGTCAGAAACACTGCTGCCATATGGTAAACTTGGTGAGGTAAGTAGCAGCTTTGTTATGGGAAGTAGTTTTTTCATGGGGTGGAGTCTTAATTTACACTAGAAACCTAAACTGAAATGTATTTTGGTGCCATCATAATATTATACCTCATGAGGTGTAGATTTGCAAAGCACACAGTGTAAAACTTGAGTGAATGTCATATTCTAATTTGTTAGAACACCTTCATTTTCTTTAGGATTCGTATGTTGTCCAGTTTTGTTTTAATATAAAGAAGCATATTTACACTAAGAACAAAACAAAAAATAATTAAACCTAAGACCTACCTATTAAAGTAGTTCACAGAATTGTACTGTTTCTAAGATAATTCATCTCCACATACCTTCAATAACCTTTTAGCCTCCTAAAGAGTATTCCTGAGGTTGAAGAAATTCTTAGCTAAGTTCATAAAGGTTACACCTTACTAGAAACTTCTCAAGAATTCTCAAAGACTTGGCCAACAACAGTCTGTTCTGTGAATTTAGGTTCTTGATGATGGCGTGTTTAAATCAATAAGGAAAAATTCAGAGCATATTTTGATAACTATGACATTCACATAATTTTTTCTCATAGAATGGCAATAATCTGAAAAAGGAAAATTCATATTTTTTCCCTAGGCAATTACACTCTGCAAATAAGATTAAATGTCAGCAATGGGTAAATAGAATATGAATTATCAACTTTCAGTAAACATTTTTATAGTAGATGGTTCATTTCTCAAAGGATTATTTTATCTACTATGGTCCACCTGAGATATGTATACATACTTATCACACATGCACAAGAAAATATGGGCAGAGAATAAGTAGAGCATCACATTTGGGTCTGATGATGATTCCACAGGTAATTAAGACAATTTTTTTATTATCTCTGGTTTGGGAAAGAATTTTGATATTTTGGTACAAAAGAATTTCTGATAAAGAGTTTAGCTAATGTAGGGCCAAGGACTCATCTCAGTGATTCTGCCACCTACTTCACAAGTGCAACGTCCGAGTTCGATCCCCAGTACCAAAAAAAAAAAAAAATCAAGAGTTTAGCTAATGTAGAGTAAGATGAGTATCTTCAGCTGTGTTCTACTCCTATTTGCCACAAAATAATGATTTAACTTGAAGACACTGTACATCCATGTCTTGATGTCCTTGTCTTGTGTCCCCTATCCTGGAATGACTCCTATTTCTCCAAGAAAGAGTGGCTTCAACAAATGCAGTTGGTGTCATAATTATTTTTGCTCTAAGAATGAAGTCTTCCCAAGTTAGGTACTCATGAGTATCCTTCTCAGGAAAGTTGTTGTGGGCTGAATTCTGTTTGTCACCATATATTTTCTTCCATTAGAATAATGTCATACCAACTTTGGGGCTAAAAGTCCATATAAGACCATTATCTTTCATTATGTCCACAGACAAAGCAAAGAATTGATGATTTATAATAGAAAACATTTTAAGCAAGAGAATGCACTGCAAAGATGATGTCATGGAATCTCAGTAAATCTACAAGAGTACCCAGCTAGGAATTGGGGCTAGGATGAAAAAGCTGGACTTTTAGGCTTTTATTTTGTGCTTCCTGCTTACCTGTGAACTTCAAAGATTGCATGTCTGTACTTTTGCTTGATTATTATAGTTCTCTTAATATCTGGTGGTTTGTTTTACGTAATACATATTCCAAGAAGAAAATTGGCTGATCTTATGTGTTTTTGAATACTAGTGGTTCTGTGCTGATTGCCCAATAACCCACATTTAGTTTCTGGTTCCCCACTCAGAAAGATTATTTATTCTTTCTAAGATTTACTTTTCCCTTCTTAATTCCTACATTGTAGGAATTACAGACATAATATCAAAAGCCTCGCAAGCTGCCTAAGATCTTTAGGGTTCAACATATGTCAGGTGTTATTGCTCATTAGCATTTACCAAGAACACTAAATGTAAAGTTTTTTAATATATATATACTAATTAATATGGATCTAAATTAATATACATCTGATTATGGACCAGGCACCCACCAACTGTGGCTAATGATCCAATTCCCCCTATCTATTTTTGTACCAATGTCATGGGATGAATGAGCTTCACATTCTTAAGTCGTTATAAAAGTCAAAACGAAACAAGAACACAGAAAAATATATGATATAATTGTAGGATGACTGGAAGACTTAAAATATTTACTCTAGGCTTTTATAAAAGTTTTCACTCGTCCTTGCTGTAGAATATGACTTCTTGTTAAAAATACAGAAATATTTTCTGATAAAATAAATCTTAGATTAAAACTCTCCTGATGAGACTCCTATATGAATTAGCACATTTCTATAATGTATAGTGTTTAGCAACTAATTCGGTAGCCATTCAATAAGAGTCTGTAGCCATTCAATAAGTTTCTGTTTTTTTCTGGTTTATCCTTTATATCAGGGTCATACTAATCATCATACATCATATCACATCATTCCCTTTCTCAAAAATGCACACACACACATACACATATACATATACATATATATATATATATACACACACATACACACATATATTTATGTATGTGCATGTATATATATTTTTTTACCAAATATTCAAGACCACACTGTTTTTCACTTCTGATTCTCTCGCTCACTTCTTTAGTACATATTTATATGATTTCAGCCTTAATGTATTACAAAAAAATACCACATATATGCATGTATGCTTTTAAAATACGACCTAACATTCTTCACACTCTCATCTTTAAAGTGTGGGCTCCAGCATAGCGCTGGCCCTGGAGGAAGCTGGGTGCTGATTGGAGAGGTCCACATGGGGAGCAGCTGAGCACTCCCCACAGCTATCCCCACCATTGCTGTGGCTCTGGCCTTGGCTACCTTGGGGTGCATTTGCCAGCTCAGGGGAAGCCTCAGCTGACTGTAACAGAACCTCATGAGCAACCCTAGGACAAAACTCTCTGGCTAAGCAGCAACCAAATTCCTGACTCTCACCGATGGGAGGGTAACTAAATATTTATTGTGTATTTAGGCCTCTAAATCTTGAGATACGGTAGTGCCTCAGTTCATGAACCCGATCTGTTCCATGATTGTGAGGAGGTCACTGGTGTCAATGTTCACGCAGGGAAGACCAGGGTGGTGGTGGTCACTCGATACAGAGTTTGTGAACAGAAGCAAAATTCTGCTGAATGCTTCTGTTTGTGAACAGCACTGAGGTAATACGGTAATTTATTACAGAGCAATAGATGACAAATGCAATACACCACTCGATGCCTTGATAGGACAACCTTTGCATTCTACTTTCTTTTTAGAAAAGCATCAACTCTGAAGGTCCAGTGAACCTTTTGGAAGATTTTCATTCAATAAACAGTCTAAATATGTGTAGACCAAGAAGACATTTTTTACACATATATTTTACATACGTTTACCTCTGTGTTTCTGGAGTCTTCTACCAAAACAGTCCTCAAATGGCAGAATTTATATTACATGAATCTGAGTATACACTTAATATGTTCTCTAATAGTTTATGATTATTATTTGTATGTTATGTTTTTAATGATGATAGCTACCGACTTCTGAAATGTTGAATACCCTTCAAATTTAGAGATATTTATATGAACATAACAAGTGCCACATCATAAATCATAATAGCTTAAATCACAATAGCTCCTTAGGCACATCACATGTACAGAAATAAATGAACAAAACTAAAAATGTCTGTTCAGATGACCAAAAATAACAACAACCATCACATTTCTAAATGATAATATTGATTTGGTAAAAAGCGTACCGTTAAATAAAACCATTTCCTGCAAACATATCAAGTATAATCAATATACGTGAGATTATAATAGTTTCAGAACTTGACCCGTGCAGCTACCTGCATTTCATATGCTAATTTACTGATTGTGAATGAGCGACCATGGGTGTGGTGTGAGGAGTAAGTAACCCTGAAATTAAACTATCGCCCTCTTACTAGGTAACTACCTTGGAAGTTACTTAACTTTCCCAGGCATACATTATTTACATTACAAGGCTAACTTTTTTATTTCCCACATTAAGGAATAAATGAGAAAATCTATTAGCCCCACAGAGCCAGGCTCACAGGAAAAAAACTGACCAATGTTTACCTATTATTTTTAAAAGAATTTTAATTTTGTTCTTCACATTATTGTTTATAATAAGATCAACAAGATAAAGATAACCTAATAATGAGTATTTTATGAATACATTTAAGGACTGCCCACTGAAATATTTTTACACTTTTAAGAGAACTTTAAAAACGAAGAAAAATTGTACCTTACACCTCTTTTGAAGAATACTGAGAGCTGGTCACCAAAAACCCTCACTTCCTGCATAGCACAGGAGGGGTGGCCTGAACTGGCTGTCCAGGTGGGGGGAAGCAGTTCCCAGTCCATCTTTTTGTTTTGTTTTGTTTTTAGTTTTTTTGAGACAGAGTCTCACTATGTAGTTGAGACTGACCTGGAACTCACTATGTAGCCCAGGCTGGTCTTCTACTCACAGCGATCCTCCTGTCTCAGCCTCCCGAGTGCTGGGATTACAGGCGTGCACCATGACACCTGGCTTCCCAGTCCATCTTGAAAGAACAAAATTGCTTGCTTAATCTCTTCTCAGTGGAGACAGAGTTGAAATATGTGCAACTTCAGCTTCACTTGCTTAAAAGGAAATCTTTAATTCTGAACTCCTCATGTTTGAAGTCTAGAATGATAAAATTCAGAGAGTTGAGATCACGTGTTAAAATCTACAGAATAACAGTTATCTCAGGTTCCTACACAATTCACTGTAGTAGAACTGTTTATTTATCTGCTATATTGTGGCTAGATTTTTAAAAAGGTAAGAAATAACTTTTATCTAGCTTCAGCCACTGACTTTTTGGTTCTTTTTGTTACAGCTATTTGTGATTCCATAATACACACTATTATTGGTTCAGGAAGAACCAATAAATGTAGTGACCTCTGTGTGATTAAGCTGAAAATTATTAGATGCTTCATGGTGATCCTCTGACGAAAATATTGAAAGAGAACTTAATAATTCATGTATATTCACATAATTATGAATAAATAAACGTGAAACTATTTCAAATATTCATGATATCAGTCAACTATGCATATGAATGAACTTACATTGTGTTCAACAAATATACTAAGCTTCACTATTAGTGCATGTTTAAATGTGATTCTAGAAACCGGTTTTATAATTTTCATAGTTTTAATTATAAGTATCCGTTTCCTGACACATCCCATACAGGGTATATACTGTGAAGGACGTTGGAAAGACCTTAAAGAAATATTTAAAAGCAAATTCCTTGACTCAATATATAGCCGGACAAATCAAATAATTTCCCTATGTCACAGTTTCTTCTTTTTTCGCCTAGAGAGCACAATATTTGGCCCTCACTGTGCTCTTCTGAGGACTGGATAGGGCAGTGTATGAGTGTGTGTGACAGTAAACCACGCACACTATCTGCCCAGGAAAAGACTGTCTTATAGATACATATACGTGTACACATATAAACATCTTTCCTCTAAAAATTTTGAAAATATTTTATTATATGGGCCAAGCGTCAACAAAGTCAACAAAGTTTCTAACTTTCATATTTGCCATTGCAATGGCTGCACTTTAAATTTCCTAAAATTAAATCAGTACTCAGAAAGCCAGGTAAGAGAGCAGCTACTAAAAGAAATTCTGAAAAACAGGTGTTTAGTCTTTAGTTTGGTCTGATTATTTGTTGCTGTTCATAAAGTTCAATAAATATTCCTGGATGTAGGCAATTCAAAAGCTATCCGTTATGTGTACAAGTGGCTGTACAGAGTGATATCACTTGAATCCAAATTACAAATATTAAGAAGTTAATGGATTGCTGATACATGGAAGAGAAATATTTAGGTCCCTAATTCTCCGTGTAAAGAAGAGCAAGAAATAGTAGTTTCAATTAGATTCAGGATCTGGAGAAATAAAACAGTATTTCATGGGGAGATGGGCGGTGATCTTTAGAAGATAAATGATACAGAAGATGTTATGAAAAGGAAGACGCTATCAAGGAAGACAGCAATGGATAGAGTGTACAGAGTACAGAGGGAAGAGCTGAGCGTCTGAAAAGGAGGGGAGAAGACAGGAGAGTTGGGGCCACACAAGTCCAAGGTTAATCTTTCTTTCAAACAGCCTCATCAAGGTACAATCCTGAAATAGTCCTGAGCACAAGAAAGACCTCTGTTGAAATACAAAAAAAAAAAAAAAAGTGACATTTTTAAAATAAAAATTTCATTCACGATGGAAGACTATGAAAGATGTTGAAGAAAAGAACAAGTGTTAAAGATATATGTACAGACGATAGAGCTTTTGCTTGGAAAATAAAGCATAAACACTATTATTAAAAAGAAAGTAAAAAGAAGAATGGTACACCACAGACATTTACATAGCAAATGTGATTTCCCTTTCACTATTCTAGAGCATTTCGCTACCATGATAGAGATGCTGGTGGATTAGAAGGAAAAGTAGTGTAGCATCATGCATTAGGTCTGGGATATCGCTGAGTTCACACAGGGGCATAGTTCAGACTGAGCAAGGGTGATGATGGCTAAATAGGACAATGTCTGTGGTTGTAGCAAAGACGGAGTTTTAATGGACCACTGAGGAACCTTGGGCAATGAACAATCCCATGGGTCTCCCAAGAAGTCCTCAAAACAAGCTTACGTTTTCACAACTTTTATTTGCTTGGGCTAGTGTTTCCTTGAGTGAAAAGTGGTGTTGATAAAGACAAAGGCGAAATAAATTTGCAAATGAACTGTGAGGGTATAGATGATTCTTCCTTTTCTCTATTTACTTTTGAAACTTTCTTTTTTGTGGACTCAGAAATGCTTGAGATGGACAGTAGAATTCTTCACGTGGGAGGGGAAGATACTGACCAATCAATCCAGTACCGCTAAGAAAAATAATGAAAAATTTCTGAGCTCTTTATATTCTATAATACATCAGTGTACCGTCTTCTAAAGAAAAGGTGAATATTTGTTATGAAAGACTTGTAAAATGCCTTGTTGTTTTATTTCAACTGAACTAGTTTCTTTATCCCTGCACCCTCAAAGCAATCCCTGAAGTATCCCTTATCTTGCCCTGGCTTCTGTTCCCTAAGTTCTTTCTTTATATTCAGACTCATTCAGTTTTAGTTATCACTGATTTATCTACAGTTACTAACAAACATGTTGATCTTTCTGTGTCTTATTGAAACTGCATATCACAGGTGATACAAGAATAAATTTAGATCCAATTTAGTGTGCTTGAGGATACACACTATTGCTAAGAAGAGCAGAGAGCATTCAAATTAAAAAAAATGAAAACAGTGGTGAGGAAGACCCTTCCCTACGGGGATACACATGGTTAATGGGACCCACACGAGCAGCTGTGGGCACAGCAACAGGTACTGAATTCCAATCAGAGAAGCTTTACACCCTCACTGTTTGCATATTCAAATTTTCCATTAGTTTGCCAGCAGCACTTAGGTTGATCCTATCTTCCAGGCTCCATTAAAGGACTTGAGATGGATTTTTTTTCAAGTTTTAAAACATTTACATTGTGAATATATCATTTTACTTATTTATAGAGTTTAAGAGATTAGTGAATGACACCCTAAGCTGAAAAATGGGACTAAAATTGTGGAAGACATGACTAAGTAATGTGGACTGTTTTCTATTAAAATTACAAGGCGGGATAAAATATACAGAGCTTGCTATTGTTTCAAAAGGCAATGGAAATGTAGAAAGCATAATAATGATACAATTATAAATCTTTGAAGCTCTTCAGTGTCAAAAAGCATTCAATCTATTAATGGAGCAAGATTGTTCTCATTTCTAGCTCAAGAAAATATATTTAGCATTGCAGGTTTCACAGTGGTATAATTTAAAAGACTATCTAGAAAGGGAAAATTTATGTTATGCCATTGTTTTTTTTAAGTATCCCCTTTGCCCTTAGTTAATTAAACAAAAAGAAGGTTCAACTGTGAGAGTTTTCCCCACACAGCAAATCCTTGCTTGACCACATTATTTTAAATTCAACCTTACACAACACACAAACACACACACACATCTTGTTATCCCTTTTCTCTGCTGTATTTTGCTATGCAGGGTTCACCAGCTGGTATATCTGTTAATTTTAAATATTAGATATTATTTGAAAGGTTTTTTATTATTCCTTAGTTGAGATTTCTCCCTAATCCTCCCGCTCCCACACTAGAAGTCTCAGAATTGCGATCGCAGGGACACTTTAGTTCCTTGCTTTATTTACAGGACCTGGGGGAGCTGCTATCACATAGTAGATGTTCATTAATATTAAGTGCAGGAAAGGAAGCCGAAGGAGGAAAGGGCAAGAAGATACAAAAGGTAACTGCGAAGAGGAACAGAGGTACATGGGCCAGGAACAAAGTGAGTGCCTCATCCCACTGGTAGTGGGCTCTTCATTCTTAATCCCACTGGTCACAAGAAAAGAGGGCCCAGGTGAACCTTTCCTGGGGGTCAGGTCTCCCCTCGCTTGTTTTCTTGGTATGCCTCACTATGAATTCTGCACTGGGGTTATTCTGTGAGGACAGAGGTGTAGATGGTCAGGGATGGCACTGGGCTTGGCTTTGACGATGAAGCTATCTTCACCCTGCCTACGCAACAGAACTTCTAGCATAAGGCCCATCCTGCTGTTGAGATAAAACATAGTACCAAAGAAGCTACCTGTGTACAGTGACAAATGACTGCTATGCTGTAAAATCCAATACATGAATTTCAGGTCTCATGTTCTGTGGTATCTCTCATCAGTTCTCAGCAAAAATAACCACAGTGCCTTTGAAGCCTTTGTTATTTTGACTTCCATGACACTTAAATTCTACTGTTCTCTTCCTAATGCACTGGTCTCCTCTCAGACGTTAACTGATGCTCACTTGACCAACAGACACGTATTTTATTGCTTTCTCCCCAAAACTCCAGTCATTAAAAAGTGATTGAATGTGGTTCTGCCGCTTGCCTCACAAGCACAAGGTCCCAAGTTTAATCCCTGGTACCAAGAAAAAAAACAAAAAAACAATAAAAGTGACTGACCAAACTTCCGGATAGTGATTTTATAAAATACTGTGGACATCATAAAAACTAAACAAAAAAGACTTTGATAATGATAAAATAGTGTTTTTAAATGCTGTCTAATTTTAATGGACTCATTTTATCACTAGCAAATAAAGCAAAACAGATACACACTCTGATAAGGTTAAGGGTGGTTCCCAACCACTGCCACACTAGAATATTCAGCCCCTTAATCTCTTCACTTAAGTCACCTAGGTAATCTGATTTGTATTGAAATATATTAATTATAAAACACGGTAAGAGGTATTGCTTTAAACGTCTTTTCATTGTTCGAATTTCTATTTCCGTGAAAATGATGATCAAGCAACGATCATAATAATAATACAAGTGAAACGAGGAATATCATATCAGAAGGTACTATCTTTTGGAGGGCTTACTACCCATCAGGAATTGTTCTAAAGGATTAACTCATTTCATCTCCACACTGACCAGACTGTAGGAGATATAATTCTTTTTTCAAAGATGAGAAGAAAGGAGGCACAGACCTCCAAAAATACTTGGCCTTAGTACTGGGAGAGCCAGGATTCAAATGCAGGTGGCCTGACTGTGGAACCAGCTTTGTGACCAAAGCACAAAATGGAAGACCCGCCTCTCAGTCATGTGCAAATGTCCCGGATGGCCTCTGAGGAGGGCATCAGGGACAGTGGGCAGAGTGCCTATTACCACAGTATCTTCTGGTAATTGCTAAGTCCAAGCAGAGATGAGCATGCCTTGTACTGTGTTCCTCCTGAACCCAACACTTCCTAAGGTGCTGCCTCCGAAACTGGATATGCTCTTCTAACTACAATATTCCTCGAAGTTTAATTTTTGGACTCCTTTTTCTGGCATAGGCTAGACTTCATAGATATGAGAATGAATTCCAAGAACCGTGTGTATTCCAGTTACATAAAACATTTATGAAACATAAAAATCTCGGATCCTATATCTAATTATATTGTTGTATCACACAAGTTCTAGTGATTTCCGTACAAATTAAATTTGAGGGTTTTTGTTATAGGGACATTGTTGGTACCTAAGGCTAACAGATCAGAAATGATCAACATTACAAGAACTGACCATTTGCAACAGTTACAATAACTTTAAAGCAATCAGACATATAGATATTTGAGATGATGGGTTATAGTAATTGTCTTGAATGTTCTATTCACTGTAAATATATTTTCACTATATCTAGTGTGTGTAGAGTGTATAAATATTTCAAGATATATTGTACACCTTAAATATATACAATAAAAATAATGTGAATCAATAAAAACAAAATATACTATGTATCATGGAAAATATAGTTCTGGTATAATCTAAATAAAATTTGTAATTTGGATGACACTTTAAATTAACATACATGATTTTCTCCAGATTATGTATAAACTTATTGATATCCACAACCTACTTTATAATTAGTTCCTTCAAAAATTAAGAGCGTTTTTACCCTTGGACAGAATTTATACTTTCTTAATTTTTAGACAAAAAAACACATTGTCAGCTTTGACACCTCGAACATTTTTAGGAGAGAATTTTGATAGGAAGCTTACTTCTTCAGCAATTCTCCTGTCACCTTCAGATGTAAAGCATTCAGACTTAGAAAGAACTAAATGATGAAGGCAAAGAGATCTTGGTCCACTGATGAGTTAGAAGGAAACTCCGGCTGAGAGATTATCACTTCCTGTTGCCATATTTCACGCCTTCATCGGTCGTGCAATGGACCAATCTGTTGACTCTAGACTAAGAGCAAAGCACCGCGGTATCCCAGGAGAAGTCATAGTATTGAATTTTCACAGACTATTTTACAGCTGTATTTCAGCTTATTTCCAGTGGACTCATATGCCATTACTTATTGTACGTCTAATAGTTTAGCAGATTTATCTCATTTGACCTACATTTCCATAGTCTTTGGCAGTGATGTGTTTTCTATTAAACTTGTTTAAAACCTTAATCAGTAAGCATCATGTACTGTCAGAACTACATACATTCCTTTTTGCATTTTGTTAAATAGTTATGACAATGAATAGACAGATTTTCTATTTAACAGTTCTATAACAAAAGTCATCTCATCATCTTGGATGCCAATTTACAATGACTATCTGTAACAAAATTCAACAATTTAGGATGCAACTCTTGCTCAGCAGATTACTAAAGGTAGAGACCCATGCCATTTGGACTTCAAAGTATTTTACATTTTGCTTCCTTTTCCTTGCTATTCTCCCTCAACACACACCTTTGTTTATTCTTAATTTTCTTGCTATACTGCCAGTAATACTAGTAGCTTTAGACCTCAAAGAGAAAGATTTAATTGTACTGCAAACCATATATAGACAGAAAAGTTCTGAACTCTATTTCTTGGTAAATTGATAGTTCCAAGGAAGATAAAATGTCCCTCTCATTTTTACCAGACTACTTTAAGGAGATGATGTTAAATTATACTAATAGCCTCACTGGCCACATTGCCCCAGGGTGTTCAGCTGAATTTCTGCACCACGAAACATTTTATATCTTAGGTCAGAGAGATGCCATTCCACACAGGGTGCAGTCACAGGTTTAATTTCAGACTCATCTTTCAAACTATTAGTCTTATTACCCTTTTAGAAAATAGATGTTGCTATTTTCTTTCACTTCATTCTTACTTTCCTTCTCATCTGGTGCTACAGTTTTTCCCAAAATTTTTATAACTCGACCTTCAGTTTAATTTTTTTTCTTTTTGCTAACCCTGTCCAATTTGAAAATAACTGAATTGGTTTATTATTATTTAAAAAATCCCTCACTGTATATTCAGTAAACTTGATTCAGAGAAAATATTATAGTTTAGTATAGAGAATGATTTAGGAAATAGAAAAATTCACACATCAGAAATAATCACAACAATGCCCTACAATGCCCTAGTCACTGAGATTGAAAGGTTAATATTAGTGTTATTCATAAAGGGGATTACCGTCACATTTTTACAGAAAGATACAATAGAATTCTTTCTTTTCTTTGACTTTATCACCCATTTTCTCCAGGATCGTAACCTGGAACACCCACAGCAATGTGTAAACACTGAGCAAACAGTAGTAACATCTCATGCAGTGGTGGTAAAATGGTTTTCTAAAGATTCTCCTCCTAATACAGAGACACGAGAAAAGCTTGGGTGCTGTATTATCATAAAGTTCAAGGGAGTGAAATTTAAATGGTAAAGCATCTGAAAGTAAGTTTATTCTTCCTTAGAAATTATACTGCAAATCGGAGTTTCTATCCATGGTAAGTACATATAAAAGATGAGTTCCATTATGCTTTTAGGTTTGGAGCGGCTCGAACGCAGGACCTTGCGCTTCCCAGGCAGGTGCGATTTCACTAAGCTACATCCCTGCCTCGGCCCTTTTCTTTGAAATATTCACAAAATGTTGAATCCTAAAGTCTGGTCATTACTGAGTTCCTCCAATAGAAGATAAACTCTTTAATAGTGTAAGTATGTATAGCTGCTTATGTGAATGAAAATTTTTGACAGACAAGCACGAAAACAGATATTTGAAAATTTGTTTGCATTAAAGGCCTCCCCGTGAGATGTCAAAATGAACGACGGTAACACAACCTCCAAGGACTTTATGAAAAACCATGATTTGACATCGCACGGATATGGTCTGCACTTGTAGCTACTAACCTGAGTCCATCGCGAGTAGAAACTAAACATTAAACGCTGGAAAACCAGATTATTTAAATCAAAATGATGGCCATAAATAAACCTTGAGAGTATTTTTCTCCTCTCCACCACACAGGCACTATGAGATCTGTTACTGGGTTTCAGTCAGCTGTTTTGAACTCTATCCCACAGCAGCAGTTCTGCTCGTAAATGAACCTGTGAGGCAACGGTCCATCATTGAATTCTCACTCACCGTTTGAACAGGGGACTTTCAAGGCTATACATTTTTCCCGAAAAATAACTCACCAGCAGTCAGACCAGGAAAAGTCTCAGTGTGGACACTCTTGTGATAGTCACCCGTCCTCTCTATTCTAGCTCTTACATAAAACAGCTGGGCAATAACATGAAGAAAAACATAACACACATCTGTCCTGAAATCATAAACAAGGTAAGGGATTCAGTACCCATATTCTGTGAAGTTGTAAGGATCACAAATGGTAAATATCCACCATTAGAATCATCTATGTACTAAATATTTATATTAACTATTATATTTCCTCTCAAAAACCCAAGCAAAATCCCCATTTGGAAAGAACTAAAAATGCAATGATACTACTGATTTTTCAGTAGTGTCTGTGAAGCTGCTGGCTCTGCTTTCCTAACAACTACTCTTCAGTATAATATGAATGATCACTCGAGCAGCCTCACCCTACCCAAAACGGGAGGGATTCACACTCAGCAGTACTTTAGTCTTCCGTTTCCGGGTAAATGCAAAGGCAAAATGAATTCATTCTTTTCTTTAGCGTAACGGAAACAAAACACCTATACATAGGGAGCTACTGATTTACATGGAAACCCATGTCACTCAGCCCAATGTAAAAAGAAGCATCTTGATAAGATTCTCAAGGTTCATGCTATAAATAAACTAACTCCAGACACCAATGATTTGCCTCATAAATAAAAAATGGCTGCTGAGCTTGCTGGCAGCTTACAGTCAGCTCATTAGATTTATTCAAATATTTGCTTTATGTGGGAGTCACTGAAGTATTTAAGTGCTAAACAAAGGAAAATACAATCATCCTTTATCCCTGGTCTTGCATATCGCCACACTGAGTGAATATTACACATCAGCACATTAAATGAATATTTTCTGCTTATGTTTTCTCCCTACACAGTGTCTTTGCTCAACTTGACAGGCATCTTAGGTACTAAAATCACACAGCACTGCCCCACCCAAGCACTGAGGAGGGCCTTATGGAGAGAATCTTTTTAGGGGTTTTCACCAATTTAATAGACAGTGACACCAGCCTCAAAGTTAACTTGTTTTAAATGAAATGTTAATCACCTCTGGATTCTGTTGTTTTATCATGAGAAAAAAAAAACAAAGACTGTTTTTTAATCTGCCAAGATTTTCATCAGACTTACATTTTCCTTCTCATTACAGAACTTTAAAATGAACCACACTTCACAGCTCAAAGTGTGGAAGATGTCATTAAACTAGCAGCCTAATCAAGAAGGTGTAAAAAATTTAATTAAACTAATAGCAGGCTGACTCAATTATTCTAAAATATATTAAAACACAGGCTGTTCATGTGATTATAATCATAATTTATATGCAATTTTATCTACTTTTTTGCTCATATTACATTATTCATGTTCATACTGTGTACACAGTGCAGAATACATATGCACATACACAGGAATAAAATATTAAAAAGTCTGATTATTGGACAGATCAGAACTTGCATATACGGTCACGACATTCCATCTTTAAGTGTAGCATCATTGGGAAAATCAGCTACTAATGTTTTTTTCTAAACCTAGCAAAATTCATCTTTGTTAAGGAGAATTAAATAAAACTCTAAACTAGGATAATCAAATCTCATTGTGTTGCTCTGAGTTATTTTACTTTTCCTTTCATGAAGCCCTCTCTTGCCATCTCTATCAGTTGCTTTACTTGCACTTCTAAGTTTCAAAGGGCCAAGTGATGTCTGTGTATAATTCTGCATAATTTTACTTTAAAAAATGTGGTTTTTACTGAAACCACCAATTTTGCATTTTTTGCCAAATGTACAAAAATAAAATAACCCCAAATGCTGGGCTTTTTCCTATAAAAATAGCATGTTTATTTTTCCAAGTCTTTGGCTTATTTCAACCTCTTTTTCAGATGTCTTACAGAGCTCTATTATTAGTGAGGAAGTAGACTTAAACAGATATCAATAGAACTTGATAATAATACACAGATATCTCCAGTACCTCGGAAGTGACAGGTATTGTGCATCAATCAAAGTCAGGACCAGCTTTTCAGATGCTAACAATGCCCTGCTTGCATCTACCTAAAGCAGACTGTAATTTTTGTGGCAGCAGGGAAGAAAATTAAAAATTATTCTTGGTGTGGAGATATTGGCCTGAATAAAATTATGGCCAAAAGCTTCTATATTCTTTTTGCTTACATGGCCCCTGAGTCCCATAGGAGGACTACCAGCGTTCCTATCTTCTACCAGTGTCTTTTAAAGGTTGTATATTTCAAAATATGCCCGTTTCTCAAACATTTTTAAAACAGCAGAGATGAGAAAGACACCACAGTGTAGCAATATGAAGAAAAATTAAATGAATCTTACTAGAAGAGCCTTCATGAATGCTCTCAATTATTGTTGCAAAGAGAAATTTTATTGCTTTCCTTTCCTTTATTAATTGTATTACTAGGTATCATTTGTTGTGAAGCAATTAGAAAATTCTGTAAATAAACTTATCTTTTAAATGACTGTCGCTTTTAATAGTGGTGATGCTGCATAAAAACCAGGGGCCTCACTTTTGGCTGGCATTCATACTATCATTCAGTCTATGGATAGATCCCTGAAACACCTCCCCATGGCTTCCAGGTAAACAGATTTGAAGAACTCCACTGTGAAGTGTGAAGTCTATGCCTTACTAAATGTGCTTTGAACGTATATTGCTAAGAAAAGTAACCATCTATTGTGCATCGCAGAGTCTTAGTTGCTCAGGTGACACCCAGGTAGTAGTGTAGAGGTTTCAAACCCTACTCCAGGGGCTACTGGCACTCACCTGCGCTCCTGAGCAATCTTAGTCTACTTAGCATCATCCCAGATGGCCTATTGGCAGCTGTCAGCAGCTCTACCCATCACAGCATATGGTCCACTAATGGCTGACAACTGTCATTCAGGCAAAACTCACTTGAGCTATATGCCAGTCATGAAACATTTGCTAAAAGGGGATCAAAGCCTGAGCTGAAGCGCTCTGTCTGTAGTGATAAGATGCAAAGTAATTATTCACTTTCGCCAGAAAGATTCCCTTGCCTATTTCAAAACAGCCCTAAAACAAAACAAAATGATAAAAACAAATACAAGAATACAAACAAATCAACCCATCAGGCAGGCAAATACTTGGTAAGGTATGGGGGTGGGGATTGGCCACTTAAAAAAACACCATCTTAATTATTTAAAATTTTTTTCATAGTATTTAGCTGCTAAAATTTTATGAGAAAATAGAGTAAAGGAGCTCATTTTAAATTTAGAATATTCTTTCAAAGCACTTACAGGTGTGGCCTCAGACAATTTACTTAAAATTTCTAAGTCACAGGATGAGGAAATGGTCATAATGTATCTTTAATCACTGGTAGATACTTTCATCGATTAATTATTGTCATTATCATCTGGCTCTTCAATGCTTTGATTTTTTATTCAGACATAGAAAACAACTGTTTGACATGACACAATTTTTAATGGTAAGGATACTTCCTAGCTTGTTGTGGAACTTCCCATTTCATACATTTCTTTTAGTACATCCCATTAATCACACTCACAGCGATAAGAATTATGAAGTATACTACTCTCCTTTATCAATTGGGCAAGTTAACATTTAGGATGATTAAGAAGTTGCTTAAAGTTACAGGTTTTCCTGTAATAAAAGTGAGAGCAGAAGATCAGATTCCCTATGCCTTGCTGTTGCCATCTCCCTGTGCCTTCTCGACTTCCTTTATTTGCCAGCCTTTTTGGACTCTCAAGTAAATAATAGTTTGTAGGCAAGGAAGAGTTACAGTCTGCATATCTGCCTCACAGTGAATAAATGCAGAACAACCTTCCAGTATATCCTTTCATAAGGAACATAATAGATGGTAATACGAATTTACTTTACATTTCAGACTAAGAAATTTTGAAAAAATTATATTTCTTACAAAATGTTATTAAATACAATTGGACATCCTTAACGTTTTAATGGAGGTAAATACTGTTTCATCTCAAAATTATCATGCGCTGTAATCATGAGAATAAAATAGTTTAAAACTCAGGCTAATAAAAACATACAAATGGATTTTTGAATTTACAGTGATTTATAAAATATTTAAATAATATGTATACCTGTGTATAGTTCTCTCTCTCTCTCTCTTTTTTTTTTTTTTTTTTTTTTTTTTTTTTGGTTTGGTACCGGGGATCGAACTCAGGTCCTTGTGCTTGGGAGGCAGGTGGCAGAACCACTGAGTTAAATCCCTGGCCCCTTCTCTTTCTTGACATATGGATAAGTAGCTTTATGTGTACAAAAATCAATACAAGTTTTTTGGGGGGGGATTGTAAAGAGGAAATTCCTATAAAGTGGAAAATATGTTCACTATTTAGTATGTATGTCTGTATATACAAAGTCACTAAATATGATATTGTAATATTTTGATTAAATTTTTTTATTGATTAAACATTCTACTGAAACAAAATATAATGGAGCAATGATGACTTCAATCAGAATCATGATATTAATAAACTATGTTTGGATAAAAATAAATAGCTGGTCTATATTTATAAAAATGTACTATTAATAAATATCAGTATTTAGAAAAGGTAAACTTCTTAAAATACAATTTTCATGTTTGCGATTAGCGTACAGGGTTTAAATAGAGCCGCTTTCAATAATCTACCAAAATCTGACTCGGCCCTTCATATAAATGGGAAGCTGAGGACACTTAATGATGAAGAAGACTTTCAAGAGTTTTGGTTAGATGGACACCATGAAAGCTTTCACGACTTTAAATAACATTAGCTACCATAATCAGACACAAATGAGATTCTACATGGCTCAATGTCATCTCGATGATTATCAGAGGTAAAACTAAATATAAGTACAAAGGAAATTAGTATGAATATTTCAGAGTGGACAGCACAGAACTTTCTCAGCTCCGTCAAGAGAGCTCTAAATGCCTCCTTTAGTGACATCAATATATTTTTTTTCTGAACTATCCTACATTTCATCAGTTCATGACTCCCACTTGAAAAGCATTTTCCAACTTCAAGTTATGGATTCATTTATCCAGTCTTCCTCCTTTTCCCCAGTACCAGACTTTCACAGGCCCTGTCATCTGTAGATCCTGAACACCTTTCACAGTCTTTCCTTCTTCATGCCTTTATTTCTCCATTCCTACTTCTTAGTTCAGAATTGGATTAGGAAAACCATCACTGACCCCAGTCTTACATTACTGTAATCTATTTCTCATAATGCACAGTGAGTTTCCCAAATTTTAAGGTGTTAATTTTGTCATAATGACTAAAACGCCAATGTGCCTCCTTACCCAGCGTTTTCTAAAAATCAAGACTGAAATAATTTATACCACTGTCCTTCTCTCGTCTGTGTGTGCTTGGTTTTAGGTTCTACTGCTAAAACCCAAGTCTTTAGATTATAAAGTCCCTTATGTAAAATGACTAGTATTTGCATATAATCACCACATATCCAATCACAGATAGAATTTTCCTTTACAAATAGTTTCCATAACAGCTACAGAAATCCTGGCTAGAGAGCAACAAGTGCGATGATGCTCAGGGCTCTTCTGACATTTCACAGCCTTCTGTGCTGCAGGGCCACCCTCATTCTCCCACATGTATCCTTTCTACATGAATGCAGAAACTGGGCTACTTGTATTTCCTAAAATGATATACTTTATGCTTCCTTTCACTTTAGTTTTGTTCACAGGGCTGGCTTAACATACCTTCTCTTTTGGGAGTGATTCCCTACTCCTTTCATGTGCCCTTACCTGTACCTGTCACTGAGAGCATTAGTCTACCTTTCTTGTCAATTCCATGTGGTAGCCTACCTTACTGATATAGCTCCCTAACATTTTATTTTTAATACACCCATGCTAGTAAATATTGCTACATTTCAATGTTTGCTGAGATAATTATTTATCTTTTCATTCAGCTCTTCAGGGAAGATATTGTTTGGTCATGCAACATCCTCATTAGAAAATGGCTATTAAAAAAGGCCCAGTTACCAATCTTACTCCTCTACTTTTTTTGTTGTTATGGTTGTATGTAGATATCCTCCCACAAAGCCTCCTGTGCTCCTAGGTGGGGCTTTTTAGAGGTGGCTGGATCTAGGCTATGTGATACTGGTATTAAAGTTGTCTAACACTTGGATTAAATCTCTGACTGGATTAGCACAGTTCTGGATATAGCTGGAAAGGTTTAATGAAGAGCCAAGTCCCACCCTAAGTGTTGATGATACCAATTAATAGGCTTGTGGACTGGATGGAATACAAAATGACAGAGAGAAGGCAGCTTGCTGCTGGCGCTACTACTGCTGCCTCCTGCCTACCCTGCCATGAACTGTTTCTCCTCTGTGATGTTCCTTTGCTATGTTGCTCTACCTGGGAGCCAGCTGACTGTGGACTATGACTACATATCTCTACAAACTGTGAGCCAAAATAAACTTTTCCTCCTTTAAACTTAGGTGTCCAGTATTTTGTCTCAGCAAGAAGGAAAGTAACTAAGACACCTGTATCAGTAAGTATAAGCTGATATACTCAGGTCTTCATACAATTTACCATAAATTAACAAACAAAAACAAAAATTCTTAAGAATTTGAACTTAAGTCCAAGAAGGACTTCCCTCTGTGCTTTGTATTTCAAATGCGAAGATGACAATAAAAATATGAAGTGCATGAAATTAATGGAGAAGCAGCAGAGACTGGAGCAGAAGAACCTGGCAGTGGAATCACTGCTGTTTAAACATCTGTAAATAGATAAGGATGATGGGAGGAAATACAAAGATGAGAATGATGAGAAGGGATACACAGGTATGAATACAAGAGTGAAATTTATTAGTACGTTAATATGTAAAATGAATGCTTAGGAAATGAGGGGTATCTTGGTAAAAGTTATGCTACACTTTTGCTAAAGAAGGACACTTTTAAAAGCCTTATAACAAATAAACCAATATATGAGCGATTTTAAACTCACCATTGATTATACATTACATCCTAATTTGAATTGCTATTAGTGATGGAATAAATCAATTAAGTACAAGAAAAATGTTGTTAATTTCAAAGACACCTGCAGTTCACATGAAAATTATGAACAGTTCAATAGGCAATATTTTTAACAAAAGAATACATTTTAAATGTCAGCACAGAAAAGATATCTTAAAGTGCTTAACTACATCATGTAGCCCACAAATAATATGCTTGCAATGTTGACAGTACCATTAATTATTTTATTTCAAGCATAATAGTTTATCTAATTAATTACACATCTAATGTAGTGTCAAAGTATGATATTAAGGAAAGCTGTTTTGAACTGTACTGAGTAGGTGACTTTTTGCATGTTCTTATCAAAATAATAAAATTTTATGAACAAAATTGTGGCATATATTAGCTAATTGTGTTTTTCTATTATATAATGAATCAATAAAGTAATTTAATAAGGGTATCTTCAATCTGATCTTTAACACAAAAAAAAATCTGTAAACTTATCTTCCATATGAAAGTATAATAGTTTTGTTTAATAATCAAAATATACCTCACATCACTTTTTTAAAGGTGAAGGAATATTACAAATATATTTGACGACAGCTTCTACATTGCAAACATTGAATTATTAATGTTTGAGTAATAACTAAATTAACAATCATCTTTTCAGACAATAAGTAATTTAAATTAGGAATTATGACACTTATTTGCTTGGCTTATCCCTCCATTTTGCTTTTGTTTTAAGCAACTTAAATATTCATGGCTTCAAGAGCAAGTTATCTGACATTCTTTGCTTAGAAAAGTTGACTTTTTAATTGGCAGCACTGGTGAATATTATCTATTCTAAGGTGTCCTCATTCAAAGTCAGTGCCAATAGAATCATCATGAAGAATGTGTTTGGGATGATTGTTAGAAAGCTGCAGGAGTTGAGGAATCACCCTTTCATATGTAAACAATTCTTTCCAGTTCCCTGTAAGTGGAGATGTTTTCTCCACATATTGTTTGTTTAGAAATAAGCTACTTTTTGCTTTGTTTAATGAGATCTTCATTGCATGTTGTCATGGTCTCCGTTTTCCTAAATTTTAATGAATTTTGTAAATCTGGCCCGGTTATTACTTACAGAGAGCTTAGCATTCACCGTTATAATTCTTTAAGTGAACAAATCCTCTTCTCCCCTACTACCAAGGGGAAGAGGATTTCAGGAGGGATCAGCCAGCAGGCAAAGAGGCAATCCTGCATTGCTAATTTTTAAAACACTGAACGCATTGTGGAAGACGAATATCTTTGAAGAGTGTCATGATCAGGATTTCCCGAGGAAGTGGTGTCAACGCAAGTTGGCGATATTTGAGTAAAGTTCGACAGAGCAGTCCATGGAAACAGAACAAGAAGCACGATGGCTCCCTCCACAGCAGCCAGTGAGAGCCCTGCAAGTGAGCCGACCAGCAGGAAATCTGCATGATCCACGGTGCTGTCTGTACAAGGCTGCAATAAGGCGTCTTAACAGAACGCCACAGCAGTGAAGTACGTGAACCAGCTAGAAAGACTTTCACATTCGTTTCTCAGTCGTTTAGTGTCTTCACTTTTACAGAACTAAAATGTAGAGGGAGGAAGTGTCTTGCTCTAGGTTTCATGACTAATGAGGGACAGAGCCAAGTTTCCTTACTCCTGCTGCTTTGAGCTTTTTGCTATATCAAGTTGTTCATCACTACATGACAACTACATTAGAAATCATTCCTTCAAACTATTCTTATTTACTTTCATGGTACTACTTTGTTTACTCAAAAAAATGGAAGAAGCTTAAAGAGATGCTTAGCTTAAAATAGAAAAAAAATTGAATGTCAAACTTTCATAAAATGGGATAATAGTTACACAAAAAACAACTGTCCTTTTACATAATCAGTTGAAAAGCATCATACATTTAGACTCACAGGTGTACCAGGGCCAATACAATGAAATAAGTAAAAGGTAAGGGATAAAACTCAGTCTACTAAATCAAATGTTCCTTAGTGACGTTTTTGTTCTGTTTTGTGGGGTTTTGCTGTTGTTGTTGTTGTTATTCTTTCTTCTGTGGGTGTTTGTGGCTTAGGAGCGATGCCATTACAGTAGTTGAGCTTGGCTTTCTTTCCCTGAAAGTCCTCTTTTATGTTTAGATGAGCTATGATCAAAAATATGGTGAATCCTGCTTGAGAATGTTATCCAGCCATAAAGCACCTCTTGGGAGCTTTGCAGCGTTTCCTCATCCAATTTATTTACCACATCTGGCACTGGGTGACTTCTGGCTCTTTTCTAAGTACTATGATACTGAAAGGTAAACATCTTTCAGGCACCAAGGCAGTAATGACATTGCAACTAAAGACAGTGACAAAAGAGGACTTTGAGAACTGCCTCAGGAAGTGGCAATGTTTGGGGGGTTACTAAGAGTGAAGTGTCTTTTACTATAATCAAATTTCAATGTAACCATTCACTGCATTGTTTGAGTGTACCACCTGCACACACAAATACACCTCGCAGACAGAAGAAACCGTTTCTTGAAGCATATAGCTTATTTATTTATTTATTTATTCATTTATTGTACCAGGGATAGAACTCAGAACCTTGTGCTTGCAAGGTAGGTGGCGGAACCACTGAAACCACTGAGCTAAATCCCTGGCCTTTGTACCTTCTAAGATATTGGAAGAAGAATAACACAAAATGAAAGAACACTGAAACGTTATTTACTACCGCTGTGATCGTATGCCCAATCTTTGCAAAGGAAAACACTCCATGAAGCACTCTTTTGCGATATATTAGATAACATTCTGTCTAAAGAATGAGTATATCTTCTGTTCAAAATTAATTCTTGTCTCTATTTAAGATAATACATATATGTGTATGAATAGCTATATATACATGAATGTACATAAATAACATTTAACTTGTTTTAAGAGTTTATATTTGCATTAAAATAATGAAAACAACAGTCTACTATATGATAGCCTCACACCTCACTCTCAGTAGCCTTCGCTTCAGTTTATTTCATATTTTCATTTTTTGGTCACAATGAATAAGACAAAAATTAATGTGTTCCATTTTAAAGACAGACTAGATATTTATGAATTAGTCTTCCATGAGTTTTTCATATACAATATATATGATATTTGTACTTTCGATATAACTGCTTTTCTCTCCCTCCACTCCCCCCACAAAAGCACACATACCATGTGGTTCCTTCTTATTTCACTTCACTTTCGGTTACCTCTTGTTACCAAAGGACCACAAATATTAAAGAAAAAATTCCAGAAAGAAACAACCCATGCCTTCTAAATGTTGTGACATTCTGAGTAATACGATGAACTCTCACGCTATCCTGCCACGTTTAGTTAAGTACATAAATCACCCCTTTTGCTACTGTATCTGCACTGTGTACCCATTGGCCACCTAGAAGCCTTCCTGGTTATCGGGTTGGCTGCGGCAGTATCATAGTATTTCTGCTCAAATAAAATTTACTATGTTTCAAGATGACCTCAACATGCAAGAGTAATGTGGCTGGATATTGGATATACCAAAGGAATGGCATAAAATTCTTACTGTAAGAGAAAAAGCAAGAATTTTCAAATTAATATGGAAGGAAAAAATATGGTATGCTGAGTATGCTAAGGTTATATAAGTATAAGAAGATATTTTGAGAAACCACATTCATGAAATGTTTTTTACAGCACATCATGATGGTTTTATTGTTAATCTCATTTTGTGTCAAACTGGTAAATTAATCATAGGTAAGTATATACAAGTACAGTTGTATCACATAAGGTTTAATATGCTCACGATTTCGGTGATCTGGGGGTCTTGAAGTGCTGCAGTCACAGAAAATGAGGGGATGCCTCTGTAATATGCAGACTCTCACCGTTACCTAATTTACCCCTGGAAATGAGGCTAACCAGCTTCAGAAATAATAACTTCTTAAAGTTTTGCCTCCTCGCATTATCACTACTGTTCCTTGTTTCAATTGGGTGAATCTCTGCGAAAAGGACCAACACAGAAGTTCCCTGTCCATGAGCGTATCAGACAGTCTTCAGGACAACCATGCAGGCATGGGAACAGCGCCGCCTGAGGCTGGGTCAGGAGGCCCTCAGAAATCAAGGTGACGCGTCAATACCCTAGTCCTAAAGGTGGGTGTGAGAACTCCACTCTTATGTGCCAACTTGTCAGTTAAGTTTCACTGTGTGGGCCGAGCTTAAGGACTCATGTTGGAAGCTGTTTCCTCACTGCAGAGATAAGTAAATGTGAAATAACCATTCTCTCAGCGTAGCAACGTGACTGACCTTTACAATCCATTTCGCTGAAGGCTGATAAATTTAGAGGACTCAGCATCCTTATGGGGTGGTACGTATAAGTTTCTTTCATCATCAGTGATCCTATGGGACTTGGTGAAGTGTGAATTATACTTTGCAATTCACATTTCAATTATACATAGCCAACATTTGTTAGGAGGTAGAATCTTTAGAAGTCAGTGTGAGCCCAAAGCTAACAATGAATCAGCTCCAAACTTGCCACATAAATGAGCTTGGGCAAATAAACATATTCAAAGTATTCAAAATTGATAGCTCTATTTCCCTTATTTTTGACATAGTATTTAAAGTACTGCCAATTAAATTTGATCAGCACTAATGTAGTATTTCCAATCAGATTTTCAGATTATGTAGTGCAAAATCAACATGAAATTTCTAATTGGAAAATTAATGAAGCTCGCTATCAGAAGTTCCATCAGGGTTGCAGGTTCCGTGCAGAGATGTTTCTTTTTCTTCAGGGTTTATGCTATTCTCTTAAGGTATGAAGGCATTTCACTGGATGTGGTAAGTAAGTGCATGGCATTGTTTAAATATATTTTAAAATATCTATTACCTAGCCTATCTATAGGGAAAGATATTGTTGGGCAGTAGGTGTAGTTAAAGCAAATGAGTTGCTTCTCTCCTTAAAATTTTTCCCTGTTAAATAGTGATCCCATTTCTATTTGATCAAACATATGTACCATGAAGGCTATTATTCTATTCTATGAAAGACACATGAAGTTTCAGATTTATTAAACACAATAATTAAATGCTAGGGCCAATATTCAGCAAAGGTAGTTGATTTATTAATCATTTTAATTTTAATTGTCTTTACTGATTCCCTTAATCATTCATGTAATAATTACTGAGTCCCTACACTGTGACAAACACCACTTCAGGCATTGAGAAAATGAAGGGGGAGGAGAGACAGAGCCAAGAAACTTAAGAGCTGGTGTACCTTGTTAGGTTTTTCTGGCTACTGGTTGATTTCATGCTGTTATTGCAATCAGTTGTATTCACTTTAATGGATGTAGAAACTATTGTTTCCAGTTCTTTACCGCTTTGCATTTGATCAACACACATGGACTTTTGCAGGACCTCCATGTTCACGGTTTAGCATAGATCGGTGTAGTGAGGGGGATGAGATGAATGCTTTTGGAATCATTCCATGCATAGCCTCATTAGAACAGAGAGTGTAAACTGTCATCACGTGTGGGATTTTCTCTCTCTTTGGGTATTCACTCAGTCACGGCCCAGCTCTTCTAGCTAAGGAAGCAAAGATGGTTAAATTGAGGCCCATGCACCTTGAGGCATGGCTCAGTGACTCATACCTTGCGACATGCATGCATTTGTAGCGCACTTTCTGGACCACAGAGAGCACGTGACTGGGTCATTCCATCCACATGGAAAGTGTTCACCCTCACAGCTTCGATCTCTCACCTCGGTTAAATAGTCAGCCCTGTGCGTCCTTAGGCAGTCAGCCTGGCTCACAGCCCCAGACAGCTGACAGAGGCTGTCCGGACCCAGGCATGGGGTGCATCAGTCACGAGTCTCAGAGCGCTTTCTCTGCTCACCCAGTCAGGTTTGCCCCAAATAGGTAAAATATCAACAGAGGCATCACAGAGGGCAAACTGGCAGCTAATGGACAAGTAGAGTAATGGGCATAGCTGAATTCTTAAGGGAAGCATTTAATATTTCCGAGTTCCTAGGGTGTGAATTTATTTAACTGATACATAAAAACATAAAAGTATATGTTCATGGGTAACATGGTTCTAACACATGTGAACCCATTTAAATCACTTTTGACATGTAAATTACATAACTGCTATCTAGAGTTTTCCTGTGTTGCAACAGCACATCAGAAACTAAGCAAATTTAAAAGGTAGAACAAAGAAAGCATAAGTCTTCGCTTCTGTTTGTAAAATAAGGATTAACATCTACAATGAAAAATAGTTAAATTGGTAATGTCATGGCTTAAATATTGCTTATTGAGGAAAAAACCTGTTAATTATTAGAATATAGTAATTAACAGGACAGCCAACATTGTAAGTAGGTCCCCTGCACAACTGATAAATTAGTCTACCATTTTGTGCATTATACAATGACTATATGTGACAAAAATGCATAATCTGCTTTGATTTTTTTTATTATATGGGGAATTAGGTAGAACTTTCTCCTTTGGCACAAAATTATACGTTTTAATATCACCAGAAAAACACACATAGAAAATGAAAAAGAAGCCTGTGTGGACAATTTAGGAAAAATATTCCTATATGATGTTTGTATTTTCATAAGAAATTCAGTCATGTTCATATGAACTACTAGAAATAAGTCAGTCCACACACAAAAAAAACAGTTCATGCACAGGTTACACATTCTTATGGTACAGTCACATATGCCAAAAAATTAATGAAACCTGCAGTGTAATTTTTCTACCTTGTGGAACTATCTGATAAAGTAATGTCTGATGATAAATTGGGTTTATGGTGAGCTTCTAGATTCCATATACAGTAGTAAATCTTCTAAACTAACTTCAAATAGCCTGCAAGCCAGAGTCAATGTCCTGTTCACCAACTCTCCCTTGAATCAAACCCACTTTGATAAGCAGTAACCCCTGTAAAATTTTCTTTTATATGAGGTCACGAAGAGTTCATAATAATACTGAGAGGAGAAATATTCGGATTAAAGTAATGAAATACCCTTTCAAATACATTCCATTACTTCAATATATCTATTTGTACCTTAAATTTATAATACTTCATACCTCATGGATTATTTTCTTTCCTTAGAATGAGACAGATATTCCCAAATCAAATAAGATTTATTGCGGAATAGCTTCTCCGTGAGCTGCACTTGCCTTTCCCTTAGGACTTTTCCATAATATCAGTCCATTAGTTGCTAAATACAATGCTGTTTCATAAAGTGCCTGCCTTCAGATGATGTAAATTAAAAAAAAAAAGAAGAAAAAGACAAGCTTATAGTTTAGAACTACACAGAGCTGTTTATGATAAGCTTACATGAATGATATTTCCTAAACCTCTTCTGAGAAATTTTAGAAATTCATTTTTCATCAGTTTGCTCTCTATATCGCATAAGGTCCTTTTTTCCATTTATACCAGTGAGTAATAATAAGTCCTGATTCTGGCTTTCTGCAAGTCAGTTCTCAAAATTCACATTCCTGCCAAGTCTCAACTATATAAATTGAAGGCAAGAGTCAAAAACTGTCCAGTGACCATTTAACCCAACATATTTATATTTGTCTTAGCAACCAGAATACTAAGAAGGAAAATAAGTATTAATAAATGTCATCAGTTCATGTTAGGTACTCACCTAACTTTTTACTTTGATTATTTCTGTCTTGTTTTATTCCAAAATACTTTATCTCCTATAAGATTTAGTTTATATGCAATCTACCTTCTCTGAAAATAAACAAGGTAGACCTTTTAAGTAATATAAGAAATGTAGTATGAACAAAGAGGAATATGGCCTACTTAACATATAGCTGGTAAGTAGATTAAAAAAAACTTTGCAGACATTAACATAAATTAAATGTGATTAAACAACACAATAACTATTACATAAAATAAAAATTATTGCAGTAAAATATATATGGTATTAACCCCCTGAAAATATTCTCCTCCACTTCAAATAAAATTAGCCCATCTCTTCTTGTCACTTCCTCAGGTAGTTCTGGAAATCCTCTTTCATGACCATCTTTTCCTGGCTTTTTTGATTCGAAGGTTTCTAACAAATTCTGTCAAATGTAAACACTTTTCCATCTTATTCACTGGCTCCAGTGCCATGTGACTTCTGGCTCTTCCGGATGTCAAAAGGGCCATGAAAGGGATACCCTGACACAGCTCAGGACACGGAGGCAGCCGTGACAGCAGACCTACCAGAGGGGAATGAGGACTTCCAGAATTGCTTCAGTGATTGGTAAGGATGAGTGGGTTCAAAGGGAGGGGGGGATTGACAGAATGTATTTTTTAATGAAACAATTTTTTTTATGCAGTTTAAAGATCTATTCGATTTTGTGATTACACATTGTATGTAGCCATTATTATTTAGCTGTTCCAAGTTCCACTGAATTTTGTCAACCTTCTTTAGTCGGTTAAAGGATCCAGGATGCTATTCTGTTTCAACCCCATCGATCGTACACAGTAGGATGTGTAGAATGAACACAACATGAGAGGCAAAATACCTACCATGGCAATCACATGAAATAAAAGGGAAGACTAATGCAAACATTGGTTTAAGGGGATAATGATACACAATATATAGGAATATCCCAGGATTCCATGAAGTACAACAAAGAATTAAAATGGAATTGCAGTTTTTCCATATTAGAATGAAACATGTTATTGTAATTTTAGAAGCACAATGTTCAATCTTTTTGAAGAAAACACACTTTAAAATCAATTTTCCTTAAGTTAATTTTCCCCTGGGTATTAAACTACTACAGAAAAGTAACTTTTTAAACTAAAATGATCACATAATCTATGTATTTATTAATGTATGTATCCATCCATCCATGAATCCATTCTCAGCCAGTCCCTCAGTGTGTGATAGAGGAGGGCTCTCTGAATGCATTATTTACCTTATAACTTCAGGAGAATAGGAAAATCACTGAAATTATATTTTGCATAGATGCAAAGAAAATCTAGAAGCAAGTAAATTAGGAAGGGGAAGTTTGGGGCAGGAGCAACGAAGGAAATGAGGCTGTAGCTCTGCTCTGGGAGCAGGAATAGAAAGGAGGACACTGGAAAGCCTGCATGGATCTAGGCACGCTGGACTCAGAAGCCCGCTGTAAATACAGCAGGCCAGAGAGGCTGATGTATATGCAGAATTCGGTGTGCGAACCTAGATGAATAATAGGACCGTGAAGATAGAGAGAAAATCAGAGACAAAGGCTAACTTGACAGCTGGAGTTGAGCAGATGGAGAAATTAATTGGAAAAGTTCTAACACAGAAACCAAACATAAACATCATGCTTAAAGATGAGCGTAAGTACCAAAAGAACAGGCGTAAGGTCTAGATAAGAGGAGGAATGTGCACAAATGAAAACAAGCGATGTGTACTTGCAAGTCTAGTGCCAAAGAAGAAAAAAACAAAAAGAAGATATGTTAAACAGGAAATAGGGTTTGATTTTCTCGTTTATGTTGTTTTAGAAACAGACCAACCAAATTCTGTTTATTCAAAAGTGAAAAAAATCTCAGGGGGAAGGCCAAGATCAAGTATTCAATAAAGAATATTAACAATGCACTTTCCAGAGGCGTTCCACAGGGTAGGATATCAAAACTGAAGCTTACAAGCTAAGCCCGTACAAAAAGGAAAGAGCCTATTTCCCTCCCAACTTTGAAATAGACAAGAAAGGAAAAGAAGGTAGAGAGGTAATCTGGATGACATGAAAAACACCAAAGAAAGTCACATCTGCCACCTTTGTCCAAAAAATGTATATATCAAATACATTTGGAGGAGAAAGCATATGGTAGATTGTTTTGAAGAGAGAGGAAGAAACATGACATCAGAGCACTCCAAGGAGTCTAGTAATGATGAACAATAAAAAATATGGTAGGGAGTTCAGTTAGATAGAAATTAAAATACCATCAGAAAGAAACTGGGCTCTCAAGTAATTCACCACAAAAATAAAGACACCAGAATTGTGGCTGCAGCTCATCACCAGAAGACCCGGCCTCAAGATGAAGATGCAAAGGCCAAGCAGCCATACTCCCTAGGGCTAAACAATAACTTGGATTTAGACTGCAATGAGCACCACCTGGCCCTGCCCCCAGACGACAGTCACTCAGGTGGGAGACCAGAGCGTCTGGACCCATCCCTTCCCACGAGGCCTTGTTCTTTGCACAGACTGGACTGTGTGACTTATTTCTCTATTTGGTCAGTATTAGTCAAGCAGCTATACTTTTATTCCTATCAGTGATGGTGAACCTTTTAGAAACTGAGTGCCTACTTATTTATTGCAAAGTGCCACCACTGCAATTAAACCTGAATACTGTGGTTTTAGTTTGGAAAAAGAAAGAGAGAGAGAAATAACTCCACCTTAACATACTCTGGGAAGCGGGGATTTAGCTCAGTGGTTCCACTGCCTGCCTCGCAAATGCAAGGACCTGAAATTTATTCCCAATACAAAATAATAATAATAATAATAGCATATTCTGTCTTAAAAGAAAACTATAATAACACAGGTGCCATGGGTTCACCACTATTGCTATAGGTTAGTGTGGTATTTTGACTCTCAGTGCATCCATATTGTGACTTTGCTGTAGAAATTTCAACTGACAAAGGGCTTTGGGACTCTTCCCAGAAACCCAGGAGCTATTCCTCTTCCAATAAAACTCTCTTAACTTCTTACTTTGGTTCATGACTTCATTCCCTGATATTTGGGAACTCAAATGGCACATGTGACATCTAACAGCTCGGGAGTATATTCCTACTGAATCAGAGCTATTGAATAGTAGTGTGGATTAGCCAGACATTTTATTAAAACAATTCCTTCACTAGGACAAGCTTTTACAAGAAATATTTTTAAATTCTTTTTTTAGTAGAACCTAATAGAATTCTCAATGACTCTAACATTCAAACAAAATAGTCAAAATACTATATGTAAGATATTAAAAGTTAGAATGTTTCCTTTAAGTCTGAAGGGCAAGGCATCTTTAAATTAAAACTGACCTCCAGTGTGTCTAAATAACATTGTTAGATACTCAGTATACATGTCAGGAAGCCACGCTACTTGAGGCTTGGTTTCTTTTCAAGAAAAACTGCCGCCCTCAAACCTTAAATGTCAGGGAATTTTGCAAATCAAAGAGGCATGTCGCTTCAACATAATGTGAGTTTAAAAGGA
Source organism: Fukomys damarensis (assembly GCF_012274545.1). Taxonomy (NCBI): domain Eukaryota; kingdom Metazoa; phylum Chordata; class Mammalia; order Rodentia; family Bathyergidae; genus Fukomys; species Fukomys damarensis. Next base: position 8,465,510 of record NW_022900943.1, on the reverse strand, counting down.
TCTGAATCCATGAAGAGAGGGGCTACTTCAAAAAGAATGACGAAGTATTCGGAAATCGCAGAGTCGAATGTCCGTGCCTTCACATACTGGGGACATTATATGCAACGTTCTAGCAGTAAAGTAGAACTGGGGGGAAACCCACACATGCTAAGCAAAGACACTGATAGAGCTCTTTGTATGACTGCAGGGAGTGTTACGTGAGACAACATTCTCTGGAAAAATTAAGCACTTCAAACTCATAGGACAATCAGCCTGTATACGTATTGAAATGTAGTCGTCCTAGGAAAAAGCTCCTATCAACATTCACCTGTGCATCGTGGAAGAAAAAGACAACCCTCTCTCTGGATTCTGTGGGGCTGCAGGGAAACCTCAGTCGCTCCTGTCCTTCAGTCATGTGTTTTTGTCAGTATTTTCTGAAACCTAATATTTGTTCAAGAACAAATTACCTTCTCTCATTCCCATCCCACACTGTACTTGCTTGGGGCCTTTGAGAAGCAACAGTATATGCACACATGATATACAGAAATATTTACCTGTTTAGTCTACCTGTACACACTGCAGTAAGAGGGTAGTAACTTCAGTAGCTTTGCAAACTCTTAGCACATCCTGTTCTCTTCTCGAATCATTTACTCATGTGAGCACTAAATACAGTGGTAAAAGATGACACATCCAAAATACAGAGAAGAAATACGACAAATGTGGGTGTGGTAGCCCACGCCTGTAAACCCAGCATTCTGGATGCTGAGGCCATAGTTCGCCAGGAGTTCGAGGCTAGCCTCGGCTACACAGGGAGAAGCTTTTGCAAAACAAACAAACAAACAAATGAAAAATGAAAAGAAAATAATAAAAGGCAAAAAGATGTGAAAGGTGAAAAGTATTAAATTTACACACACTTCACATTGCGGTATAAGCAACGCATATACCATTTGATTTCATTTACAGAACTATCTCCTAAAATGAGAATTATTTTTATTCCTCTTTCAGTGGCACTGAAATGGTTTAATTACTTCGGCCAAAAAGCTGCCTAAGAACTGGTATAGTGCGGAGGATTCTACATATAATTTACCTATCTCCCAATCTTATATTTTGATTAATACAGCAAATCACCCTATGGCATCTTGCATGCCCAACAGAGTTCATTTTCTTTTAAATAAAGAGAGAAGAGTGTTGTTTGTCGTAATATTATATCTTAATATTAATTAATTAATTATTAATTAATCATTAATTAAAATATTACCTAATGCTTTCTGATATAGAATCTTTGCAAATATCTCATTAATTTGGCATCTTTATTCTTAATGAATATACCATACCGTTCATTCACGTTTTATTAAATTTAGGTGAAATAACATGATACAAAGATGCCTCATGTTGCGGCACATGATAAAATACACATTTAGTTTCTTCTTCTAACTGTCGTATCAGCTCGCTGTTGGGAGCAGTAAGCAATTTATATTCTTGAAGTCATGTAATTTGTCTATAATTCAGAGAGATTTTGAAGAATGTGCACTACCATTATCTCTTTATTCAAAGCCTCCCGGAATTTATACTCTGATATGTCGTATATATTTTATGAAACCTTACATACGAAAAAAAGTGAGAGAGGAGTCCGTTTCCAGTTCAAATTAAGCCATTGCCCTTGGGGAGACCTGTGTTGTTAGAGTTTGACCATATATCCTGCTGCCATGTTGTTCAGCTTATGTACTTTTTTGTGTCTATGCATGGACTGGTTTGTAGTCACCACTTAAAACAAAGTCATTGCCCCTTTTACTTGGTCTGAAAATGTTTGATTCAAATCCTTCAAAAGTGTGGTATATGTGACTAGTGTTTTACCATTAAGCCACATCAATTGCTGGTAATTATTTTAAGAGCATTCAGTTATTTAATAAGAAAAAATTAAGCCTCTAATTTTTTTAAAGTGGTTCACAAAAATATCTGAATGCACAAAGAGGTCAAAATTCACATTGCTGACACAGTAGAAGGTTTTAGAAGTTTCCATTTGGCAACACCTTAGAGACAATCTTAATACAAGAAGTCAGGTTTATTTCACAATACAATCTACCGCCTTTTAGAGGTTTAAAATATATGCTTATCTTGATAGTTCCGATCCACTTGACTCAGTACACAGTTTAAGGAACCCCAAGTAGCAAAATAAGCATTAATTTAATAAATATCAATTTGAGACTCAATTGTGAACAAAGCACTGTTTTAGTGATCTGGGGCCACGGAGAGGAATAAAGTCATTGTTCCAATTAATTAATTCTATCTGCTGATTTCCTTCATTCGCTAGAGGATTGGTTTATGAGATAGTGCTGTGATGTGTGATTCACAGATAACATCGTCATTCTCCTTTACATAATAGAGTCAATCCCGTGGCAATTATGCCTTTTCCTTTTTAAATAGTGGAACTGAGTTTAGCAGCTCAATTCTCCTGGGTTTGAATCTTGGTGCCTCCATTTCCAACTGCTGTGTCCTTGAAGATAATGTTTTTTCTTCCTAGGTTTTTTTTAAATCTATAAACATATGATTAAAAACTATCAAACACACCGCCCTGTTACAAAATTAAATGACTGTGATACACTCATCGTCTAGATTAATATGTGGTGCCAAACAGGTGCTATAAAACATATTTATAATTTGGTTTTATTGAAGTTTGAAAAATGTTTCAGTAACTCTCTTCATTAACATTCTCATTACAATGCTTTCTTAGACTTCTTTTTAAGGTTTGATTGTCTTTCTAGACTGTCTTAAGTGACAACTTCAACCTTCATCTGATCAAAATTAGGTGACAATGAACTACAAAGAAGCTGTATGCTGATTACTGTGGTAATTTTATGCTATTAGTTCAGGATTTTATTTCAGAGTTAATGTCAATCTTTTGCCCTGTGGAAGAAAGAGAAGCAAATATAAAAACATATCCCCACAGAAAAAGAACTTTCCAATAGTTTCAGAGTTTAAAATTTTTATGTTTCTTTTCCCCTTTCAAATACATTATTACATGTCTGTAGGAAACAATGATTGCTTCTAAGCTAGGGAGTTGGTGCATATACAAAACACATCTTAGTTCTTCTTTTTTCATTGCTGTCTGCTCCCCGCCCTCTCCACTTCCTACAACTCTTTGCCTCTTTCCCGTTTGCAAAAGATCTTTTTTCGTCATTTATTTTCTTCAATTTTTATTTCTCTATTCTTAAATCTACAATTTCAAATTCATCAGTTAGATTCATATAAGCAACAAATTCAAGACATGTTAAAGTGTCCTGAAAAGGACTGAACAGACTATGATATTTAAATGGGAAAATGTTTATGAAAATCTACGGAGCCTGTACAGCATGTAATTTATGTATGTGTAAAATTTTCAATAGTCAACAAATATTCATTGACTATCCAAACCTGAAACCTTATACCATAGATATCTTTCTATTTAACTTATCAAGCATTATGCCTGTAAAATTTCTGTCAGTATTATCTTAAAATCGTCATATATTTGAATTGGATAAAGGTAATACTAAGAAATATTGCTTTTGTTTCTGCGAGCTCAATTGTTTTTTATTCCAAAAATAAGTGAGACCACACAGTATTTCTCTTTCTGTCTCATTTATTTCACTTACAGTCCATGCATGATTTTCCAAGTGTGATGATTTCCTTTCTTACGGTTGAACAATACTCCATTTTATACAGACATAGTGCACCCGTGTGTGGGGGAGATGCATGTGTTGTGTGTTCATTTTCTCTAGCGAGAGGCACCTTAGCAGTCTCCAAATCTGGGCTCTGGTGACAAGTGCTCTACGGAGCACGGTGATACAGATAGCTCTTCAAAGTAGCGAGTCTGTTTTCTTTGGATATAGATCCAAAAGTGGACAGCTGGGTCATCTACTTGTTCTATATTTACATTTTTGAGGAACCCATACTGTTTTCTGTAATCGTTATAAAAACGTGTGTTCCTATTAACAGTACAAAGGCATTTCTTTATAACCACACCTTTGCCAACAATTATATGCTGTTTTATGAACAGTCGTTCTTACAAGTATGTGGTGATATCACATTGTGGCTTCAGTATTCTTTCCCCCGGTGATTAGTGGTAGTGCACCTATTTTACACACCTCTTGGCTATTTATGTGCCTCCTTTGGGGAAAAAAGTCTACTCAGATCCTTGCCTTATTTTCTTTCTCTCCTTTCCTTTCCTTTCTTTTTCCTTTTCTTTCTTTTCTCTTTCCTCCCTCCTTTCATTCCTTCCTACTTTCCTTGATTCTCTCCCTCACTCCCTCCTTCTGATCAGTCATTGAGATATACGAATTCCTTATACACGTTGATGTTAACCTTGTATGAGGTACGTAACTTACAAATGTCTCCACCAGTTCCAGGTTGGCCTCTTCCTTTCATCGCTTGTTTTGTGCTGAAGCCGCTGAGCGCGATACAGTCTCACTTTTGCATTTCTGCTTGTGTTGCCTCTTAACTCGGAGTCATTTCTAACTTTATTGCCAAGACCAATGTCAATGAACTTTATGCCCAGCATTTCTGTTAGATTTATGGGTTTAAATTCTCGATTCTTTGAATTTTGATTTGGCTTTGTTTATTGTGTAATAGAAGGATCAACTTTCATTATTTTGTATTTGGATATCCAGTTCTCCCACCACTAATTTTTCGAGAGGATATATTTTATCGAGTTTGCATGCTTCATATTTTTATTAACAACTGGTTGACAGTATATGCATGCACATATTTCTGGGGTTTCTATTCTGTCCTACTTGGGCTTTGTATCTGCTTTGGGTTAGTACCACACTATTTTGATTATACCAAAGATTGATAATATGGCTTATAATGAGGAAATCACCTGTCAGCCAGGTCTCTTTCTGTGACACATGAGCAAATTATACACAGCAAATAAAGTCCAGTCCTCAGAAAGCAGAGCGTACATCCCTGATTTCTACATTATCCCTTCACGCCGCCATGACTTCACGCGTCCCCTCACCCCTCGACGCTTGCCAACTTCTCCCAATATCAGATACAAGAGCTAATCTCTGCTCCCAACTCACGTCCTTAAACTGCGGACAGTTTTGGAGAAAATCAAGGATTTCCCAGTCTAATCATGAAAAATATGACTTTCCCAAGATTGGCGGGTTAAGTAAATTCTTCAGAACACTTTTTCTTCTAAAATTGATTTCCCTTTTTCATCATCACCCACAACGGGGACAAAGAGAACTTTCCACCACCCAGCTGCCCTTCCTGACAGAAGACTACAAACCTCATTGTGAAAAAGTACAAACCACTGCAAACTCCTCCTTTACTCATTTTAAATAAATTTCATATTGTAAACCTATTCTCTGCCAAAATTATTATATCAAAGCAGGAATTCACACCAATACTAATTTCTTTGTGCTTTCCTTTCTAGACTTTCCCAGGATTTTCATTATTTCTTCTCAATTTCAGCTCCATCTTCCATTTACTTGCTTTTATTTTGAACCGGGGATTGAACTTAGGTCCTTGAGCTTGCAAGGCAAGTGGTGGCACCACTGAGCTAAATCCCAAGCCTACTTGCTTCTTTATATTCAGAGGGTATAAGCAGAGGTTTTTAACTGTAAAAATCTTTATATCAAATGTACATGCTGGAAAACTAAGTATTGTGAGGATCACATAAAAGCATCAACAAATGCATTGAGTACCAATGAAGTGCTCAAGAACTCAGCAAGAAGAAACCAAAGTTTAAGGATACAGAAATGTTTTAAAAAAGTTTTTCCAGAGTTACAGCCAGAGTATATCTAATGTTAAAGAATTCTGCTCTAAAATTTCCTATCCTATTGTGGAACTAACCCTCTGTCGCCTTTGTATTGGTTTTCTGTCCCCTCACATTCCAGAAAACTGCTCACTCAAAGCTTTCTGATGATCTTCTGGACACAAATTGACAATCTAATTTAATTTTTTCTGTTTCCTCAGGAATCTCTGTAGTGTTGCTGACCACAGCTTTCTTAAAAAAAAAAAAAGCAAAAAACAAAAAACTCCTTTCATGAGGGTGACTAATTCTCATGGTTCTCCTACTATGTTTCTATTTCTAGATATAATCAGTCTTTTATCCTTCTTTTGATCCTTAAAACTTATTTCATTCAATGTCAGTGTTTAGTTCCTTCTCATTACTATCTTCCAGTAGAAAATCTTGTTAATTCAACTGTCATCTCATGTAGAAACGTTTAGCTGTATATTCATTATCTTGATCTTAATTTTTCCTTTAAATTCATACCAGCACATCTCCAGGTTTTTCTGGAGGATTGGCAGTCGCTTATCTCTAGCCTCATGCCCCATTACCTGGCCCATTCTGTCTATCAACATAATATATGGATGGAAACACCACAGAAGCCATTCATGTTCTGTGGACAGGCAGTAAACAGTGTTCCCCCAATTCTGCAAAACAATTGCTAAAAGCTTTGTTTACCAACTTGTTCAACATTGCAATAGTGCAAATGCTCCGATATTCATTTACAAGGGAAAAAAACCCTCTTACTACTAATTAATATGATCACAGTTAATAGACTTTAAAATATATATGAACAACTATATATATGAAACAACTGTTTATTGTTTATTTTTATTTCTTGTTTTGACACCTAGGAATCAGAAGCAATAAATAAGGCATAGTTTTCAAAATGGTAGCATTTTGTGGTAAATCCTCTGACATTCTATTTCTGTTTTAATAGTCTTATTATATAGCTGTCTTTGTTATAAGGGAACTAAAAATTGTTTATGCCTCAGGCTGTATAGGACCAGGTAGAAAGAAGTCTTGTGGTCTTTGATTTTGTATAAAGATAAAATGCACAAGTAGATTGGACTCATTAAATAAACTACTTGAGACTCTGTTCTAGCCATAAAACTTGATAAGGTTAAGTAATTTCAACATCAGAGGAAATAGGAACCAATGAAAACATAGCAGAAAAATCAGAACAAATTGCAGGGGTATCATTTTAAAGTGCTGTTATGAAGCACAATTTCATCGCTCTCATTGCTTAAAAAACAGGTAAATTGTGAAGCTCCATTTACCAAGTGAATCAAAGTGTCTGCCTAGGGGCCATGGGTTTAGCTCAGTGGTTCCATCACCTGCCTCACAAGTGCAAAGACCTGAGTAAGATGCCTGGCATCAGAAACAAACAAACAAACAATCGAAGTGGCAGCCTAATGTATAGCCTACTACCATGCAAACACTAGGTATGATGGTTTTGCTAAGAACTATAAGATATGGTAGCCTTTAAATACACTGTCCATTTCTTTATTTAAAAAGTCAAAGTGAGAACTCTAATTGCAAATACGCATTAAATCATGTGAGCAGAAATACACCTTAAGAAACTATGGGTTGTTATTTGGTTTTCCTCGTTCATTTGCATGTCTTCCTTAACAATGAGGTTTTTTGTTGAAAAGGAACACGCATTCTGGGAAAGCAGATGATGATCTGTATTGTATCAGACACCTCTAATCTGGTCCAGATTCAGACACACCTTGTTCACATTGGCTCTTTCCTTCCACACCTCTCACAACCAATGCAATGGAAATAAATTGATAGTTCATCTCATCTCTTCCGAATTTTCTTAGACAGCTTGGAAAGGGTACAGAATAGATGCCGCTTCTGTCTGTAGGATGCTCAGTGTTGGGAAATTCACTGAATGTATTCTTGCTGTTCCCCAATTACAAACCAGTAGCAGCCTCACCATCCTTTCATAAAATGCTGGCTTTGCACATGAAGCATGTTAACACCTCAGAATAACTTCACCAGCAGTGTAGTGGACTCATATTTTTTAAAATGTCAAAAGTTAGAATCTATGGAGGTTCTAGTAAATGTCAGCAAAACGATTTTCTTTCTCATTGTCATCTAATAAGTTTTCCCTTTATGTACAAGGAATTTGTACTCAGAAAGTACTTGAAGTCTGCAGATCTTAAAATGCACAGCTAGGTTTTCGTCTGTCTGCATCTGTGAAATGGCCACTGAGATCAAGACATTGAATGTTTCCGTCAGCCCAGAAAGCTCTCTTTTACTCCTCTCAGGATTCCACGGAATTGCGTGGAAGTCACCATTATTTAACATTCTGCTGCTAGAGATTGCCCGCACTCTGTTACGGACAGCATGTACTCTGTCATTCAGCTCACATTAGAGTCTAGTAGGCCTCAGGTTTTTCTGAGAATTCTCCTCAAATGTCCACCCATGTATCAGAAGAGTAGCATTCTGTTTTAGGAACCTGACACATTTTTATTTATCCCTTCTTCACTTGTTTTTATATATTATTTCTAGTTTGGAACTGCTACTGATAAAGCTTCTGTGTAGTTGATTCTCCAGTACTACAATTTCTAGGTCATAAGCATGGCATGTTACTTATTTTTAGAACAAACTGCCAAATTTTTTCAAAGTGACTGTGGCAATTTTAATTCCCAATAGGAAAGTATGAGAAGCATGGTGTTTTTTCTCTTTATTCTTTTTTTTAACCTTTATTAGAATGTATTTGCAGTACACGATGATTAAATTAATTATAGGGAATTAGTACATGTACATAACGTTTCAAATTCCCTTATTTCTCCCCCTTCCTCCACCCCCTTTTACTTTTCCACCATCATATTCATTAATAAGACCTCATTAATTGTCATATATACGGATTGAAAATCAGAGTAACAGTTCAAAGAACACATAAAACATGTAAGGAAATTTTACTAAGTCAAGGTACACTTTTAGATACACTGTTTGCATTGAGTTACTGCATCTTTCTTTCTGTTTTTCCTATCTTATATTTTATAATATCTATCTATCTATCCTGAGTCTTATGAGATAAACTATGCCATATGTAAGCTCTGAGTTACTTAACATTATGGTTTCAAAATGTATCCATTTTCCTATAAGTGACTCAAGTTTATTCTTTTTATGGCAGAGTGGTACTCCATTACGTATAAATACCCCATTTACCAAAATTTCATGCTTTCAGTAAACAGTGAGATTATTCGGTATGTACTGTTTATTGTTGTACCTTGTCATTATTTAAATTTGCATTTCCCTGTTGAGAAATTCAAATTGAAAATGTTTTTATATTAACATGAACTACTTGGCTCATCTCCTTTTTAATATGTAGGAATATTTTCTATAATCTGGAAGCAAGTCTATTATCCATTCTACTGACTTTTGAGAAATAGAGTGATCTCCATTTCAGTGATGGGGAAAATGAGGTCCTGTGGGGGAAAATGATTTACCAGACATCAAGCCCCTAGCAAGAGGCAGAAGAGAGACTGGCTTCGTTCTCCTTCATTCAGAGGCCTGTGCTCCTAGCAGGGTCCCACACTGCCGGAAGCATGAACAGAAGCCTAACCCGGGAACATGGCGCATTCTCTGGGAAAGCGGTGCGGCAGAATCTGTTACGGACAGTGAGAAGGGACTCTCATAAGCACACCTCTGAGAAGGGCAAGGGTTCTGGGGAAAAGGACAAATGCCAGCAGTGTTGTTCAGTGCTGTCGAGGCTCTTGTTAATTCAAAAGGAAAATTAGTAAGAAGACTCTCTAAAAAGGTGAAGTGTTAGGGACGGCAGTGCATGCACTGTGTAGAATAAAACTGCCAGTTGTAGTAATAAAGAAAGCCAAAAATACCTCCTACTGAGAGATACAAAACACTGCATTTATATAATGAAAAATTATTATAAAAAATGTGTACAAAGCATTAGGAAAGATAACACATAATAGACATAAATGGATGAAAATTATCACATCTCACAAACTGTGTTCCAGGGACACTGATTACAGTTGTCTTTGTTTTCTATATTTTTCCTGTGCTTAGAAAAAGTTTTAAGATGAATTACAGAACTTAAAATGCACTTTCAGTCATGAAAGCCTCTACAGAATCTTCCCAAATCTATTTTAGTATTTTTATAATTATTTGACAAGAGGACACTTTTCCAAGGAGTATGTACTTTCAGACTGTAAATACTGTGGAAAGTACCTTCACTTTTTCTCTTGATCACTCAGTTTTGTCTTTTCCTGGTTTACAGTGAAAATGTATGGGCTAGAAATTCACACACACAAACACACGTGTGGGCACACACACACCGTCTCTTAACAGAAACGTGTGAGATGTACCAAGATAAATAAAATATCTTTACAATTCCTATTTTTGAAAGCCTCAATACAGTGAAAAGGGAGAAATGATATGACAGCAAATACAGAGCTCAGGGAAATAATTATTTAGGATCCATGCTATTCAGACTGTTACTACAATTACAAACTGTATATAACATTATATATTAAACACAACGCGGTAAACTCATTCCAGCCTGCTCTCCCAGTGCAGGAGAAGATGCCACAAACCCACCAATAAGCATACAGACAAATCGCTTAAACTGCCCAAGGGGGGCTCCAAACTTCCCCATCAGTGAGTGCTCTGCCCACTGTCACCAGACTGTAACTCCAGATCAAACCCAGATAGCTCTAAAAATATATGCATATCTACTTGTATAACAGAAATATTCTCTGCACTTAGATCAATAAAGAAATCCACTGCAGCCAGGCCTGGTGACAGGACCTGTAATTCCTGCATTCGGAGAAGCTGAGGCAAGAGGACACTGAGTACAAGACCAGCCTGGACCATTCAGTCACGTAGCAAGACCCTGTCTCAAAATGAAATGGGGATGGGCTAGGGTGCAGCAATAAAGTGTGAAGGCCCTGGTTTAATCACTAGTACAAAAGGAAGGAAGAAAATAAGGAAGGGAGATAGGAAGGGAGGAAGGGAGGTAGGACAGATAAAATAAAGACTGTCAGAAACTAGGAGAAAGACCATACAGAAAATAACCTTGTTATTTCTAAATATCTTTCTTTTTTCATTGAGTTTATTGGTACTTTTTAGGTACACAGTACAGCTACACTCATCACAGGGATTTTGGACCTTTACATGACAGGTCTTGCTTCTCAAAATATCTTTCTTAAGAGAGTGCTTGAAAGACTGTCTGAATGGATTTTGTAAAACAGTGCCAATGGTAAGATGTTTCACTTATATATATTTTATTAAATAATATAGATTCTACTAAGATATGTTATATATGATGAATGTAATCCTTATGTACTGCAAATATGTCTAATAAAAACTTAATGATAAATTTAAAAATGGTTACATTACTCCACACACATATATATATATATATATATATAAATTTATTTCATGATGTCATTATTTTCTCATGTATTTCTGAATGTGATAATCATGATTTTTTTCCAATGAGGTATCACAGACTTTTTGGTGTGATAATTTAAAAATATATGTAATTTAAAAGTCACAGGAGAAATTTCTATGATAATTTATGTGGACACATATGTACACTAGCAAACCTGAAGATAATCTGAAGATGCAACAAAAGAACACAAGAGATCACAGATGTTGAGAATATGGAACGTAGATGTAGAGCTAAATGAATAAAAATAAAAAGTTGCTCATTGAAATTCATTTTGTTTACAAATGTGTAAGAAATATTTGAGGTGGAAACATAAATTTATACTACAGAGAATTTACAGAAGTGTTAAGATTGAATTCACAATGAAGTTAGCAAAACAATCTTAAATTTGAAGGAAAAGGATATGTTTCTTCCTATGTCGAGTGAGAACAAAAGCAAATATTTTCATCAAAGCCAAGGCACTACTATTTCCAAATTTTATATTGTGTAAAAAATCAGAGGACAGAAAGGAGCAACTTGAGTCTTACCAAAAAGAGAGAGAGAAAGAGAGAGAGAGATGTGATCCAAGAATTTTGCATTATTCAAGTAATTTGTCATGCACAGGCAGAGATAAGGAAAACATTTAACCTGAAATTTCCATAAAATGTGATGAGTCAACACTGTTACTCTGGAAATGCTGAGAAAATAAATATTAATAAAGAACTGTTCCATATAGAAGCCGATGACAACACATTATATCAACAAATAACTATTACAAAATACAGGGATTACTTAGCATGAACATAGATATTAATAGTTGTATCAATAACTATATTAATAGATATAACACTGACAGAGAGAAAAGTATTTTTGAGCACACAGCTGTGATGGGAAAGAAAAGCACACAGTATGATGTGTACCCCCCAAGAGGAATGTATATAATTCTTTGTGAAGAAATGAGTCGAAATCCAAAATCTAATAAAGTATTAACATTATATTTTTAGTATTTTAAATGTAACAAAGTAACAAATTGATGATGTAATTTATCCACTGAAGAATACTGTAGCATGACAATGTTAATATATTAGTAGACAAAAAAATTATCAATGAAAATTTCATTTAAACTATGTTTAGTGAACTATATCTGTAATCCCAGCACTTAGGAGGCTGAGGCAGGAGGATCTTGAGTTCAAGGCCAGCTCACACTAATGAGCAAGACCCTATCACAAAAAGTAAATGAAAAAATAATCATTAACAGTGCAGTTGATAGAGAAACTTTAATATATTTTCTAACAAAATACTTTTAAAGACAGAATAATTTGTTTTAAAAATAGCCATACCACTCCAAATCAATACATTAAAGAATGGAAAATGATAGGGATAATCCCTTTCAATCCAGAAACAAGTCTATCTGCTGCTATCAATACTGTTCAATAACATGATAGAGGATCCTGCTAATTCAGGAGGAATCGTGAAGAAGAGCATCTGGTATAAAGGTTCACATTGTTCACCGATGCACTGGCCAGCATTAGACAAATTGACATAAATAAATAAGGAGGAAGAAAAAATTTTATTGCTGCTCAAAGATACAAAGCTCACAACTTTCCTCTAATCCAGCAAAGACCCCTATGAAGTCCCAATTGTATCAGATGTTTTTGCAACAGATTTTAACAAAGGCAGAATGTTAGCCACTATTCACACTAGCAGCAAATAACCATCCTCTCCTCGCTTGTCAATAAAATTCCACTCAGTCATATATGACGCAAAGAGATGGAAATACACGTAACAGACTTGGATCGCCTAATAAACACTGTATCTTTGTAGTAAATACATCAATGGAACACAATTCCAAATACTAAAAACCTCACAGATTTTCAATAGTGCAGACCAACTGCTAGATAACTCCTAGTAGTAAATGGTGTCTGAAAATAAGAATTACATAGATTTAATATAATTCCTAATTCAATAGCCATACACCTTTTAAAACTATGATTCCTGGTTGAAAAACAGATGAAGAGAAGCGGAGTGAAACTATTAATGTCAGTAACATTTATCATGCTGTGGCTGTTGCTACCTCTGCTATGGTTCCTACCTACGGTTTACTGAATAGTGGGCATTTTTCTTTTAATGTTGTTTTAATCCCACAGCAATATTACATTTTCCCTCTTCTGAAGAGATGAGAAAACAAATGTTTAGGAAGCCTAGCATCTTAACTGAAATAGTACAGGAAAACCATGTAATCAAGATGTTACTAGAAACTGCTTTGTCTACTGCTTTCTTTTCTTTTCTTTTTTCTTTTCTTTTCTTTTGTTTTTTGAGGGGGGATTCACTTTTCTTTTTCAAAACATTTTTGGTACATTTAGCATATACGTAATAATTCTGTGGCATTATTAATTGTTTAAAGGAGGATAATATATCCCATCAGGAAAAAATTCAAGACAATGTGGGCCCGACACTAAAGTAGAAAGTCAGATGTGGCATTCAGTTTATGACTTTACGTGTCTGAAAATCACATATAAAATTTGTAAAAATCACAAAGGGAACTTCCCAAAATAAAGTAGAAGTTGTTGTTAGATGGTGTAGTCATGGTTGGATAACAATTCAGGAAAGGAAGAGGCACAAGTCACAGCACTGTCTAAAATAATTTTCAGGTTGAACACCAACCTTATCACCCAGGAATTGTAAGAGATGGAGACTGAACGTCTTACAAATGCATTGTGCTCTAGAAAACCACAAGGCAAATTCCACTTTAGAAAGTGCCACAGTTCCCCAGGATTACCACGGGTAGGCACAGTAGGGTAGCACAGGCAGAGAACTGAAGAGTCAGACTTTGTCTATCTACACTATGGGTTAGATGATACCTTCCAATACGACTCAGAACAACCAAGGCCTGTTCCACTAATGCCTGTCCTACCAAACCACCTTGGGGAGGTCCAGGTAGTAATCTATTCTACCATGCACGGTAAAGAGAATATGAAGAGAAGAGCACACAACCAGCCACACAGAATCCGACTGGCAACTGGGCTGTGCTCTCAGCATCTGATAAAAAAGGATAACTTTCCAAATTCACAATGTTGTTTTAAGAAGTAGTAACAATTGGCATATAATACATCTGTCTAATTCCTAGAAAATCATGTAAGAAGTTTGTTTTTATTTTTATTATAAATATAATCGTGATCAAAATCATTATAACCAGAAAGTTTAAGAAATTTCATTATAGTCTTCCCCACATACTCTGCTCCCTCGCCATATTAACAAGATTCCAAAGAAATCATGGATTTTAATGAAATAGACACTCAAACGTAGTCCAGTTTTATTCCCCCTCACAAAAATTAAAATAAAAATAGAAATAACATGTATGTGTACCAGACTGCAAGAGTCATGATTAAAAATGGCAAAGACTTCAACAGTGCCTGGCAAACATTTCACCTCTTAAAAAAATAAATGGATTATATATGTGTGGATACACAATCAATGGAACTTGAACAGCAGATTAGGAGAAAATAGAAGAGAGAAGAAAAATATAGAAAAGATATAAGGAAAGAAAATCACAGAGAAAATATTTATTCCAAGCCAATAGCTGCAAATGGAAGACACACTTCATTTTTTTTAATTACTAAAGTAAAAGAAAAAAATTTAAAAGCCAATACTGAAAATAATATATCAAAATTGCCATGTCTATTTTTGCTGGTACAATAATCTGCATATTGATTTTTAAAGACTATATAAGTAATTTTTAAGAAGATCCACAACAGTGAAAATCTCCACTGACACAGAAATTCCATTTAAGAGTCTTATTTCAGAGTAATACATTTAAATATAATGAAAATATAATTCTTTTGAAGATGTCCTTCGCTCCAATATCTGTGATAGTGAAATGTGGATGGGTGTGAATAATTCAACATTAGGAAGCAATGATATAATGTATTGTTATAAACTGCTACAAATGGATTTGGATGCAGATTTTAAAGTATACTTAGGAAAAGGACAAAAAATTTGCATGATGTATAATCAAGAACCTTACAAATGTCATATGCAGTACAATCGCATTTCTAATTCATTAGGTATGTGGACAAAAGTGTGCAAAATTTAACAAATTAATCTTGGCTGTCATAATGTGTAAGACAGTTTTGGCCTTATTCTCTCTTCTTTTAAATATATGTTATAAGGATCTTGCACTATATTATATTGCTAGTTGGTCATATCTAATCACGAGAGTATTTTCTGTTTGCTTTCTATAAAGCTCTTATTCTAGAAAGTTGATATAGAAAGCTAATGTAGAGATCATCTCAGAAGCATACAGAAATGCTGGTCAAAGGTAACAAATTTTAAACATTCACAGTCAAGTACAGGTTAGGAAGAAAAATCCCAGGTGGCAGAAATAAAGAAATTGAAAACAGATTAATTAATGTATGAGTTGATTCTGAGGACAGGTGAGGAGGAAGTGAACGGAGGGTCTGCATCCTTGTGCCTAGGTGACCCCATGAGAGCAGAACATGAGATGCAAAATCAACAGAGCCTGGAGGCTGAGACACCCATTAAACTGTGCTAGAAAATTCTCCTTGCTGGCTCAGGGAACAGCACGCAAATAAATAAATCCCCCTGAGCTGTATGAAAATAATAAAGACTCAGTGTAAAAAATGGCTACTAATTATCTTGGACGCTACTTTCCTGATTTAGAAACCACCATGCCAAAAGCTTCACATCAAACTAAATCTTGAGACAGAAAGTCTCCTAAAGCACAAATATTCACTGAAAAGATTATCGTCTAATAGACCATATATAATCTGCAAATCCCCATGACAATAGAATTCATTGAAAAATGAAAAAGAATACTTTCATTTATTCCTTGAAAAAATTAGAACACTCTGAATCTCAGCAGGAAACATTCTGTATTTAGTGCATCTCAGCAGACACAAACAATAGATTGCCATAAGCTTAAGATAAAACAAGGATCTAAAAAGGGAGTGTAAAATCCACATCTAACAATAAAAAGGAAAAAAAATGACATAAAGCCACGTGGTAATAACTTTTCAAGATGATACCTATAAAATTAAAATGAATAATATTTGAAAAACAATTTGTGTATTCGAAGATAGACCTGGGAGATTCACTTGAAATGTAAGAGTCATATCAGGAAAAGAGAGAGAAAAGTAAAAATTTAGCTTCTTCCACAGAAAGAGAGGAAAAGACACAAGTACAAAATTAATGGTTGAGAATACACTGAACTGAATAATTTTCACAAAACAACCTGGTGAGTAAATCCCAAGTAGGATTCCACTTTGACACACCTGGCAAGGAAATGTTAAATGCCACAGGAAATACTTGCCATCGAGGAAAGGGTTATTAAAGCAAAATGAAATTATTAAAAAGATACATCTCTTTCAATGAAAAATTTGAAAGTGATTAGGTATCTTTGTGTATACACATAAAATAATGCTTTGGGACCCCCGAAATTTTATCTAAGAAATGTAAAAATGGCTCAATATTCTCTAGTAAAACATTGAATTCCTCAAAGTAATATATGAAAAAGTAAAAGCCATGTGTTCTTTTTATTTATTTGACAAAAGTCAAGACCTAGTTATGGAACAGAATAGAAGGGAATGGATTCTAAAACACTTTGTCTCTGAAATTTAGCCACCAAGCCATACAGTAAGTCATAATGAATGATTTTAAAGATAGAGAAATAATGAGGATGTGAGCGGAAGAAGCAAATAATATGGGTGTCTACATGGAAAATCTAAAATTCTGATCTTCAACAAAGACACTGAATATCTGACAAATTTAAATTCACGTGCACAAGCAACAAAGTAACAGAAATAATTTAAATGCAGTGTTCAAAAAGGAATATGAATCTCCACCTCATGACGAGAAATTTAACTAAGGGGATATATATATATAGCTCAGTGTTGCCATGACTGCCAGGCAAGCAGAAGGTCCTGAGTTCGATTCCAAGAACAAAAAAAGAAATTCTATTAAGTAACAAGAGAAATTTATAAAATACCATTTACAAATGAAAAAAGATACATGTAAGTGAAAAAATTAAATTATTTTATGGGAAGATTATGAAAGGCAGCAACAAATTCACTAACGCACTACAGATGCAGGCAACTTTAGTCAAAATCGTAACAGGATTTTTATGAAAATGGAAAAGTTCACACTGAATTTTAGAGAACTGTGAAGATTAGAGAACAATTGCTAAGTAAATGTAAGAGGGAACTTGCCTGTGGGGTACCATGATCAATTTCATACCTGTAGTAAATAAAATTATGATACCAACTGCATCATTACTATGGTAATCTGAGTAAATAGATTTTAGCATTCCTTACAGTTCTAAAGATTGGATAAATGAAACAACTTATGTAAAATAGAAATGCACAGAGTCATAGCTTCCATGAAGAGGACGTCCATCAACTGTGTAACGTGCTAACCTCTGAGAGGAGAGAGAAGGGAGAAAATGAGCACAGGAGGGTTTCTGCCGTGTCCTCCCCTAAGCGTTGCAGGATGTTGGTGTCTTCTTGGTCCTACTCAGTGGGTGACATCAGCGCCACCTTCTAGCTGTGACACTTAAAACTGAAAAACGTCCCCTGGGAGCGGGATTAATTCCTGTCGATCACCTCACTAAGGTAACATCTTTGGTATCCGTTATCAAGGAGACGAGAGGAGAAAAGGAGTCAAAGAGATATCTGAATATAAAATTATACAACAGCAATATGAAGTGAATTGAAATGCAAAGGATCTAAGCAAGCACATGTTATTTTTGTACTCTATTTCTTTGGAATTCTCAATATTTTACAAAGTGTCACCAAGAAGTGTAGCGCTTCAGTTTAAATTTTTAGAGTGTGGGCTCTAATTTAGAACCGTCCTTGTTTAGAATCTGAGTTTTTAGTATATGACTTTACACCAGATTTTTTTTTTCTCTGAGCCTCATGATCCAAATCTGATTATGCCTTTTATCTAGAGGTCCCAGTGAAGCTCAACGTGCTCATAGGTGGGGCTTTTCAGGTGATTGGACCTATAGTGTGTGAAAATGAATTTAGGGTGCATGAAAACTAAATTGGTCAAGTGATAGGTTTAGTTCTGTGGGTAATGGAAGGCCCACATAGGTGTGTGTGGTATCAACCAACAGGCTTTTAGCCTGCATGGAATAAAAGAAAGGGACGCTCAGGGCTCTGTGCTTCTTGTCTGCCATGCTGTGGACCGATTCTCCGCTGCCACACCCCTCTGCCACTCTACTCAGCCTTGAAGCCCGCAGGCTCTGGACTGAACGCTCTACAAAGTGTGAGACAAAAATAAACCTTTCCTCCTTTAACTTTCAAGTGTCAGGTATTCAGTCCCTGTGATAATACAACTAAGATACTATGAATGTTATAAGAAATGATTCATGCAAAAGTGCTAGTACAGTGCATTGTAGGTAGTAGGTGTTCAAAAATAAAGTTAACCTACAAATTTAAATATTACTTCATTCAATAAATCATTATGGAGATGTTTATAATATATGCATAGCAGGTCATCATTATATAACAGGCATAGCCATATCTGCTTTATTTTTATATGGAAGAGATATATTAATATAGTTGATATCAATTTAATTTCAAAATAACACATGTAATTTTATTCCTAGAAAATAATCATTTGATTGAAAAAAAATTTGAACAAAAATAAGGGCATCAGAAGATAAATATAGAAATCAAAAGGCTATGCATATTCAAAGAATGGTCTCTATTATGATTCATTTGATTTATGCTTCATGTCAAAAAGATACACCTGAATTTAAAAACTACATCTTAATTTATGATATGTCACAAAATAAAAAAAAATATCGCTACATGTTGCTACAGTCTAGCCAGACACTGAAATAATAAATTAATAATAAATTAACCACCATAGCAATTGCAAGATAAATTTATTCAAAATAAAACAAATGAACTATTTTTCCTCAGTCCTTAGTTAGAAGGTGTTAGAATACATTTAGAAGAAGGAACATGTGAAAATGATGCTTGGTTTTGACACTTCATACTTAATGAACGTGTTTTCACACTTCCCGAGTCACTGATTTGCAACTTCTTTATTCTGTAAAATGCAAGACAATGACATCTGGAAATTAAATGTTTGTGTTTCGATTGTTAAGGTTCACGGCAAGGAGAAGGGGGATTTGGATTTCAATACCTATCATTGGTCTCCTGTAACCGTGGTCCACAGTCATGATGTCTGCTCGACAGGAAGTCTGCTCCTGAGTCCAGACTGAGTGCTCAGGGCTGGCAGAGGTGTGCAGCAGTGTCTGTGAGCCACGCCCTCCAGGCTGCGACAGTCACCTCCGTAAGACTGAGCATGAGAAGCTGAGCACTGGCACAATGACTAGGCTGACTCTGCTCTACACAGGGACAACCTTCTTCTGGACATTTTCCAGTCCTGGAAGAACTACAAGACAATCCTTAGCATCAGTTATTCTGGAAGTTTCTTTCTCTTTTTCTTCTGTGCCTATGCATCTAGAATTCTCTTACACACGGGTGATTAGAAAGGACTTTCACTGTTACCGGCTCTGGAGAGCACTTCTTGGTGTGTCTGGGTGGACACGTCGGGCCCCTATCTGCGTGTGAAGTGTTTCTCTTCCCCTGCGCTGATTCACAGCCACCATGAACTCAGCAGTTCCGCTCCCCCACCCCACTCCATCACGGATCCTGCCTACGACGGACGGAATCCCCTAAAACTGTGAACTAAATTAAACTCCTTTAAGTTGTGGCTGTCTTGTATTGTGTCTCAAAGAAAAGAAAGCTAATACAAACACAAAGGGAGTAGCTATTACACTCTAGAGTACTCGACTGGAACACATACCTGATAAATAGAAAGTTCTCAACCTGACTTTGCACCCTGAACACCACGAGCCACCATTTGAAGACTTGGGGAGCACCCATACCTGTAGTACACTTCTCATTGCCAATGGAGGCAAGTCATAGCAGACTTTAATTGAATTACTGCCTATAAAGTGGGTGTTTCCACTGCACAGTGCCCACTATAAATACAAGACGGTTCTCTTCACAAACTAGAGAATAAATCAGTTTGCCTGAGAAATACTGTTTTCTCCACAGTGATCAAAATATACAGTGACTGTTAAACTTAAAAATATTACAGTAAAAGACCTACTGCCATGAATCCCTCTAGCAATACACCCTCTCACTTCAAACACACTTATCCCATTGGTCTCGAGGCTTTCTTTGCTTTCCATAGCAGATTCAAAAGGTTTACTTTTACACTGTCAATTTAACTTTGTGAAAGAGCCAGGAGCCCCACAGCATCAGGTACAGTGAAAAAGGAAATAAAGGCGAAGCCTAGTGCTCTCATGAGCCAGGCAAACGTGGCACCCATCACCCGCTCTGCTCGCATAATTTTTTCATAGAATTTTTATTAGTGCCCATTTGCAGTGCGCAGTGGTCACATGCACGGCGGAGGGCACATACGGGTAGTTACCATTGCTCTATTCATTTTTTCCCTTCTCCACAGCCTTCATTTTGTCAGCATCAGATCCATTTATTTTTCTAATAATTCCTTATACATTTAATTAACATACATACAGATTAACAACCAGACCAATAGGCCAAAGATATAAAACACGTAAGACAATTATTCTAAATGAAGGTCCATTTTTACATACAGTGTCCATGGTTGATTATAATAACTTTGTTCTTTCTTTCCTTTCTCATATTACTTACCTTTTATTTTGCTTTTCATTTATATATTGAATCTCTTACATAAGGGAAACCATGCCATATTTACTCTGTGTTTCCAATTTACTTCCCTTAACATTATGGTCCTAAGGTGCATCTATTTTCCTGTAAAGGACTCAAGTTTATTGTTATTTATGGCAGAGATGTAATCCATTGGGTAAAAACAATCACTTTTTTATCCATTTATCAGTTCATAGACATACAGGCTGCTTAAGTGATTCAGCTGTAATGAGTTAAGTGTTAAGGGCGTGCATACCTCACTGTGTAATGATGTCTTTACTCTGAGGAAGGCACCTCAGAAAAGGAACAGCTGGGTCAACTAATATTTCTATTTTTAGTTTTTGAAGAATCTCCATACCAAGTTCTACAGTGGTAGTACCAGTTTGTAGGCCAACCAAGAATGAAGAAAGGTTCCCTTTTCACTATAGCCTCACCAGTATTTCCTAAGGGTTGATTTCTTAATGGTAGCCATTCCTTTTGGAGCGAGACAGAATTTCAGTGTTTGTTTTAATTTGCATTTCTCAAATATCCAACCATGATGAACACTTTTTCATGTACCTATTGACTGTACCTCATCTGAAAAAGTGTGTATTCATTTCAGATACCCATTTTTATAAGGCCTTTCAATGTGGTGGATCTGATATTTTTAGTCAATTATATATTCTAGATAATAGTCCTTAGTCTGACAGTTAGTTGGTAAAATTTTTTCCGTTCTTTAGTTTGTCTTTTACCATATTGATGGTTTCCTTTGTTGTGGAGAAGCTTTTAAATTTGACATGATCCCATTTGTGTGGATTCTTGGTATTTATTACTCCTTGCACAACTGAGGTTCTGTACAGAATATCTTTGTCAAGAGCTATGTCTTCAAGTGTTTTACCTATTTTGTCTTATGGCAGATTAATCATTTCTGTCCTAAAGCTTAGATCTTTGATTCATTTTGATTTTAGTTTAGAGCCTGATGAAACACATGCGTCTAGGTTCACTCTTCAGCACGTGGATAGCCAGTTTGTCACATCCTTTCTTTTTTTAAATTAAATTTATTGGTACATTTAAGGTATGTAATATAATGACATTCATTATTGGAAATCCATACCTTTATATAATCAGTCTTGGTTCTTATTTTTTCCCCAGGCCCCTGCTCTCCCTTTAACCTCTCCACCTCTGCCTATCTACAAAGACTTTGTTTCCATTTTCCTTTTTCTCATATTAATTTGTTTCTTTCTTTATTTCCCCCCACTCCTACTTCCCCTTC
Source organism: Fukomys damarensis (assembly GCF_012274545.1). Taxonomy (NCBI): domain Eukaryota; kingdom Metazoa; phylum Chordata; class Mammalia; order Rodentia; family Bathyergidae; genus Fukomys; species Fukomys damarensis. The sequence continues at coordinate 8,443,383 of NW_022900943.1, read as the reverse complement.
CCCTTTGTACCTTTTCTATTTCACATTATCTATTATACCTTTTAGTCCTTATTTACACTTTTAGTGTCTCACACTAGAGAAACTGTTCATATTTACACATGTGTGTCCTATTTATTTTGCTTAAGAGTATTGCCTCATTGTGCATTCATTTAGTTATAAATGTCTCTAATTTCACATTTTTTATGACTGAGTAGTACTCCATTTTATTACACACACACACACACACACACACACACACACATACACATTTGGTTTATCCAGCCTCCTGTTAATGGGCAAATGGGCTTCTTTCAAGTTTTAGCTATTACAAACTGTGCTGTTATGAACATGGGTGCACATATATCACTGTGGTATGATTCTTTTAATTGCAAAACTGCTATATAGATTCAATGTCATCCCAATTGAAATCCCAGCAGCATACTTCACAGACCTTGAGAAAATAATCCAAAAAGTCATTTGGAACAAGAAGAGACCTAGAATAGCAAAAGCAATTCTAGGCAATACAGATTGCCTATAGGGGGTACGACAACCCCTGACTTGAAACTATACTACAAAGCCAATGTGATAAAAACAGCATGGTACAGGCAAAGAAACGGACCTGAGGACCAGTGGAATAGATTAGAAGATGCAGAAACAACTCCAGGTTCATTCAGCCACCTCATCTTTGGCAAAGGAGCCAAACAAACACCCTCACCCTCACCCTCACTGAAGAAAGATAGCCTCTTTAATAAATGGCGCTGGAAAAACTGGATTTCAATTAATTTGCCGAAGATTAAAACTAGACCTGTATCTCTTACCATACACTAAACTAAAATTGAAATGGATTAAAGATCTACACATTAAAAAAGAAACACCAAACCAGCTGTAATATCATTTCTTAAACTCTCTAATAAACCCTTAAAATATTCAGACATCAGAGTGTTCTTCCTGGGTTCAAACTCGGGTCTCCCAAATCCTTCAAGGTCAAAGAATATAATCAGCATCACTCTGATGTCAAACTTTTTTTTTTTTCCTTTTTTGTACAAGGAGAGCTGGCGGATTTCCCTGAGAACTTTCAACCTCACTGAGTTTCATCTCCCAGGATGAAGTTTCTTAAAAAACTGGAAGCTGAAACAGAATGATCACAAAACTCCAATGAAATGTATTGTTCATGACCCATTACTTATGGCACACTTTAAAACCCATCTTGAAACAAACAAACACAAAATCACATCTCTCAACTGTAGCTCACAATCTACTGACTTACAACAAATGCACTGTAGCTTGTCATGCAGTTTGTACTATTGCTGAGCCGCTTTACTTACTGAAGTTTCCACCTTTTCCTCAGATGGCACCAGGTAGCTGCTTTCCAATATATTCTTTGATTACAGCGCATATTTTACAATTTCTGTTTTTCATTTTTAATTAATGGTACATCCATGTCCTCTTGCCCTGTTTCTGAAAGTGCACATTATCTCGTACGAATTGAGAATTTTTAAACCAAATTATACTACCTATAGATATGATTATTATATTTCCTTTATTACTAAGAGAATAATGAAAGCATTAAGAAAAATACTGGAATGTATTTTCCAATGAGGTGCTAAATGGAAATTCTCAAAACATAAACTTCTTTTTATGTCTTTGTAACATATTCTTAAGCGAGAAACTATGTATTTGATAGAGTTTTAAAGAAAATGTCATTCAAAACAACTGAATTTATTTAAGCATTAAAGGACCTTTACTAAAGACCCAATGTAACAAAAATCAGAAAAAGTTTTCTGCTTGTGACTTTGCATGTATGAGGCCAGTAGGCTAAAATAACTGGAATGAATACATGGTACTATTCACTATCTTAGAGTTCTTGGAATACGATGAAATTTGGGCATGGATATTTCAAACTTCTGGCCTCATGCAGTTGCCTGATATTTCTGTCTCTTACCCTGCATTTCACACTGTGGAACAAGGAAATTTAGCGATATTTGTCTATCAAGGGCATCGTTTTAGCTGACTCTCACAGATTTCACCTTTTAAAATAACAATATCTGTTTTGCCAGATAGAGACAGAGGAGATGCTTCTAATAAACCACTCTTTGAAAGCCTCTGATTTGAAGGAATAAAGCAAATTTAAAGCAGTAACCAAAACTGAAACTGTATTCTAACTTGGTATGATTTCAACTGTATACCATCTGATTTTAAGGACATAGAGATAGAAAATACTTTGAAAAAAAAACAGATAATAATAGCGCACTCTACTTTTTAAAAAGCTAGAAGAATTTTGAAAGTTTTTACCATAAAGAAATGAACAATATTTGAGAAATATTTCAATGATTTAAAAACTATACAATGTATACCGGTACTAAAAAATTACACTACTCTATTAACATGTAAAATTTTAGTTTATACAACATATAATTTAAAAATACATTTTACAAAAATGTTTGACAGGACACCAGAAATCACAACTCAAAACCATCAAGAACAAATTGTGAGAGGAAAAAACAGAAAACTGTATGGACCCTTCAGACTTCTCAGTATGATGGCATCTTTTTAAGCAATGATGAGGAGGAACTCAAACTCAGAGCCTTGTGCTTGCCACGCAGGCACCGAGATACTGCTGAGCTACATCCCTGGTCCAAGATTTCATTTTTTAAGGAGCCAAGTAGTGAATAAAAAATTGCATATAGATGCAACAAAATGAGATAAGTGGAAAAGTATCCCTTCAGAAAGAGGAAAAAAATTTAAAGTACACTTTCATGCCTTAGTTTTTTGTTTGTTTGCTTGCTTTTTTTAATGCAGACTCTAAGAACACCATGATAAAAATGAGTAGTCATGGCACAGAAAGCTAGCAGCATAGGAAATTAAGGAAAATATTAAATAACAGAGTGATGAAATCATGACCTAAGACATGGAGGACTAATACCAAAGAGGCGATTCATAGGAAGGAGAGAATTCACAGGGAAAACAATAAGTACCTTATTTCAAAAATTGTGAATAAAGAAGGTATAAAATGAAATACAGATGGTGGAAAATCACTATTGTGTCCACTGGAATGAGTATATTATGTGAAACTTTCTCTAAAATTTAAAATCATGATAGTGAAATGCTAATTGCAATAAAAATAAACCCTTTCCTGTCGTGGAGAAATGCTTCGAAGATTCGGAGCCACACAATGTATATTGTAACTGTTTAATATTAGAGATATTTAATAGCAAGAAATTGTGATCTATCGCTGACCCAAAAGATTTTAAGATCCCAATGAATAAAGAGAATTGCTTCCAAACATTTTATTTCCATTTTTTCATTTTCTCATATTTTTTCTTTCCCTTATTACCTTTCCCGTACCCTTCCCACTTTCCCTGCACCTTTAGCTTCCTTTAAATAGGTGGGGGAGCGTCTTTATTCACGGTGTGCACAGCATACAAAAATGCTACAACAAAATCTTAGTCGGGCATAAGTATTCTTGCGAAGTTGTTTAAATTCTTATTTGATATATTTTAATGTGACTGAAACCATTCCTAGAAAAGCAATCTGTTCCTCAGTTGACTGGAAGTCAAGTAGGTAACAGCACGGAAAGAGGTTCTGCCCAAGACCATACTCAGCATTAGTTTTCTCTCTCTCTTTCTCTCTCTTTCTCTCTCTCCCTCCCTCCCCCTCCTTCCTTCCTTCCTTCCTTCCTTCCTTCCTTCCTTCCTTCCTTCCTTCTCTTTCTTTTTCTTTCACAGTTCTGTTTGAATCAGATGATCATTAAGATCTATCTTAGGCTGGGAATTTAGGTCAGTGGCACTGTGCCTAACAAGTGCAAAGTCCTAAGTTCCATGCCCAGTACCAAATAAATAAAATAAAATAAAAATCTATCTTACTAGGGAAAAAGACACAGAGATATTTTGTAATATTTATAAATGCAATTAAGTGATGTCTATGATTTGTTCCATAAAATAATCCCTTGGCAGGGCTGGGTAAGGGCAAAGATGGCACAAGGGTATCCCTAAGTAAATAAATGTTGGGCAGTTGAGAAGTATTTTAGGTTCATTCTAGTATACTCATGTGTATTTCTAAAATTTCCCAACAGCAACACAAAATCAACATCTTATTGGAAGTTTCATCGGAAACTGTATGACTCAAAGTACAGTCAATCTGTTACACACATTGAGTGTAAAAAATATTCTTAGATATGACAGACTTAGGAAATACATCATCTTTTTTCCTTCTTGAAGGACTTCATTGGGCAATTAGATATGAATCACAAAGAACACGCAGCTAGGTCTCAAGAACACAAGGATCTGTCTGCCTAATGTCTTATCAGTGTCTCTTAGCTCAGAGACTAATAGATAAGGAAGAAATTAAAATACATTTGTTCAATGGATGAGTGAACAGATGAGTGAATGATTGAAAACATTATTACAACTATAACCTTATTGTGAAATCTTAGTCCACAATTTTGAAAACTCTCATGTTTGCTTATCATAGAGAACACATATTTTAATTATAGTGAAGTTGGACAAAAATCCCATAGTATACAGACAAAGCCCAACATCAATAAAGTGAAGAAATAGTAAAAAGAATAACTGTGCTCATTTTCTTATTTTTTATGTGTGGGACATAGAGTACAACTAGAAGATTCTGTTTGTTTCTGGTGTATAATAACTGAAAATTAAGTGTAATTTAATAAGCTTAATTATTAAAAGGAACTATTATTAAAAGATATATGTTATCTTTCCAAATTTCCAAATTGGGCAAAAAAATAACATAAACTAAAGAAAGAGCACAGAGGTATAAAAACAGAAAGAAAAATATAGAAACAAAATGAATAAAAAGTAAATTAAAGCACATTAAAACCTGACTTGTTAACACAATAAATATAAAAATCAACTCTCCAAACACAAACATAATCCAAAACACACTGTTGCCAGCTGAGTTGAGAAAAAGGAAGAAAAGAAAAGGGAAAAATTTATCTCCATGATATATACAAGAGACAAGAGTAAAAGATGGAAATGGCAAAATTTGAAATCCCAAGAAGTAGAATATGTGTCACATGAATAGAAGCACACACAGTTTTCATAATGTTAATTTCAATGATATATTTTAAACAGTAAAACTTAAATATGAACAAGCTACCTTTCACAAACTGAATGTTTATGCTCTGAGACAGGAGGACAGCAAGTCAAGAAGCTTGGACAACTTCACAAGAGCCTATCTCAAAGAAAGAAGAGGACGGGGTGAGAGGGGAAGGGAAGGGCAGGGGCACGGACGGGAGAAGGAAGAAGTGGGGAGAAAAAGTGCGGTGGGCTGGAAGGCAGCTCAGTACGAAAGGCCTTAGGTTAGACCCCCAGGAACACCAGCAAATGCACACACACACACACACACACACACACTAAAATGTTATAAATGGTTGAAATTTAGCATAAATACAGCGGTAAATAGCTGCATTTACTAGCGGGATGAAAAAAATGTATATATGGACATGGAAGATCTGAATAATAAATAAGATTCACCTTCTAAGAATATATCACTACATATTCTACAAATTGAAGATGCATTCTCTTTTCACACATGTGAGCATTATTGGATGGTAACGTATCATGCTGCTACAGAACCCTTAGTCACCTTCTGAAAGAGAAAAACAAACTAGAAATAAAAAGGAAAACAAAAAGAATTCCAAACTCAAAATGTTTCTGCCATTCCTTGGGTAAAAATAAATGTTATAGTTGAAAGCTGCAAATACAAAACAAAGACAAAACACTGAATGAAACTGTTTTATACACTTTATGGGGAAATTTTTGCATAAAATGATACGAAGACAAAAATACAAAATGAAATGAACAGAGTACAACTTTAAGACTTATACATCTTTTATAGCAGAAAATGGTATGATCAAAGTTAACATTTTAATTTAAAAGTTAATAAAATTGCAAAGTGAAATTTTTAATTTAAAAAAATTAATTTTATATTAAAAGTATTCCATTTTGGAGCACATGTCTTTCAAACTTCCTACCAGTTTTCTCTTCATCCAATTCTACCTATTTAATTCTTCCAGATCTCCAATTATTAATGAGTTTAGAAATAACAGAGAGGTCCTTAGGTAAAACTGTTATGTGACTGATCCATTAATGGACTTCTCTCATCTTTAGTAGTAGTAGTAGTTGCAGTCTCCTTCTTTAAATAGAAATGTAAGTGTGTACACAAGAAAAAATGAATACTAGAAAACTAATGACAAACTTTGAAAAATGTAAAGACCATGTGTAACATCAGATTGTAAATATTTGTTTTATATCAGTGGATTATTTAAATATTTGAAAACCAGAATGTATTTCTCTACAAGATGTAAAAATAGCAGTATTTTATTTTATTTTTTGTTGGGGGGTACCCGGGATTGAACTCGGGGCCTTGTGCTTTCAAAGCAGGCTGTGGAACCACTGAGCTAAATCCCTGGACCAAAATAACTGTAGTTTAGAAAATCATAAGCATAATTATCATCATTATCCTAATGGACAGCGTTACATATGATGCTCAAATTCGTCATTAACCATTAAAACCGAACTCTGCGCCTATATAAACAGTCACTTCCCATCTCTGGTCATTCTGCCACAAAAATCGCTAAATTGATGAAGCTAAAGAAGGCAGACATTCAAGTTGTTGTGTTTGGTCTAGAATTCAAAGAATCCCACGGTGTGGTCTCAATTTCCTTTTCAGGTTTCCTCTACAGGTTTCCCAAAGTATGTTTTCACTGCTGTCTTTACATCATACTAAGTATTCATGCAAAATACTCGGCCTAGGCACCATCGCATCTCCAACACTCCTTCATGCACTCAGGCAGGTGTTTCCTGCACTGGACTTAATCTCCCACGGATCCGTTGTTTAGGAATCTCTGCTATACAGCATATTTTGATTTTTGCTTTTGTTCAAGTTACTAATAATTTTACTGCTTCTCCCTGTAAGATCTGGAAGAGCCAGGTTGTAAGTAGAACTAAAATCACCTTCACATTTCCCCACATTGGTACTTTGAACAGAACTTGCTGTTAGAATTAAACATGTTATTTACTTGCTTTATAGACATTTACTTGCTTTTTCAGGTCACAATTTCACAAGCTCCCTGATCTGAATATACTGTGCTCAATAAATAATTTATAAATGAATGGCTGAAAAATGCACACATGGTTATCAAAAGTGATACGTCCACGGGATTCATGCTGGACTTCGAAGTTGCAGAACAGAGTAGCTCTTCTGTCACTCGGGAAGATACAATTCAAATGCCCCATGGGAGCCACCAACTGCTAATTTTACCATACACTGTACAGGCTATACCATGTTTATGCCTGTGCATGCATACTCAAGAGAAGTTTTAATTATAAAAGCACAATAAAAGATCAATAAAACTAGCTAAGTCAGAACAATTAGAACAATGAACAGGGCTCTAATAAAAGTTATGCGGATGCAGTCTCTTCTTTCTTTTCAAAATATCTTCTTGGTCTATAAACTTTAGCAACCCCCATGTACCACTTTATTTTTCTTATAAAATCGCAAGCTTTTCTATTTCGCTTGAAGTAAACACTTGGCAGATTATTTGTGACACAGTTGAATTGTCATCACCACTGCTATTGTATTTTGTGCTCAGTATTAAGCTCAAATAAAAAGGTTGGCAAATAATGAGGTACACCAATGGTTGATCCCCCAAAAAAGGGGAGGACTCAGGGTCTGGTGGCTGAGTACTACACACCGTGTGAATCCCTAGACAGAGGGAGGCCCCAACGTGGCTTCTGCCATGCAGAGCAATGTGCAACTTTAACTCCATGAACCATTTCTAGAATTTGCATTTAGTATTTTTGCACTGGGGTTAATTGTACATAACCAAATTTGTGGATAAGGGGGATATTGCATAACCATCCACTATAAACTTATGGTATCATTAATTGCTAGATTCTCCATTCTTATCATCAAAGAATGCAAGCTACTAATGATTTTGCATATTTATTTCAGTTAATATTTTGAACAATTTATTCCCATTTCCCAATATTACACAGTTTATCTATATTTTCAGTTTCTCACACCAGAGAGGCGCTGTGGTATTTACATGTGTGTTTGATTTATTTCAATTAGGAGTATGATCTCAGGATGCATCTATTTACCTATGAAATATCTCAAGTTTACCCTTCTTCATGGCTGTGGAGTACTCTACTGTATATAAAAAATAATGCATCTCTTTATCCATTCATTGGTTGATGTGCATTTGGGTTATTTCCAAGTGTTAGGTATTAAAAACTGTGCTGCTATAAACATGGGTGCACATATATCCCTGTGGTGTGATTCATTTAATTCTTTTGGGAAGGTATGCAGAATGGGAATAGCTGGGTATAATGGGACCTCAATCCTAGTTATTTGAGGAATCTCCAGACTGATTTCCACAGTGGTTGCATTTAAGACAAGAATGGGTTCTCTGAACACTCAAAAAAGCATGTTACAAAGTACTTGAATTTAGAATAGCAATGGTGAAGAATTAGGGAGTAAAAGTTAACATGGCACCTTGGGGTGTAGAGTCTGGTTTGTACTGCAAGTGTACCTCAACAGTTTAAACTACCCAAATTGCTAAAATTCTGAAGGCCAACATAGCCACACAGATGACCTACAACTAGATGGACATATACTTTAAGTCCATAAAAAGACATGCAGGCTGAGTTTTAGAGGACAAGTAGTTTTTCAATGGAATATTTTAACATAGAATTTCTTTTAATAATACTATATCAAACTGAGAACTATTTTGGTTAAGATTACATGACTCCATCTCCCCTACTGGGGTTTTAAATCTTTAGAATCTCGGGCTCTTATAATCAAATGTTAAATAAGTTTTCCTTCGGAGTCAATGAATCAGATGTAACATCTTTTTATTCTATTTAGATTTTTGACTCTGTAGTTTGAAATGTGAAATATACAAACAACATGTGTCTTCCTTGTACTACAATTTGTAAGTAAGAATGATGTTCTATATCAATCACACTACTGTAACAATTATAGCATTAGACACCTAGCAAGTGAAGGTAGACTGTGTCGGTGACCATTATTGTGGTACTTCTACTTGATTGAATTAAAAATGCATATAGAATTGGCAGTGCACCCTTCTGGCTGTATTGGGTTAAATCATGGAGGCTCGGCCCCAAATCTGGTGCCCACATACTTCCTCTCTGTCACAATTTCCTGATCTGCTGTCTGCCACAACTAAAACATCTTTGCCCTGACATACTCTTTTGTTGTGCTATTCCTGCTTTGAAGCCGGGTCATCACCGACTGAATCCCCTGAAACCATGAGCCAATATAAACCTCTTTTCCTTTCATCTGTGTGTATCAGGCATTGCGTTTTAGTAACAAGACAGCTGACTAATATAGTACCATGTCTATTTGACATACTGTGTTTAACATTAATCTGTATGTTTCTTATTTTAGCATAAATTTGTATAGCAGATGCCTTCTTGTAATTAACACACTAAGATTTCCATCAAGTCAACATCTGTGATTTATACCTCCAACTCACTTTCAATATATTTACATAATAAGTTCAATTTAAACCCAGATTATACAGTCTTCTTACATTTTTATCAGCAGTATCCCTAAAGATAGTTGAGAAGTAAATCAGGTAAATTTTAATTCTTTCTCCTTTTTGTAATTAAAATACTTACCATGAACATATAATCAACTTCTCTGATTACATGCATTTATTTTAAAAGAAAAAATAGGAGATTTTATTCTGATAAATGTATATAAGACCATAAAAGGAGTAATTTATTCTAATTGCTATCAACGTGCTCATATAGCTTGTAAAAACATTGCTTTAAAAGCATTTTGATAGCAATGACCTGAAGCCTTTCTTATGAATCAAGTTTAAATTTTTTATTCTTATTCAACAACCACTAAGGAAACTGAGATTCAAAGCTTAATTAACATCCAGGATTACAAGGTTTTTCTTTTGTTTTCCTTTGGTATGTAAAAGCAACTTCCAGTTCCTTTCAGGAGTATTTTAGTTTACACTGTGAATGTAATGTCATTTAATCAAAAATTTTAGCCAAGGATTTAGCTCAGTGGCACCACACTTGCCTCACAAGCATAAGTTCAACCCCTGGTTCAAAGAAAAAATTTACCAATATATCTGTTTTCTAAATATCATTTTAAATAGTATAGGTAATGCAGCTCCAGATACTGTACATTATTAAGATAGCAAAATTGTTTGTTTTTATGTTTTTGCTTTTTGTTTTGTTCTGTTTTTTTAGACAGGGTCTCACTATGTAGTTGAGACTGACCTGGAACTCACTATGTAGCCCCGACTGGTCTTGAACTCACAGTGATCCTCCTGCCTCAGCCTCCTGAGTGCTGGGATTACAGGTGTGCACCGCCATGCCTGGTCTTTTTGTGTTTGTTTTGTTTTTTGTTAGAAAAATTATTTCTGACATAATTTCATTTCTGAAAGATTATAGCAGTAGAAAAATTATAACATGTAGTTATTATGAAAATTCCTGCTTGGCAGGGGGGTACATGCCTGTAACCCCAGTTACAGGAAGGCTGAGGCAAGAGGATTACAAATTCAAGGGCAGCCTGGAGAATTTAGTGAGATTGTCTCAAAATAAAATTAAAGGGCCAGGGATAAAGTTCAATGTTAGAGTCCTCGGCCAGTATGCCCACGATTGTGGGTTCAAGACAGTGTATCGGGAACAACTAAAACTAGAATACATTTGATACAATTTTAGTACATTTTAAATGGTTAAGGTTTTGATCAAGAAAAGTCTGAACCTTTGATGCAATGAGACATGTGGCTCTGGGGAGGTGATTGGCTCCACAGGATCCTGTAGCTGAATAGACGTTCAGAGGCAGAAGGAAGATTGAAGAGGAGGGAAGAGTGACTGGGAGGGGACCCCTCCTTCCTCTCCCCTCTCTCCCTGCTTCCTGGCTACCGGAACACGGACAGCTTCCCTCTGCTCTGTCGCCCGGCTCCGCCTTCTCTCCTTGGAGCCAACAGAACAGGGATCGAGACCTCTAGAATCGCGAGTCCAAACAAACTTCCTCTGGAAAGTGGTGGGTGAAGGGAATTGTGTCCCAGAAAAGAGCATTTATACTCGATCATCAAATGCACGGTTGGCACTAAGTTCTACATAATCAAAAATGCCCTACGAAGTTTATTTTCAATGATGTAATGTTGTACTTCAGGGCAAACGATTGATAAAATGTTAACTACATTTTATTTCTATGAGAAATATACACATGAATATTCCTTTTATCTATTCTAATTTCCCCTTCAATTTTTTAATAAAAATTAACTAAAATTACCTCTTCGCTACAATCTTTTAATGTTTCTAGGATGAATTACTAATGACAATCTTTTTTCAAGACAAATGTAACGGTGAAGAAAAACTTTAATCTCTATCTCAGTCTTTCAATGTACAATCACCCGTTGAAGAGAGAAAAGGTCTCGAGTTAACAGGCGCTGGTAAGAGTATATTAGAGTGAAAAGAGTTCCCTCAGGTTCTTCACTGATGAAATGCCTCTTTTCTACAAAGTCAGGTTAGAAGCCACCCAGATTTAAGGGCAATGAAGAAAGACTAGAGGTTAAATGGAAAATCTACTTCCTTCCAATCCAGATTTCACCATTGTTCTGCTGTGAAGGGAGAAATCTAGGCTTCTAGATGTCAGTCTTATGGTGATAAGACAATTTCTCACCTAAAATGAATCCCTATCCAGCTTTATTATTCTCCCCCAAAGAGTTTGGTCTGTCTAGAATTACTGTCTCTGATAAAATGTCGGATACCTGTAATAGCTTTATCTATGTGCCAGGCAATGTTGTTAGGTGTTCTACATTTATCTACATCGTCTCATTTAATTTCAGGCAGTTATATAATTGAGAATTTCAGTAGGATAAAGGGTGAAAAAGATTCTGATATACTTAGAAATACATGCAGCTGCTAAAAGAAGAGAAAGACAGCAAGAAATTCTGTCAGGTATAAATATATAATTTAATACTGCATGCTAAGAAATAACTTTATTTCTAACATGGAACATTAAAATATAAAACATTTAAGATATGAAAAGTAATTACTTACTTGTATAAAATGTCACACCAAATCCACAGAAGCTATATCTATTATGATATCTAAATTTACTACTCGAAAAAAAAAACCCTTAGATTTATAATAGAGAAATAATAGATTGGTTAGCTGAGATTTAAGTTCTAAAATTTATTAAATATTCAAAAAGTATTATATAGGAGTCATAACCTAGAGCAACTATTTTATGTCTAATATATTACAATATTTAAATATTCCAAAATAAATTAGTAATTTTTGCTGATTTGCTGAGGATTGTAATTTTTAGTGATAGCTTGAATAAAAATAATGAAAATATAATTCATTACCACATTCAGAAACTACTAATTCACACAAAAGTACAATGATGTACATTAAATTTTCTAAATATATACTCTGCTAGACACATTGTATTATATTTTAAGACATCAAAGATATATGAACCTGATTATAGGGAATAAATTAGGAAAATAATGTGAAAACTTTATTAGCAACCAATTTATTAAATCAATTTTTTTACTTAGATAAATTGACATATGAAATAGTGTTTCCAGCATTTGCATTCTGTCTTGTATATGTAACCACCTGACACATGCATGGATACTATATTATAAGCTCCATGAATGAAGGCTCATGTCTTATCTTTTAGCTATGTAATTTCAGCCTTTGGTACTTTGATACAGTATTTATTCAAGAAAACTTCATTTAATGAGTCACTGAGTGTGGTGTGTTACCTATTTCACTTGGCCAATTATAAAGGTAGCCCCAAAATAGACTTGACTAGGCATTTTAGTGAGTCAAAGTTTGAAGTTGGTTTGTAGAATATTATTCAGTATTTTACAGTGCTAAGATCATTTTATTTTTACAACAAATGTAATGATGGATATACTGGATTATTTTGCAGTCTTTAAGCAAAGTTATTGCTAAGCCTGTACGTTTATAACATTTAGAGACAAAAAATATGTTTATGTGTTTATGTGTATCGACTATGCAATATAAACATAAGCAAAACAAAATATATACTGGAGTTACTGACTGCTATTAGCTTGTGTATATTTTATCCAAAAATTCACATTGATTCAGAAAATAACTCCATTGCAGAGAAAATCTCTTCAGTCTTTTAACTGACTATAATCACATCACAATATTAATAGTAAAAAACATGTTTTAAAAAGGTAATATGGTGACCATTACATGCCATGAACCAGACTGCATAGTCTGTTGGTTAATAGCTGGACTATTTATTATTAGCTTCATATTAACAGATTAGCTAAAGGAAGGTCACGGCCTCAGTTGACAGAAATATTGGGAGGGCTTTGCTTACTCCATGCATAATTTCTGATCCATTTGTGCCAAATGAGCTGAAGAACACTATTACAGTTCAGCTCTTCCGTGGATTGGCTTTAACTCCCCTGAGGATACTGTTTGCAATGAGGAGCAAGATGTCGTATTCCTGGGTACTTGATATGCTACCACAGATTCTACCACTTAGCCTTTAAAAGAAAAGAGCCTCTGTACATTGAAATAAAGATCACTTCGCTGGGGATTTAGCTCAGTGGTTTCGGCACCTGCCTCGCAAGCACAAGGACCCAAGTTCAATCTCACCCCCAAAAAAAAAAAAAAAAAAAAAAAAAAAAGGAAAGAAATAAAGATCACTTCTTCATAAGACTCTAGCAGGAAGCAAAAACAGCCAAGCACATGAGGGAACACTTATTTTAAAACATTCTGAAGTTATAACTGATAATAAGCAATATAAAGCATAGTATTTATATTCATATATCCCCCAATATCATCTCAGTCAGATAGGTCCTAATAATTACAATTACCCAGTCATTTGCTTTGCGGGCACTGTTCTGCTATATTAACAAGTGGCTTATGGAGCCTTTCCTCACAACTCCAACATATAGATCACACTAGGAAAACAGAGCGAGCTCAAAGAAACAACCAAATGCTGACTCTTAAACTTCTAGAAAAAGAAGAGCAAGACAAACCCAAAGCATGTACAAGGGAAGAAATTATAAAGATCAGAGCAGAAATCAGTGCAATGGAGAATAAGAGAACGATACAAAAACATCAGTGAATCAAAAGCTATTTTTTGAAGGAATAAATAAAATTTGATAAACTCTTAGCTAACCTTATCAAAAAAAGAAAGAAGATACTCAAATCCATGTGATTAGGAATGAAAAAGGTGAATTCAGAACAAATCCAGCAGAAATCCAGAGGATCATCAGTACCTACTTTGAGAAGCTATACTCCAATAAAATGAAACATACTAAAGAAATGGACAGATTTCTAGGCACATATGAAAAACCAAAGTTGAAAGAAGATTAAAAAATCTAAACACCCTAATTACAATCAGTAAAATTGAAAATGTAATTAAAATTTTACCAACAAAGCAAAGTCCAGGTCCTGATCGACGCACTACTGAATTCTACTAAACATTTACAGAGGAACTACTGCCACTAAACTTTTCAGTGAAATTGAAAGGGAGGCAATATTTCCAAATTCATTCCTGGAAGCAAGTGTTACTTTGATTCCAAAACCAGGCAAAGACCCAACTGAAAAAGAGAACTATAGGCCAATCTCCCTAATGAAGCTAGATGCAAAAATCTTCAATACAACACTAGCAAACAGAACACAGAGGGTCATCAAGAAGATCATACACCTGGATCAAGTAAGATTTATACCAGGAATGCAAGGATGGTTCAACATACATAAATCAATAAATGTAATACACAATATTAACAGAGTTAAGGACAAAAACCATATGATCTTCCCTATAGATGCAGAAAAAGCATTAGACAAAATTCAAGACCCATTCATGATGAAAACCCGGCAGAAAATTAGAATAGATGGTCTTTATCTCAACTTGATAAAGGCTATCTATGAAAAACAAACAGCCAACATCATATTAAATGGTCAGAAACTGAAAAGCTTCAAGCTAAAATCAGGAACAAGGCAAAGATGTCCACTTTCACCACTCCTGTTCAATATAGTTTTGGAAACATTAGCTACAGCAATTAGACAAGAGAAAGAAATCAATAAAGATAGAAAAGGAAGAAGTTAAATTAAATAAAGGTCAAAATGTATAATTGATATTTTGTAATAGGAAGAAAATATCTAAAGCTGTTGGGCAAATAGGAGGGGCAGGGGAAAGGTAAAATTGAAAGAGAAAAAATTAAAAGAAAAGGGAAAAAATTGAAGCAAAGTCTTTGTAAATAGGAAAGGGTGGAGGGGAGAAGGGAAGCTAGGGGAATGGGAAAAAAATAAGAACAAAGATATGTCAAGTAAAAGTACAAGATCCCAATGATGAATATAACTGTACTGTATGCTAAAAATGTACCAATAAAAAATTTAAAAAATAATAAAAACATACAGATCACATCATCTGTGTGGGGCAGATAGCAGGGACTGAACAAAAGGCTCTGACAAGAACTACATTCCCCAGCCCTTTTTTGTCTCCTGATTTTGAGGCAGAGTTTGCAAAGTTATTCAATCACCCAGCTGGGCTGAACTTGCAGTTCTCCTACCTCAGCCTCTCAGACTGCTCGGATTACAGACATGCACCAAGAATCACAGGGTATCACATGTCACTTATTTCAAATATGTTCTAAAATCCACCAGCAGAAAGAAAAGATCACTTTTTTTGCGGGGGAGTGGGTTGAGGCAGGGTCTCATTATGTAGTTGAGACTGACCCAGAACTCACTATGTAGCCCAGGCTGGTCTTGAACTCACAGCAATTCACTTGCCTCAGCCTCCCGAGTGCTGGGATTATAGGTGTGTGCCACTATGCCTGGCCTGAAAAGACCACTTTTAAACTACATACATTTACATTTAAGTCAACATTTAAAATTTGTGACCATTATTGTTATTTTATAGACTGAAGTACATGAGGAAACATGAGAAAACACAATTAGTATCGCATTTTAGAAATATCAGATAATATAAATTTCCACTATAATAAACACACAAGAAAAGAAGACTTCAGGCTTTCTTTGATGTCTATTATCCCTACAAACTTGGGGTTCTATTGGTCTCAGTTAACATTATAACTTATCACCAAAGAGAATTCAAATAAATTATAGATGTTGAAAGGTTCAAGATAATACCTGTTGAACAATTTGAGTTCTGGTTTTCAAATGATTCTTAACTTTATTGTCTTGATATTCCCCTATCAAAGAAATTTTTTGTAATAATGCTTTCACATCATAAAGCATGTAATTTTGTTTCTTAGTAGACAACCTAGCAGAATATATATATATACACCTTAAAAACAAAATATTATTTCACTTAAAATTCTGCAAGCTATTTTCCACAGTAATTTCCCAAACAAGGATGAATACGCTCTCCTGAGTTGGAGCATTACCCATGACACCCATATTCTTCAGTCTCCTAAGAAAATACACTCTTTTTAAGATGACTACCTTTTTCCTACCACTGAAATATTTTCCCAAGTTACCAAATATACACATTCTGTAACTGAATTTTTTCCCCAATGAGTGTAGGGTTATAATGATATCTTTGTACAGTTGACAGTCATTTCAAACATGTCTATTTCATTTGATCCTTACAAGCATTCTGTAAATCAAAAATCTAACCTTTTATAATAAAATGCACTAGGGCCAGGGATTTAGCTCAGCAATTCAGTGTCCTGCCTCACAAGCGCAGGGACCTGAGTTCGATCCTGGGCACCAAAAATAAATAAATAAATAAATAAATAAAGTGCACTAAATGATCTCCTAAGCCCTAAGATTATTAGGTCCTCTGAAAGTACAGACGTCATTCAGGACCTAATAAAATATAAATTGCCTTGACCCAAGGAGAGGGGGAACATACATATATCAAAATATGTACAAATTTATGGCTTCATAGGATTTATGGATAATATGAACTATTATATTTAATGGTATTGTTTTACAAATAACTCATACCTAGGAGGATTAAATGGTATGAAAGTCCATGCCACTTGTTAATGATATTAATATTTATAATCAATTTGAAAGGTCAAATAATTTAGAGATTAAAGCAAAAAGACATTTTTCAGAATATATGATTTATTCTCCATCTTAAAGGAAAAGATACTGATGTCTTCCTCTTACTGATTAAGAAAATATAAAGACAGGATATACAAATGGAATGAGACTTTAAGTATTGGACACCTTTCAGATTCAAGTTACAAAAGAAATATCCTCTAAGTGCTTTGTTGACAAATTTATCACGAAGGGTGCAGAGCAGTACTTCTCAATCTGAAAACACGTTCGAATTCCCAGGCAGTATATTTTTTTAAAATTATTCTTGTCTAGGATCCCACCCCCAGAGGACTTCTGACTTAATTGGTCTTTTATAGGGTTTTGACTTCACTGTTTTAAAAAGTTCCCTATGAGATTCTAGTGTGTAAACTGCCATTGCTAGAGAAGAACCAATAAGAAGGAATTTGGGGATTAATTTTTATGAAGAATTTGTGTGCTGTTTTAAAAGTGATTCCAGCTTAAAACCATATATTAAAATAAAATAAAAACAATAAATAAAATAAAATAAAAATAAAATTTTAAAAAATAAAATTTAAAGAAGGGCTAAGGATATAGGGATACAGCTCAGTGAGTGGCTCTGAGTTCTATTTCCACTACCACAAAGAACAACAACAACATTATTATATGGGTCCATACAATATTTGATTAAAGGGCAGATGTTTTCAAAGGTTCTAGTACCTCTAAATTGTTTGTAAAGATTTTAGTGGAGAATACAGAAGGAATGGACTACAGCTTGGATTCAATTATATCAAGCAAGCCCAAAAAGAAATACACACATACACACATCCCCATACACACAAACAAAATTATTCCATGGTATATGAAGACTTAAAGAATACATTTGATTCATCAGATATTTCTGAGTATCTTTTGGAAAATATTTGAATAAAATGACTGAATGTTAAAAATTGGAAAGAATTTCCAAGTTGTTATTCCTTTCTTTCTAGAGCAGACAAAGAGCACAGTTTCAGTGTCCATAGTTTGAGTGAGCGGGAAGTGGGAGGTCCATTGGGTATTTTTCTTTCTTCTATTTCTTTGGGTGATTAGATCTGACAATTTTTATTTTCCTTCAAAAGGTTACCTTTTCTTACTTTTTTTTTTTTTTAACTATGGGTGATGGAAACTGACCTGACCAGTAAAACATGATGCACAGAATGAGGAGGATGGCTTGTGTGGAGAGGAAAGAGTGGAGTTCATTTAGATGGGCAGGAATTCAAATTAAGTCCTCCCTACCCGGAAAGTTTGGAAAACTTAAGGAACTAAGTGGATAATTCCTAGTTCCTTAATTGTGAGCCCCAGTATTAACAACCTATGTGTAGCCAAAGCAGGCTTGTTTAAATGTTATTAATTAGTGCAGAATTTATAATGATTGCCTTTTCAAAGTAGTACATATGAGGTATCATCAAAATATACAATGAATGTTTAAATTGTAAAAGAAACGTATTTAAGTAAAAGATATATTGCCATTAATTTTCCTCAAAATATTCAACCTCACTCCTAATACACTTATCATTTGCACCACTGTATGAAGCAATTCCGCAAGTCCTCTTTCATCAAAGTCCTTGAGGAATGTAATAAGAAATACTCTGCATGCTGTTCTAAGTGCTATCTAACAGAAAGGCAGACTCGTAAAAGCTTTTCACCAAAGCAAAAATGATCACGAAAGTAAACATTTTTAGTGGATTCAAGATTTTTGAGGTGCCGCGACAGAATTTCTAAGGACAATCACAAAAGAGGACTTTCAGTGCTGCTTCAGAAAGTAGCAAGAGGGATGGGATAAGTGTGTTAGAAGAGAGGAAGAATATTTTGGGAGGGGTTGCTGTGATTTAAAAAATTAATAAGCACAGTATGTTCTGATCATACTTCATACCTCCATATCCTTTAACAAAAATTTTAAATGAGTCCAGAAAGATCAATACAAATTATATTATTTTTAAAATTAAGATAGGAAGGAAATGGGAAACAAAGAAGAATTAAGATAATATTATATATGGGTATAAATTCCCTATGATGAATATGATCATAATGTATGGAATCATGTACTGAAATAAAATTAAACTTATGAAATAGATTTCTAATAGTGTTTAATATGGATTGGAAGGATAACATTTGTGGGAACAGGAGAGCCAATAAAGTGGTAATAGAAGCATATTTAATCTACTTCTTTTCAGAGCTTTATCACTTATTTAACAAATATTTTTGGGATACTGATCTGCTAGATAGTTTTGTGGTTGTTGAAAGTATAGCAGTAAACAGATAACACTACCTGATCTCTAGGAATTCATACTTTGGTAACCCAGAAAGATGGTAAAGAACATAAATAAATAGAACACATAGTATGTGAAATAATTGCTGAGGATAAAGACAAAAATGAAGTCACAAGTGGGACAGTAAGTGTACAGGGTGAGGAAACAATAATACTGGAAAAGATATGCAGCAGAAGACTCCATGAAATAGTTATTTTTTGAGTCCCATGTCAAATGATTTCACTATCACTAAAATAAGTTTCATATATACCTTGTACACTTTTCTATGTAAATACACAGACAGTCGCAAAATGGATGTCACTAAAAGCCAGTGTTTCACTTAATATTGAAATCAACTTTGTGAAATTTTCATTTGAACTGTAGATAAATTTGCTCACTGAACCAAATGACAGAAAATTAGTTTTATTCTGATTAGTTGATTTCTGCATACATTTAATTTTGGCAATAAAGGAGCGCAATTATATTTGATTTTCACCTGGGTTTTTGCGTTAGGAACTTTGGACTTTCAGAAATATTTGGCAAAACATGCTAAAGATGACAACTTAGTAGTAGAAGCCAACAACATACCAATTCAGAGAGAAATAACAGAACTAGCAAAATAAATTTTCTTTTGAACTTCCCATGTTACACAAAACAGGTTTTTATTTCATTGATGGAGCTTCTTTGTGAGGGTAAGAGGACAGATCTTTTTATTAGCATTTTAAAAAGAAACAATCTGTGATTGGGAAAATCAGAATGTTTAAGTTCTAGGGAATAGGGAACAAAAATCTATGTTTTCATACCTCAGACCCATCCCCAGTTAATTTTTTGCACCTACCCTAATCCCCTCTCTACTCCAAAGTGATAGAATTTGTTGCTATTATCAGGAGTTGAACATTTAAACCCTTCTTTGGTTGAAACCCAAAGTAGCAAGTATTCAGAAGTAGGGCCTTTAAAAAATGGTTGGTCTAGTGAGCATTCTAATCCTCTGGGGATAAATTCGGGGGCTGTAAGGAGGTAGAGAGGAGGCCACGGGGATCATGGGCAGTGTGCTTTCCTGCTCCTCTGGTCTCTGTTTCCTGCTGCTGTGAGGTGAGCAGGTTTCCCCTTCAGGCCTTTCCAGCAGCATATTCCTGCTGTGGAATCAACAAAGCATGGACAGAACTCTCTAAAACATCAAGCAAATTAAACCTCTCCTGGCTTAAGTTGTGAGTGCTGGGTTACAATGTCCTAGCCACAGGAAAGCTGACGACACAGTCTTGCCGTCCGCCATGTGTGCTGCAGTCTGGCTCCACACATGTACCAAGCAGCTTTCCGTAGTTCGACATGATGTCGGATTAAGAATTATCACAGCTAGCAATGCTAGGATGCAGCCGCAAAGTGTGGTCTTGCTAAAGAAGAAAAGGCAAACCCTTAAATGAAACAGACATTCAAGGAGTAAGCAATACATCTTCTGGAAGAGTACCAATGTCCTCCAGTCTGCCATTCCGCAGTATGATTAAGACAGGCTCGTTCAAACCCATTCTCATTACACAAGGTATTCCAAATGCTGCAGCAGACAGTGGCGATAGTATTCCAAGGAGAGCAAACTGGACTTCACTAGATTTAACGTTTAGGGCTCACTGTATATGCTAATTTTCAGCTGGCACACTTACTGAAGTCTTCACAAAAAACCACACTATGAAACAAGAGATTCTAGATGAGCTCCTGTGATCATTTAAGAGCAGAGACTGCCACACTGCCAATCTTGTTCTCAAAGAATAGATCTATCAGTCATTGACTCAAACTGCTGTGCATCTCCACCCACCAGCAGCACTAATCAGGGAACAACTGAAGGATGGACTTCCAGGAAGTCAGGATAAATTGTGTTAGGAAGATTTGGCTGCTCTAACATTTTCCTTTTTGAAGTCACCGGCATACTATAGCTCGAAGCATCCATACCCTAAATAAAGCTGCATCTGTACAGAGCGGAGCAAACAAACACAGAGTTTGAAGTGTGAGCTGCAGACGCAATCCAGCGAGGGTTCCACACTGTCCATGTACATGGCCTTAATTAAATGCGAGTCATCGCCACCTTAAGGGAGAATATTCATCTTGTAGGAGCGTCAACAGGAAAAGATAACAGCACAATGGTGCTTAATATAATGCATTAAGTTAAAATTTGAACATTGCTTTAATTAGAAATATTACCGGATGAGCAGAAAAGAACCAAAAATAGATAAAAATGCATGGGTGATGAGTCTCAAGATAAGGCAAACAGAGTGGGTTTTACCCGTTTGTTCTCAAAAGCATGGGAATAAGTATCTGGTGAGGCTAACTTTGATACCATAGACAGATGTGGTACCTTCCAGAAATATCTTCTGTACATTTATTAGTTTTCCTTTGTAAATATGAAATATTCAGGGGAGATACTATAACAATGCAAGCATTCTGTTTGTGTATAAACTTGCATCTTTTCATCTTAGGAGCCAAACTCCAGAAGATTTGAAGATTTTTGCAGGTAATGACTTTTAATAAGATGCTGTAATGATGATTTTTTTTCCTTTCTTACAGATACTGAGATTTTTCTGAAAGAGTTATCATTTCCTTCTCATTTTATTACTTACATAATTACACACATATAGTAAGTTTGAAGTGATAAAAATTATTTTATTCTTTGCATTCTAATTCTATTGTTATTTATTTCACTACCCAGGTAGTCCTAGGTTTAGGCATTGGGTACTCTTTCCTCTTTCCTCCTGCACCTTTTGATATGTATGAGTCATTTATATATTTCTTTCACTTCCTTCTTTATGACATTTCAAGTTTCTTCAGGTTTGTTTTGCATCTATTTCTGCTCTAGTCCATTTTACATCTTCTCTACAGCCCTAAAATCAGTCCAGTGTTCAGGGAGGCCCAATTTATTTTACTGAGGGTATAATTCAGATGCCAAGGTCTGGATGCTAACTGTGCCCCTTGCTACAGGAGTTTCCACTATTTCCAGAATTTGTCAGTGTGTAGAAATAGGAAATATATGCTGATGTCCCAACCAACGCCTATGTACACCTACACATCTGTTTCTTTACTACCTATCTATAAACGATACATTGCAGTTTTATAATGTATGAGTTACATATATATATATAATTTTCAAAATATAATTTTACTTTAATATTCCTGATACCAACCCAGACTTTCAAGTTTTATTCAATTCATCTCCATTTGCATGTTTGTTGATCTTTCTACAGCAGAAAGACCCCCACTTAATATATTTATATTAGTTTAACTTTCATGTCTATGAAATTAATTTCATAAGTTCTAACCTATATATATTTACAGAAAGAACATCAGTAGAGTATCTATGCACTATTTTGTAGAATATTAAATCAAATATTATTTTTTCAAAATTTTAGGTCAGCTCCTTTCTTCTCCACCCCATTTACTGTGCACCTGTGCTTATTTTCAACACATTCAGTCATTTGTCATAGAGTGTAATTCATCTTCCCCCACACTCTGGCTGACATTTTAACCCACGTACAGATATTTACTGTGTGGAGGTAAGAGCTATACAGCTTTCAAAGCTGGAGTCCACTACTATTGTGACATGCAGTGGAATGTTCTCTTCACTAATTTTAAATTAATACCTTTCTTAAAATGTGATATTTTCTCCTTTAAAGTTTTATCTTTCTAGGGTGCCACATAAACGGAGCTATCCAACACATAACTTTCTCCATCATGCTTTACTCAGCAAGATGTGTTCACAATTCATATATGGCGCTGAGTGAATGAATAGTATATCTTTTTATCATTGAGGAAAATTCAATTGTATGTATGTTCCAAAGGATTATTTATCCATTTCATACTCAAAGTATGTGTGGGCTATTTACAATGTCATCAAATATGAAGTTTCTAAAATATTTATGTGTAAGTCAATTTGAGAGAATTTAAGTTGCTCTTTCTTTTTGGACAGTTACATTGGCATGGTGTGCAACAATGGGTGTATCTTTAACTGTAATTGAAACCATAAAACGATCCCTTAAATTGGCTATATCTTTTGCATTCCCATGAGAAACACACATTACATATCATTAAGATGTTAACTTTGGTGGTGGTGTCTTCTAGGATTGTTGAATGTACATTGACTATTTTTTCCTTAGTAATTATGAAATATTGATGGGGAGAAAACAGCATGTATAAAGGGTATCCTGTTTGCATGTAAACCTTCACTTAATGAATTCTCATTAATATTTGCTATTACCTTTTTTTTTTTTTACATTTGAGAAACTCTTAGATGTGTAGCGATACTTCATTGCCCATTTAATTTGTATTTCCAGGTGGATCATGCTGAGTATATTTCCATATGCTTATTTGTTCTCCACACATCTTCCTTAGTGGACTGTCTATTCAATTTTTTTCCAATTTGTGGGGTGCTATTTATTTTTTTATTGTTTGGTTTTTAGTATTCTTTTTATATTCTGGATTTAAATTTCTATATTAAACTAGACTTGCAAATATCTCTGTCCATATTATAGATTAATTTTTGAAATCCTCAACAATGCTTTTCAAAATGCAAAAGAAAAATTTAGTAATAATTTACCGTTTTCCTTCATATGAAATGTATTTCAGCATCAAATACAAAAGTATACATTTTCTTTTAAAAGTGTAACTATTTATATCTATCATGGGCTTTGACATAATTTTGGTATGAGGAATAAAATAAGAGATTGAGACTCATTTTTATTTATTATTTGTTTGTTTGTTTGTTTATTTATTGGTACCTGGGATTGAACTCGGGTCTTTGTGCTTGCAAGGCAGGCCACCGAACCACTGAGCTAAATCCCCGGCCCTTCATTTTTATTTTTTAACATATAGATATATAAATATTTCAGCAACTTTTGTTGAAATATCTACACAATTTTAAAAGCTGAACTTAAATACAGAAGCTTTAGGGCTTTAGACAGGTGACCTTGTGCTTCTTTAGGTGACCTGAAAATATAGTGACAGTCACCCTCCAAGATCTGAATTTGGAAACCAGGGTGTAAAGCACAGAACGTATAACTTTTGAGGAGAAACTGTTAAATCTCAGTGGGGTTGGAATTTTACATACGTCACAAAAAACTAGAAAGAAAATATCTCTAGAATTTTACTAAAATAAGTTAAAATGATTCCTCATAAGATATAGGATAGTAAAACATAACCTAAGTATATAAGGAAGCTGAGGTTTGAAAGAAAACAGACACAACTGCACTGACCTAAATGTCAATGGAGCCACTGAGCTGGTGAGGAGAACGCCTGAGTCAGATGACAAGAGATCTGCCCTTGGCACTTATGAAGGACAAAAAGAAGCAAAGTGTTTTATTTTATTTTTGTTTTTCTTGCAATCTTGTTTTGTAATTTAGCACGTGTAAACAGTTATGCTTTAATAAAGCTTTTTAATCTTTCTTTCTTTCTTTCTTTCTTTTGGGGGGGTACTGGGGATTGAACTCCGGACTTTGTGCCTGTGAGACAGGCAGTAGAAATATTGGGACGATAGGATGAGTAACTATGGAATGAAATTCTACACACATGGAGGAAATGTTCAGGACAGAAGAAAGTGAAGGTAGGAAGGATCACTACGAAGGACAGCAACAGTGGCAGCAACAGAGTAGGGCCAAAGGGACAGGCAGCTACTGCAGCGCAACACCAGAGCCCTTCCACCCACTGTGTGTGCTGGGACCCTGGGAAGGAATAACTTTCACCTCTCTGAGTGCACAGACCCAGGAGACCTGACTTGGACAACTGAACTTGAGACGAAGTATATGTGTCCCTTCTTCGTGAATGCCTTCCGGGTCAGCATCAGATTCCCTCTAACCCTATCTCACTGCGGCACTAGTCAGTGACTAGGTCCTCCTAGAAAACCCTCACTGGAAAGTGTGAAAAAGAGATTTAAAAACCTCAGGTCAAATCACTGATATCTGGGAATCGTTTTAAATGTGCATAACCCAGGTCTCCCGACGGAAGCACGAGCGAGGTACCAGAATGAGCCGTGATGTTTTCTGAGCTCCAAATGCAGCTGTTGTAAGGGAGGCAGACAGAAGCTAAGGACAACAATGTGTCCGTGCTTAGAGTAGCCTGGCTTGTAAATTTCATGGATCAGTGCTGCACTATGTCTAAGGCTGTCAGTTCACATCTTTATACAAATCCAATGTGCATTTCCGATGAATTATCATCTAGAGCAAGGGATTGGTAGTTATTATATAGATTAGAAAACATTTCTAAAACTGGTGTATCATTTAATAAATGAAATATCCTATATACGTGTACTTTATTTCTTCATTTTTGTCTAAGCAAAGAGAATTTTAAGTACTACTTATTTTGTTTTTGCTTTCTGTTTATTTTGTCTTCAGATACCTTCAGAGAACAAAACTTGCAATTTCAAGAAAAAAATTGGATTTAGATTTTCGGGTTATAGCAATATGATGTGTTTATAATTTATGAATACTGAATTACTGACAAACCATACTATTAGCCCTTTCAAAAGATGTGGAACATATGCGATATAGGCTACATATATACAGATAAGGCTATATTCAAAATAAATATTTTCATATCATAAGGAGCATTGATTTTCTCTAGAAAAAATCGTACCTTAGTACAGATTCAAAATATTTACAAAGTACATATATACAATTTAACCTACTTTTTTCTCTCATGGTTTTTGACTTCTAAATTCAGAGACTTCTAAAATTTTATTTATTTAACCAAATGATGTATTTCCTCATGAAAATGTAAGAAAAAGTAATTCAAAACGAATAATGTATTAGGCATAATAGATAAATTTACTTATAAACATAGGTTTCTGCCTATGAATTAAATTTAGCAGGCACTGTGAGGATCCCAAAATATATCTGCCTCCTTCTTAAAGAATCTGAATTTCCACTACTAGAGACATTTACTTAGGGTCATCATTCTGAGGATATTCTTTTGTAATGCAAATATTTCCAGAAACTAGGAATAGAAGAAAGAATTTAATAGATTCACTTGAAATCACTGATGGTTTATCAGATTACTTTCCCTCTGTAAATGAGTTGGGCCTTGGTAGTATATACAACGTGATATTTTAAAAAATAACTTCAAAAATTACCAAAATATACAGATTTGTGTATTGTTTTCATTTCTGCACTGCTGAAAATATAATATGGTATCTCACGCATGCAAGGCAAGTGTTCTACCACTGAAGTAAATCTCCAGTTCAAAGCTTTTCAATGTATAATTTCTTCTCGGTTCATATTGTTGAAAACCTGTGTTTATTGTAAAGCCGTTAGAGCTAGAAGTCATTGTCTTAAGGCTAAATTCTAATGCACAGCCAACTATACTATGCAATGATAAGCTACTCTAAATAGCAATATCTTTTTTTTTTTCAGATGTTTCCATGAACTATGAGTAAAGAGACATGAAGATTTCATGCTCCATATTTTTTGGAAATGCTACATAATAAATTCTTTCAGTGACTAAAAATAAACTAATAAAGATATCTGTGGTCTACACATAAGGCCATGGATTCCTTTTTTTTTTTTTTTTTTTTTTTTTACAGTAAAAGAGTATACATCTGGTGTTGTCAACTATTGCTACCTAAAAGAATAATGAAGGTGCTTTGGCCTCATGAAAAATACTTTCATCATTCTATGCCTTCAGCAGAGTTTGTTTTAGGCTTATTTTATTCTCTTACATCTTACCTTTTGAATTTATTTTTTTAATTTTATTTGTATCTGTTTTCAATACAAGTGTACAACAAAGAATTGTTAACTAAGTAACAGCCATCCTAAGAGATGTGAGGTAATACATCATGCTATTTTAATTTATGCTTTCTTAGTGACTAGTGATGTCGAACAGATTCTTACATATCTGTTGGTCACTTGTCTGTCTTTCTTTGAAGAAACATCTATGTAAACAGTCTATTTTAATCAGGGTTTAGTATCTGTTTACTAATTCGTTCTAAATCCTCTTAAATATTTTAGAATTTAAACTCTAGTCAGTTATATGGTTTGCAATATTTTCTTTCATTCCTCTGGGTGCCTTTTCAAACTATTGATTGTTGCTGTTGCTCTGCAGAATATTTTTAGCTGATTGTAGTCCAGTTAGTTTCGCTTTTGTTGCTTTTGATTGTGGTCTCCTAGCCATGTAGCCATTACCAAGACCATGGGTCTTTCCTCTCTATTTTCTTCTAGGTATGTAGCAGTTTCAGGTCTTACGTTAAAGGCTTTAATTGGAGTTTATTTTTGTCTGGTGTAATGTAAGGTACAATTCCATTATTTTGCTTGTAGGTATTCAATTTTCCTGACCCCTTTTGGTGAAGGGATTTTCTCCTAACACCCTCATCATAGATCATTTGAGCATTTATGCATAGATTCATTTCTGGGTTCTCTATCCCATTGGTCTGTTGGGGTCTCTCTTACCCTCCCTCTTTTTTTCCTCCCTCCCTCATCTATATATTTAAGTCAGTAGTACCACCTTTTTCAATTAGTATAGTCATGTAATATGTTATGAAATCTAAAAGCATAATACCACAAACTTTATTACTCCTTTACAACATTGTCTTGGTTTTTCACCATCATTTGTGGTTCCAAAAGAATTTTAGAACTATCTTATTTCTGTAAAGAAATAATACTGGGTTTTGACAAGGATTACAAAAACTTTGTAGGTCACTTTGGGGAGTACGAATATTGTAACTATATTAAGTCTTCTTAAAAACACGGTCTGGTTTTTTCCATTTGATTATGTCATTAATGTGTAAAATTTATATGTGCAAATCTCTTATTTTCTTACATTTATTACTATTTATTTTTCATGCTCCGTCAATTTATTATTTTCTCAAGTACCCTTTTTATGATTCATTGTTATTTTTATAGAGATAAAAATTATTTTAGATTACTTTTGTATGCTGACATGTTATTGAATTTATTAGTTTTAACAAAAATTTTGATGGGTGGAGTCTAGTTTTTCTACATATAAGACCAGCCTATTGCATTTTTCATTCTTATTTTATTTTCACTACTTTCAAATGAATACAATAAAAAGTATTGTATACGAAATAATGGCCTGGACTAGATTAATGTGATTAAAATAAATGAATTTATCAATGTCTATATTCACATTTATAGACATCTATCTATATATGTAAATTTATGTAATGCTTCTTTTATGTATAATAATATCACTATTGCTATTTGATACTACACTGTAGAGGGACAGAAAGGAAGGTTATTGCTTTCTAAGTTGGAAATGTTGCCAGCAATAATCTCCTTCCTAATGATATATTTCTCCCTTTATATGGTTTTCATTTGTAAGTATTTATGTTTTGGATATGAAATATGTTTAAAGGTTTTATATATATATTTTATGTTTTGGATATGAAATATGTTTAAAGATTATATATATATATGTGTGTGTGTGTGTGTATATATGTGTATATATATATGTGTGTATATATGTGTATATGGATGTGTGTATGTGTATATATGTATATATATATATATGTATATATATATGACAAATACTTTTAATCTAAATCCTGAAAGAATTGCATTTATTCTATATAGCAGACTTGCAGAGTTGGTGTGGAATTTACTGAGTAAGGTGCTACTCAACATACATGCATATAAATTGTATAACCAGTTAGTTAGGCATGGATAGAAGTTTCAAACCGACAATTGAACTCAGTGACCTCAAACTGGAATCCTAAAAATTGTTCAATTTTAGTAAATTGACTACCACTGTAAGAGTGCCAGACACTTTATTCACTACTGTTGTTAATAGTAAGAAAATTAAGGTCAAGAACATTTTACTTGTTTTTCATGAAAATTCAAGATTAATGGGGAAACATATTTCAAAGTAATTAAAATAGACCCACTTAACTTCTGCAATATAATGAACAGGGCAAGAAGACAGCTTTCTCATTTTCTACTTCTGGGTAGATTTTTTTAATGGTCAGAAGAACCTTGAACTTTTATCTCCTATTTTCAGCTAACTCTTTACCTCTTCTTTCTAGCTTTCTGATACTACAAATCCAACAGCATATCCACATTGTCAGAAGAGGAACTTGAAAGGGATTTCATATGGTGAAAACAGCTAGATAGCTCTTGAGGACAAAATGGCAATGTAAAAATATCCTCCAGCAGCTTTGCCAGTGTACAACAAAACTAGGTCATTCTATTCAGCAGGAAAAAGTTATTAGAAGAACTCCTATCTTGTTTTTCTCCACAAAAAAAGAAATCTCACAAAATAGAATGACCTATGAATTCTCTTTTGGAAAAGGTGATATACCATGTACTTTCCATTAAGTATATGTGCACTATTCGATATAAGAGAAATCTGATGACTACAAATGTGAGAAATATAACGTAAATTAAGAGTTTCAAGCACCATCCAATTCACTAATATATGCCAAACAATGTGGTTGTTAAAATGGTAAAATGACACCAACTGATCTAGTTCCATCGTAAATAGCTTATTGGAGCTTAGTAGAATGTTTCTGAGTATAGATTAGTTTTGTCCCACAAATATCTCTACTACCAGAAAGGGGACTATGTGTAGGTACACTCATACTGATAAATACAATATTTTGAGGTCAGAACGATATGAAGTTTGAGGAAAGGTAGAACAGGCACGTGACTTCAACCACTAGATGCTTGCACTTTCTGACTTAGTATGGTCCCATTTCTTCCATCCTGACTGCCCCGGCTGTGGACTCTAGAGGAGCAGTACCATTTTGGAACTCAGGCATGAGGGGAACAAGTATTCTTTGTACATAAATGCTGTGGCCAACTTTTGCAAAATCTCTAGGTTGCAAAATGTAAGACACTGAATATAAAGCCCTCAGCTGTTTTGGTTCTGGACACACTCAAGGATCTTCACTTGAGGTTATGTATGAGAGCTCACAATTAGGTAATGCTTAGGAGAGATTCTTTTATATTTAATGCTGGAAAATGTGCTTAATTTTTTTACCTTTTAATATCTCTCACCACCTGCTGCAATTTGCAAATACTTGAACTTTCTGGAGAAATAAAAATACCTGATTATTTAGCTGTGACAGAATGTTTGAAATCTGTTCCTCTAAAAGTAATGGTGAGAATAGTGATTACAAATTCTCCTGGAATGATGTAGTGAGAGAACCTTATAGCTCTGAAAGCATCTCTGAGTCCTACCGAGAGCCTCCACTCAAACTGAGCTGCTACGGGCCTCCGTTTACATACAATGGTATCAAGTCAAGTGAATTTTGGACAGTTTTCATATTTTGCAGTAAAAAAACCCATAAATTGGATTTTTTCAAATACTATGAAATTGAACGGTTTTCAAAAAATTGAATAACAAATACATAAGTACAAATATTAATTTTTAAAGTACATACACACCAGGCTCTGGCTAAGAAAAGCATTCCCCAAAAGAGGAACTACGTATTTAACTCTAATTTTTATTAATGCCCTGTGATGAAGTCCATAAATAAAGATAGAATACAAAATACTAGTTTCAGATCCATTGTTTTGATTAAAGACCTCTCTCACAGTCAAACACCTGTTTTGTGGTCGTTGCATGCATAATTAATGCAGCCTAATGAACATGCTTCATCAAGATCGCTCTGTGGTTGAAAAGTAAAACCAGAGTGATAAGTCTTAGAAATTCTAACATTTGTGAAATAAGAGTAATAATTTAAGTACATCTCCTGGCATTGCAGCTTGCAATTACTGGGTTGACAAACTCTTATGGCATCATGTAATAATTCCTATAATTTCACCAGAACTTGCACTGCCTGTCCGGGTTGTCTGGAAAGCACATACATCTCTTGCTTGCCTTGATATAGTGGGTAACAGCGACAAATCAGCTACCTCAAGCAACACTTCTTTTACTTCACAACTCTCCTACTGTTTCCAGTTCAGTCTTTTTTCAGCCACACTCTGCAATCAATAAATGAAAGCCTTTGTCCTCCTGACAATAAGTCAAATCTTAGCTCTTTAATATAAATAAGCAGAAAAGCATATATAAATAAGCAGGAGAAATCATAAGGAAAAAAAAACCCTTTTCACAAAGTTCTTCCAATATTCATCAGGTAAGTTAATCTGCCCAAAAGAGTAAATGAAGGGCTTCAGTGTATTTGCTTACAAGTGAAACTGTATGTAAGCAATCACTGCTTCTTGTATGATTTAAAAATGACATATGTACGCTGACAGAAACCAAAACCAATGTCATGCTAGTAATTTTTGTTTCAGAAGAGCCTGATTATATGCTATGGATATAAATCAATTTTGCTATTTAACAAATAAAACGTAAAACGCTCTCTTTTAGTGTATTGTGGTGGCAATTACAAAAGTCCATTGGCTGGGTGACTTACAAATTTATTTTTGCTCAGTTCTGGAGACTAGAAATCCCTTCTGAAGGTGGTGACATGGTCAGTTTCTGGTGAGGGCTTCTTACTGGCTTGCAGAGGAAAACTTAATCATCCAAGGCCTTTCCTTGTTTGAGTAACATTAGATAGAAATAAGCACACAGTATAGAAATTATGTCTGTTTTTCTTTCCTTCTCTTTGCCTCTCCCTCCCTCCCTCTCCCTCTCTCCCTCTCTCTCTGCCCCCCATCTCTCTGCCTTCCTCCCCCTCCCTGTTCCTTTCCTTCTCCCTCCTTCCCTCTCTCTCTTTAAGGCCAACCAATCTTACAGGATTAGGGCCTCATTCCTATACCATTTACCTTTTACTGCTAGAAGACCTAGCTCCAAATTAAGTCATATTGAGGATTAGAGTTTCAGTGTATAGATTTGGGTTAGAAGGAACAATTTAGTTTCAGTATGTCGTAAAGTAACTAGAAACATGCAAGCTGTCATGCCAATGCCTGCCAAATTTACATTTGTTGGGAGGCAGTGCAAAATGCAGCTTCTAGAACAATGCTTGCAGAACACAGGACAGGCATTTTGTTTTTCTGACAAAAATACTACTGCAAAAGTAAATATCCACGCTGAGTTCTACAGTAAACTTTTTCTGGAATAAAAATTATAATGTATAAAAATGTTGATGTTACTCTTTCAAACAGAATTCTTAGATTCTAAATTTTATTTGCTTACATGTTCATATAACAAATTGGCTGCATATATTCTTGACTGAGATAAATAAAAATTTTCAAACATGGAAATATGGGCTCATTAGTTAATTTAGACAGCAAATTTTGCTGAATGCCTACTGTCTAACATACCCTGTTCTAGGACTCTGGAACTTAGTAATAAACAAAATAGATAAGAATAATTTATTTCTTAGAACCCGCATGAACAAATCATCCTTTTGCTTACAAAAATTATGCAACAAATATTTCGATGTAATACTGAATCCCTCCTTCACATAATGGAAACTTTTGAGTTTCATGTTATGACCGTTCCTTTCTCATTCTAACTACCTCACCACTGTGAAAGTAGAAAATATTATAGAAATATTATCACAAAAATACACATCTCTAGAATTTTTATGAAAAGCGTTACAAGCTTCCCAGTTGAAGTCTAAGATAAAATTGTATTCAATTTGTCTTCTAAAACCTGTGAGATTGTTGATGAACTGTCTGCACTTCAGAATCTGAAGCATTAGGAATGAGAGGTGGTTGTACTTTTTACTCCTGGAATCACAGATGTTTATTTTTTCAATCAGCTTTATTTTCCTTATCTATAAAATGACAATAGTAATATTTACTATATACGATTTTATAAACTTGAATGCACTGAGTCTGAATGCATTGTCAAATGAGATGTGCTGTCACACTCTAATGACTGAATTTTGAGTGATGACACCGGAAATGTACCAACATAGAGACACTCAAACAAATAAAACTTTCCCAACACTGTACTGCATAAAATCAAACATCGCAAGGAAATGTCATTGAATCAATAGTGTGGATCCTCTATGAAGTCAGTTACGGGTTCTGTCCAAATTTTTTGAATAATTTAATTTTACAAAGACGTATGTTTTACCTCCAAGAGCATAGGTTCTCTTCGGTATCTGAGTTTAATCTATACTGAACCAATCAACAATTTTTCTGTTAATCTTTAATAACCAATAACTCCACAGTGAAAAGTGAAAATACAGTTTAAAGACCACTACCAAAAACCATTCAATCAAATCCACATTGTCACATGGGCTATTTTCCTTTTGGCATTAAAAAGATGTTATCTTGTTGCAATTTTTAAGAATTGTAACTATGAAGCCATTGAAAGTTGGAGGTCAAGAAGAAAGACAACCCACACAGAGGATAGTAAAACAAGAGTGTGGCTTATTTTTGATGGCCTTGGAGTAGAATGGATTAGAACATTAAGACCTAAACTCTAGGTTATTTGTTAAGTGAGGAAATGCTTGATTTCTCTTTCCCGGGCAGTATTCATGTTCTTCTTTCAAGAGATACTGTCAGCAATAAGAACTACGCGTTTTGACAGTTTTTATTCTAACAGAATGGAAGCGGTACTACCTAAATCCAAAACATTATTTAATTCCCCAGGATTCAAACATCAGATTTGTCAAACCATATTAAAAGAATTTGAAAATATTTCTAATATTTCTCTTCACAAAGTTGAAAGCAAGGTCTGTAATAACAACACTAAAAATAGTGAATATGTTTCAGGAACATTGTGTTATGATAGCTACTGGTCAAAGCTGATGCCGCCAATGCAAAAAATGACAATTTTCTCTTGCTTAGATTTGGGGTACTGGCCTTACGGAGTACATTTGCCCTACACTGTGTAACCCAATTACTGCCCAGTGAGTACAAATTACAGAAATGGGAAATGGAATGAACAATAACATGAAAGGGTCCAGGGCCTAATTGGCATGACTGTAATTGATTTATAGCTTTCTAATCACAAGGTTCTAGATTGATGGTGTTTGCTTTTTGTTCTAGGCAGGGTCCTTCTTACCTCGTGTCAGTTGATTAAGAAGATCACCCCCTTTCTAGAAATTACAACCTCAAATGACTAAAATATTCTTCCCACATGCTCAGTGAGCAATTTGCAAACCTTAGGTATCCACAGAGATGTTCCAAATGTCTTTTCTAGAAAGAACTTGGTGCGCTGGACAATCACCTGCCATGCGTTCATCACACGGTCCTCCCTGACTTCTGCTTTATGACAGCTCTGCACCACCCCGTGGAATGAAGCCCCTGGCAATCACTCTCCCTTGAGTACACTAAGACTGTGTTATCCAATACAGCCACCGACATCTTGTGGCGGTTTAAATTTAAATAAAATAAGGTTAGAGCCAGGGAATTTAGCTCAGTGGTTCCACTGCCTGCCTTGCAAGCACAAGGTTCTGAGTTTGATCCCTGGTAAAAGCAAGCAAGAAAGAAAGAAAGAAAGAAAGAAAGAAAGAAAGAAAGAAGGGAAGAAAAGGAAATAAGGTTAAAATTTCAGTTCCTTAGTGCACTGCCCACATTTCACATACTCTACAGGCACATGTAAGTCAGTCAGTAGCTACTTCACTGAGTACTGAAGATGGCAACCTCTCCATTGTTGTAGACAGTCCCTTGGAAAACACTGCTCTGCGGACAAAATAAAAGGAAAGCACCACCCTTTCGATGTTACTAATACATGATACACACAAGAGTAAACCACTGCATTAAATTTAGATGGAAATTCCACAAGCAAATAAAAGAAAATACAGATTAAAGGGGAATATCATTTACAATATCTGAAAATTACAGACTGGTTGCAAGGATGGAATTTTGTGACTATTAGATTGCAAAAGTGTAGATATATCATCACATAGCTTTAAATGGAGATTTAACAGTTTTTTGATACATACTTTATAAGTATTAGAAATAATATCCACTGGCAAATAAAATTGACAAGGAAAATTACAGGTTTGAGACAATAATAAACGCAATTGTCATAATTACTGTAGGTAAAAATAATTAGAAAATATTATTTATATATAATGATATTTACACACAGTGGAGTACCTCTTCGCCATAAAGAAGGGTACATTTGAATCACCTGTAGGAAAACAGATACACCAGGATATCACAATAACTAAAATAAATCAGACATACAAGCTTAAATATCACGTAACTTATATGAGAAGCCTAAGTATACATAACTTTAAAGAATAAAAGGCAACAGGAGACAAGGAGAGAGATCTTTTGCAAATGGGAAAGGTAGCTATAGACTTGGGGAGGGAGAAGAATTTTAAAAATAACATATGTTAAATACATGCACCTAGACCCTAAGAGAAATGTAAACATCGTGTACAGCAAACATGTATCAACAACCAAAAAAAGGGGGCATTTTGATGCATACAAAGCAAAACTTTTTGATCCCCTCATCAGAAGTCTTTTACTCAATCTTTTCATTTCTAGCTATTCCAGTCAATTCAAACAAGTTACCATCCTGTCCCCCATTTTTTTTAACTCAGTTCTTTTAAAATGGTTTTTATGTTAAAGTGTCTTTGAAATTGTAAAACAACCAATGTATCTGTTCTTTCTTTCCTGGCTGTGGAGAATAAGATTTCTCACAGGAGTCTAGTCAAAGAGCAAGTACTTTCATTAGCTTGTAGCCCCTTGCTGATGAAATAGCTCACAAAATGGGCCAGTGTTAGGCAGGCGCTGTCTGTGAGGAAAGGCCCTAGATCCCACTTGTGTTCATGTGACACCAGGCCAGCAGCAAACTGAAGAACTTGAGTAAGGAAATCAAAGCCTGGGTTACAACCTTTCCTAGGTCACTATTATTCTCATACGTTCAGCCTACTGAAAAGAAAGTCTCACTTAAAATAAATTCACAATTGAAAAGCAACTTTATTTACTTAATATAGCTCTTACTGACTTCAGAATAATAAAGTAGACAAAAATAAACACAGTTTGGAAGACTATATATATATATATCACCATGCTGTGGTATGCACAGACAGAAACCAAGAGTAAACAATTCAATTGATTTCAGGCTGTGCTATTTCTCCTCCTCCGTTTAAAACATGTGAATGTGCTCTAAAGCCTGCAACTTCCTCCCAGGACAGAGCATGTTAATTCACAATGCATTACAGCATTGATTCCATTAAGCATAGACCTCGGAAGACAGGAGAGAAGGTAAAGGCACAGAGTAACACACCCGGGGAGTCTATTTTCAAAACATAGAAAATGATAAATGCAAATGACGCATTCATTAAGAAATGGAAATTAGGAATAGGAACATAAGCAAATTCCAAATGCATTAGATGGACAAGAAGACCAAAAGACACTGCTTTAATGAAAAGCCATACATTTCTTGTATACATTATCATACAATACAAAAAAATACTAGAATTTCAAAAAAGCACAATAATCTATAAAGGTAGACCACACTAGAGATGTAAACCATTACAAAATGCAACAACAGGAGGTTAATTCAACAATCTCCCTAAAATTCAATCAAGTTTAAATACTTATACATGTAATCAACATGAGTCATGCTGACAATTTTATTAACACTAACCAGAGCGATTTGTTTTTTAAGTTTTGCAAAATAAAGAGCCACTACAATAGGGAAGAATGTGCTATTCTTTAACAATAATTACTTAGGAATATGATTCATTCTGCCTAATTCAATATAATTCCTGCATATTCAATATTTATGGCATTAGGAGAAAAAGAGCATTATGTGGTTCCTGTGTGAATTAGCAATGATTATACTTTTATTACAAGCCTCTCCCAAATTATCCACATTTAGTGGCAATAATGAAACAAAAACTTAAAACTAGCCACATTCTAAACGTGTCCTTCCCAACAAAATCTTGACAAGAAGTTTTTCAGATTATACCACATACACGTGTGTGCACACACACACACACACACACTACTAAAAGTTATAGAGAGCAGGCACCTGCTAATTCTGCAGTGAATCCTGCTGTAATTATTCTAGCAGAAAATTTTCTTCCTTTTTGTTCCCATCACAAGACCATACTGAGAAACAATTCAGAGCGTGGCTGGTACAGCTAGACTTTCTGGGTCTGACTCCCACTTCTACTGATAACATAATATGCTCACAGGAGTTATGAAAACACTCTGATGCCCTTCTCCTCCACTTCCCAAACTGCAAATCTACTCCCCGGGCTTGTCAAGAAGATCAAAAGAGTTCAGATATGTACAGGTATCAAAAACTAGCCAGATACATAATTGATGCTGAATTAACTGCCAGTATTATGAATGATAGCCCATCTCTATTGCAAAATGTACTACGGGGTATTGTAATGACTTTTGCAACCAAAGGAATGGTACAGGTACAAGTTTTGAGGATGGATTATCATTCACATTATACTGTTAAAGTATAGACTATCAGTTTTAAATAGCGATTTAGTAGTTTTCAATGAAGATTACAAGGATTGGAATTATATCTATTAGTAATTTTATCTTAGAAAAACTGACATATTTGAGACTACTTAAGAACAAGGATGTACATTATCACCAGAATTAATTTAGGTGAATAATAATTTGCAAATATTTACCAATACATAATGGTCTTTTACATAATAGAATACTACTCTGCCATAAAGATATATATATTTCCCAAAATATATAAAATATGAAATATAAAATTTTTATTATTAGGGACTAATCTAGTAGCCAGCAAATTTGGGAATGATTGCAGAATTAATAAAGGCTTGGTCACCTGATTGGCATGTACATAAAAATAAGTTGGCACAAAATTTGTCCAGTAATTTAGGCATTAACAGTGGTATGTATTTTTCATGTCTAGATTTTACTTCTGAATGCAACTGAGAGTTCAGAGTAACTCTCTTCACATATTTTGTAATAATTACTTTCTGCACAACATATCAAAAAACCAAGTGATGTCTCTGTAATTATATTTCCACATTAGTCAAATTTTTACAAAAACAGATCAAAGGAAATTAGAGCAAATTTATGTCCTTACGTATTTTATGAATGGGCTGGTTATAGCAGAGAGAGGAAGAAGTAGATATTGAGGAAACCATTTTATTTAAATCAAGATCCATACAGGCTCTTGAATTACTTCATAGCTTAGGTTTACTGAGACCAGTGGTTCAGTATTTTTTAAACTGCCCAAACTTTAAAATGCATTTGATTTTAAGACAATACAAAAAAACACACCTTTCTCCTTCTTTGGCTTATTTTGGCTGGTATACTCAGATATCCCTTTGCTCTGTAGAAGCCCAACTACCTTTAATAGCATTGAAAAGTTGATTTCAGCAGCTGCCACTAAAATCCAAGATTATTCAGAACACTGTTTAGACTGCACACCTTCAAAAACAAACCTACAGAGAAATCCTTTCTGTTTCCATTTCAGCTTGATTTTTGTTTTGTTTCCCTGCATCTCTTTCCAGCCTCCATTTTCTCTGGCAGAACATTAGACCAAAATTATGTTTTAAATGCATGGGTTAGAGAATTAGTTTTATTCTCACTGCATTATAAAAGATGGCCACAGGGTCATATTTGGAGCAATTATAAAGTTCTGCACTATATTTTTACAGGTGGAAAAAAACACCAAAAACTTTTATCCTTAATGGAAAAGAATTATATCTATATAACTTTTAAAAATATACAAATGGATCATTTTATGTAAATTTACTTTTATATTTTTCAGGTCAAATGTCCTCCAACAAAGCTCCACAGCCTTCACAGATCTTGGCTTCTGAGTGTCAATGTCCAATAAAATAATCTGATAAGAGGAAGTACCTGACTTCAGGACTATTTCATCAGAAGCATGCAATTAAAAATATTTCCTGAGGTAAAGCTGTTATTAAATTAATAGAAAAAGTTTGTAAACATTAAAAACTGGAACTTGAAAAGTACTGAACAAACATACTATGCGTAATGACTGATACAAGCAAGAATCGTCAATGGATGCTAAGATGGTTGGGAAAGTTGAGTGGAAAACAGACTACAGACACACATGACGGCGCGTACACCACAACAGCTCACACTTGGAATTTACTGGTAGCCAGGAGAGCTCTAACTTGGGAGTCACTGTGAAGTAGCTGAGGGACATTTTTTGAAATTTGGCACCAAGTTCTAACATTAAACATGAGCAGGGGGAAAACGAACTGAGAAAATAATTCTGAGATGAATGTAATCATTATGTGCTGCCAACAGACACTATTACAAATAAGAATTAGATGACGATGAATGTAACTGCATTGTACACCTACCATGTGTCAACGAACTTAATGGGAAGGAAAAAATAAAAAATAACAAAAAGCAAATAAAGGAGAAACTGAATGGTGA
The DNA here is from genome assembly GCF_012274545.1 of Fukomys damarensis. Lineage (NCBI taxonomy): Eukaryota > Metazoa > Chordata > Mammalia > Rodentia > Bathyergidae > Fukomys > Fukomys damarensis. The sequence continues at coordinate 8,403,864 of NW_022900943.1, read as the reverse complement.
TGTTTTGCACGACACTAATGCTCAGCTTCGTTGACAGGCAGATGTTTGAGGGCCATACAGGTGTGTTTTTGTGTCTTCCTACATATCTCTGTTAAACTGAGTACACATTCTCATGCTTATCAGGTATTTCTTCAAGACTAAATTGCATTAAAATACACAAGTTTGGTTATACTCGTCATTCCCTGAAGTATCAGTCACAATGGAATAAATTTTAACTTCAAAAAGCATGCGATAACAGAACTAATACGCTTATCTATTATAAGCAAAAAAGAGTAAATAGATGAACAGATAAAGATGTTTTTTACACAATGGAGTACAACTCTGCCATAAAGAAAGACAGGCTTGAGACATTTCCAGCTAAATGTGCACCCCTTGAGACAATACTCTTAAGTGAAATAAATAGAACACAAGTGTAAATATTGCACTGTCTCTCTGGTGTGAGAAACTGAAAGTGCAAATAAGGACAAAAATGTATAATAGATATTGGGAAACGGGAAGAAAATGTTCAAATGGGAAGGGGGACAAGTAATAAAGAATGGGGAAAGGAAGGAAGCAAAAAGGACGAAAAGAACAGAAGGAAAAAATGGAAACAAACCTTTTGTAAATAAGGAGGGGAAGAGGGGTTGAAGAGTGGGGAGAGGCTTGGGGAAAAAAGAAGAATCAAGATGAGTCATGTACAGGTACAAATTCTCTATGGTGAATGTGATCTTTATGCATATCTAAAATGCAACAATAAAATTAACAAAAAAGGTAAACATTACCTAAAGAAGTGGTTAAAACTTTGCTAATGCAATGAATCACATTACATGCTATTTAATTCACTGAATAATTGATGTTAGAGTTATCCTCCCCACTGGCCACATGACTGTGTAGGAGCTCTATTTACATCCACTGTTGTGATATAAAAATCGCTTCTATGCTGGTATGAATTGCATATTTCTTTAATAACCCTATGTCATAAAACCTCTCCTATGAAACAGGCTTATTCTTTCACTTAATGAGAATTACATAACTCGTAACGTTTTGAATTATAACTCTGAAGGAAATGTCCCGGGATGATATATCTCTTAGGCTCTTTTCATTTACTTTCTGATGATTCCTCAGCTTTAAGGCTTCTCATTTAAGTTTTCAGACATTCACCCATCCATACCTTCTAACCCATTTATCGAGAACTCATTAGGTGTTGACATGAAAAAGTCGTCTCGTGTGTCATTGTTGTAACTGAGAAAATGTTTTCGGGGAGAAATTTATTATCACAGAGCAGATAAACACACACTCAGCCCCTCCCCTCCCCTTGTCTCACTGTGTTGACTCCATTCTGTGGTATTGAACATAATCTATTTTGATGGATGGACTGATTTTTTGGTTTTGTTTGTTAAGGTGTTAGATATTATGGTATACAGTTCATACATGTAAATAATAAGTAATAAATGATTGGCTACATAAAAAATGATGTATGGATGTAATTCTATAAACACCAGAGGATTAGAGTTCCCTATAATTAATAGGCTTATGTGAATGTAATATTAAATAAAATCTTTACAGTATTCATTTTAAAAATGATATTTTATACATAATTTTATTTCAAAATGTGTTTTTTCATTATGAAAAAGAAATGTGAGCATTTCAGGGTATATAACTAATTTAATAATTTTTTATTAGCAGTGCACTTTACTAAATTTTGCTTAAGTAGAATTAGGAGTTTGAATTTATATATTTTCTAAGTGCAATTGTTATTTTAGTACTGAATGCTAGATACATTATCCTTAGTTCGACATACATAGTGAAATTTATTTTATTGGAAAGCAATTTCATTGACAGCTTAAATTCTAATAAATTTAAACATGTTAAAGACACCCTTACTGTAAATTTTTTTTTAATTTTTCAGGGTGGTGTCAGCTGTTTGCTGATAAGATTCACATAAGGCAATATTCAACTCTTATTAAGGTATATCTTTTAAATTGTTATGAGTGTTACAAAAGTACATTAAACTACACTGACATTCAAAATATTTAAATTATATTATCAGTATTTTTAGAGAGACCCCTCCTTTATTTCAAAGTAAAATACAACAATTTTTCTTAAAGAAAACATCACCTCATCCACCACTAACTTTTACAAAAAATTTTTTTCTTTGTTCAAATACTACTTTGACCAAATTTTGCTTTTGGCTTAAAGTTACAATTTTATCATTGATCTTGCTAATAGACAAAACATACTTGAGGGCAAAAGGAAATGCTTTGATATGAGATTCGTGGGTAGGTGTTTATAGCCCATAAAGTTAAATATGTGGTTAAAATTCTTCTGAAAATATATATGAATTGCACGAGTGAACTCATAAAGCCTTCACTTGACAGGATAAATGTTCTCTTTGGTCCTTTCTATGTAGGCAAACCTGATTGCCCCCTTCATGTTCCCAAGGCCAACACTACCTTTTACACAGAGAATGATTGCTGAATATTTTTAAATTTCTTATCCTCATCTGCATTTCCTCTTTATTTAGGAAAGAACCTTTTCATTTAATTAGTTCTCTCATAACCAATATTTTTCACAGTGATTCCGTTGACTCAAGTATTCTGACACTGCTTGTGTGGATGGTGAAAAAATGGTGTCTCCGAGGAGCTGTTTGACTACTGCAATAAAAGAGCAATAAACCAAATAACAACACTGCAGCCCACTTCAGTTTATACAGCCAGTCAGCCTTTTATCACTGCAAAACCTTGAAACGGATGTATGAGCTTTGCTGCTATAAACACAGAGTTGTTTCCAGCTTGGAGACGTCAGGTACCAACACTGGATAGAATCTTCGGCAGCCAGAGTGTCAGAAACTGACTGATGGGAAGAAACATACCGTGGCTTGTTTTATGGAGAATATGTTTTATAAACCTCCAGGGACCATTTATCACAAATTCATCCACTCTGCAGCAGATTGCTGCTTTAATGCTGAATACCAGATTTTAGTCGTCTTCAAATTAAAAAAAAAAATGAGGGGGAAAATTCAAGTATTATTTTATTTCACTTCCCTTCATCTTGCTAAGTCTCAGATTTCATCATAGAAAAGCCATTTTAACTAAATTTCTCCCTTAACAAACTAAATATTTTATGACTTGTGGCTAATTCATTAGAAAATTTATATCTACTTACTCTTGTGAGCTGTTTTCAACATTAATATTACCATTTACTTGGTGAGATTGCTGGATGCCAAATTCTTCAGAAAATGAAAAAGAATCTATCAAGGACACATTTCACTAATGGGCACAGGAAAATGCATCCTGTTTCTCATAAAATGAAATGTTCAAATCACCACAGCAAGAATGTTTATAGCCTTGAAAATAAAGGGTCAATAACTATGCCACAGTGATATTTAACGGGAACATAATAGGTGGCAGCCATTAAATAAGAATAATATATCTCACTTTCTTCATTACATATAAAAGTTCACTGTAAGACAAAACTGTAGCTCGTCTGTTTTAGGAAACGGTAGTGTGAATTGAAAATTGGCAATGAACATGATGTCAACAGCTCCCCGAGTTGTAGGTGAATCCAAGCATTTAATATAATCTCTCCCAAGGTAGCCCTTTACTTTTTTATGGCCTGCACTGTCACACAGCGAGAAAACAGACATAAGTTTCACACAGGTGTGTTTGCTTTAATACTCAAACAGTTGGTTTTTGGCTTAAAAAATCATATATCAGGATTTGTGGGAACAAAAACGGTGAAAAAAGACTTTGTCCAGGGGTTAGGAATCATTTTACAACTGAAGCACTTGTGAGTGGAACAGTACTTAGTGATTGTGAGATTTGTATGCCAAAGCCTACTCCACACAATGAAAAATCTCCAGGGCTGTGTGTGTGCGTATGTGTGTGTGTGTGTGTGTGTGTGTACTACAAAATCCAGATGTGTGCCCCAGTGTAAACATTCAGAACTACTGAAGTAACAAGTTAGGAAAGAGCTAAACTATAAGTGTGAAATCACCTGTGTATAGATACTAAATATTTAAGAAGTTGGAGGTTTCAGAGAAAATTTCCTGAAAATCCCAGAGCCTTAATAGTTTCTTCTACTTGCAGTCTTATCTATTTCTTCCTTGTCCTATGTTTCATAAATCTTAGTCTTAAAAATCTAGCCTTTATCAATACTGAAGCAATGCATACATTTTACACTTTTGTATGTATGTACAACTGGGTAATGGTAAGCTAAATCAATGATTACATGCAAGCTCCCAACTCTACCAGTAGTTGGGTCTATTCACTCAAGTTTACCCCTGCTTAAAACAAAATGTGCTGCTTGCATGAATATAGGCCTTGGGTTAACTGGAGCAAACAGAAAACTTCAACAAAAGGTCGGTCATCTTATTAGATGTGTTCCCAGCTCAGCACCATGGTTCTGGCTGAGGTCCGAATGTTACAGTGAGTTCTTCCTCTCTCATGACACAACTGATTCTCTTTTAAATATAATTAGTAATTGGAAAATTTTTATTTCCAGCTGTTAGTTTAAAATATATGAGCAACTAGTATAACAGTGAAGTTATTAAGAATTCCAAACGAAAGCTTCAAAGCAACTGTGCCTTTCAGGAAATCTCCAACTATCACATAAATGAGTTGGGCATTTATTTTCCAGTCCTGAAATGGACTTTCGTAGTGTGAGATGTGCCTGCCTTTTTTCAGACAGAAAGAATTCTAAAGAGTACAGTATAAGACTATTGTAACCAAATAAAGATACATAAGAATATCTCAGTCTAATCACTAAGTTAGCTCATGTGGTTTGACATATTTTATGTGCAATATTAACTGTTAAATATTAAATGACTTAAATTTTATTACAGGCCTGGAGTATCTCACAATTCAGATAGTTTACAAATAAAAAATTTTAACTGATGTGCTACTATCAGGTGTAATTCCAATTTTTAAAGATATCTGAAAACCAAATTTTGTGTTTTCTATTTTTGTTTTCAAACTCCTATTTGCTGTTACTAATTTGTGTTGCTTTACTTATTTTCATAATATGAAAGCAGTACATAAATGAGGTGGCTACTTAGATTGGCATTGATTTAAATTTTTTAAAATTAAAAAAATAAAATTGAAACACTACTGGTTTTCAGCATTAGTCAATTTTCTCTTTAATTTGTTTTTCTCTATCAATTTTTCATTTATTCTTTCTCCTATCCACTGATATTTTCTACTTTTATTTACACCTTTTTTCCTTCATTTATTTAACTAATATGTTTCTTTCTTCTTTACTGAACACTCCTTTAAGTATCTGATTATATAACATTCATATTTTCCAATACAATATTCTACACCTTTCTTATTACCTCATAGCTGTTTCCGTATAATTAAATCTTATGTGTCTTAAGCCAAAACAAGCAATTCCTTCTCTTTATTATTATTATTATAGTAATATAAGTGTGTGCATGTCCAATGCCACTTGGAAATGTATTAGGAATACAGACTTTCAGGTCCCCATGCAGACCCACTAAATCAGAAATTCTAAGAGTAGTACTTAACTAATCTACGTTTCATGGAGATATTCAAACTAAAATTTCAGAACTTCTAGCACAGAATATTATGCTATGGTCACAGATGTCAGAAAGACAGACTCTTCACCTTAATTCTATGATCCTAATCAGTGATTAATTTATGAATGTTCCAGCTTGAATTAAATTGTCTGCTTTAACCAATCACTATTCAGATAAACAGGATAACAGGTTGCGCTGTCCTTGGTGCTGAACGCGCACTATCGATTGGGAGGCGAGAAAGCTCTGGTTTCCTCGCAAGGAAAAATGAATGCAATCTTCCCTTTTGATAGGATGCAAGGTGTGAGGTGAGGGGAGTATTTTCTGTTCTTTTCAAGCAATAGTGTTCACTTATTCTAGGGAATAATTTATTATTATTAATATTAACACACGAATTTTACAAGTTAATGGGATTCAGTTATTTCATACATGCATAGATCATGCATTATCATGCACTGTTTTATTCTTTGTGTGCCTCCTTTCCCTTTTCCAATATATTTTCCAGTGTCTGAAAGTCTCTTTAGTCTATCCTGCTCTATGTATCTATGGTGACTTTTTTCTTTCTAGTCCAAGACTAACATCAGTTATTTTCAAGCTTTCATTGCTTAACATACTTCACTCTGATCTGAACACTTAACCCACTTAACCACCTTTTGTTTGAGACAGGGTCTCACTATATAGTGAGACTGACCTGGAACTCACTATGTAGCCCAGGCTGGTCTCGAACTCACAGTGATCCTCCTGCCTCAGCCTCCCGAGAGCTGGTATTACAGGTGTACGCCACCACGCCTGGTTTGTTTAACCACTTTTAAAAACACAATCTCTATTGTTTTATCACTACAATGTCTTTATGACTGCATTCACGTAAGCTCTCCTGTATGTTTGGTTTCCAGATAAGAATAAATATTTTTGTAGACAGGCACACTGCCCACTGTGTCTTCTATATTTTGCAAAATGCTCTCGACTACACATATGACATATTTAAATAAATTCTTTCAAGGTTACAATTCTGGGAATACTTTCCATTCCAATCAGAACTCCAGTATAATAGATTCAGGTATGATTTTATTTTTAATGTGTATCAAATAAAATCCTAATTATGTCTTGAGGATATACATCTTGTAACTGAATGTTCCAACTTACATTTTGAATCTTAATGTACCATCTAAAAGAATAAGTTAAAGCAGTTCAGAAAGGAAAAAGGGAAAAGGGGAACATGAAAAAAGATAAAATAGAAACAAAGCTTTTGTAAACAGGGAGGGCAAGAAAGTTGAAAATGGAAGGGAAGCAAATTAGAAAAATGAGAATTAATATCATGTACAGGTACAATTTCCATATGATGAATGGGATCGTAATGTATATCTAAATTATAACAATAAATTTAAATAAAAATAAAAAGTTAATTCTGCCTTATTTTCTCAGAATTTAAGTTAATATAAAACTTTCTAAAATTAGCACATGATATATGAAGTGATGATTTTTTAAATCTTGAAAATGGAACCACTATTTGATTGTAGAGACACAACTTCATACCTAGCTTTATTAATAGGAACAAACCACTGAAACTTTCTGTATCAAGCAATGACACTATCAGAACCATTGTTTAGAACAAAACCGGCAAGCGCTGCATGTTTTGAGGCCCTTCCTAGAAGATTCCTAATAATTCCATAATTATTAATAGCATAAAATTTTTCCCATATTTTGTGTCTAATTAAGCATAGAGCAAAGCAGTAAATTTTCAGAAAATAATTACTACGATTACAAGATCTGTATGCTTTCAAATTGGCTAAAAATAAAAATTATATGAGTGTTTTTGGGATAGCAACAATAATCTCAGAATGAATAATTCATATAGAGCTTTAAATCTTGATTCATGCACTCAGTAAAACTACCTGGCCTTTTTTAGCGGGGTGGTACTGGAGATTGAACTCGGGAACTTGCACTTGTGAGGCAGGCGGTGGCGCCACCGAGCCAAATCCCCAGCCCAAAACTATGTGGTCTTTAATTTGTTCTGTAAAACAGGAGACCCTCATCAGCTTGTTGGTGATTTTAATGAGCTTCACTCCCAGAGCACACAGCACAGTGCTTCAGATATAATAAATGCTGGGAGACGAACTACGGTGTCCTCTTCCCGCACCATTCGCTTCTCCATCCCACCCGAGGCGGCATTTCGCGGGTTGCCAGCCTGCGCCGCGAGGCATGCTCCAGGATTGGTCATCGGCTGTTTCCAGAGTCCAAACTGCTATCTTCTCCTACGTGTAACTGCTCCTGAGACCTGGGCACGTCCTCTTTCTCTCTATTCCCAACTCACCGTGACTTCTAAAAATGGACTGAGGGACAACACTTCCAACATCACTTGAATTTATCACTGTTATCAAGACAGTAGAGAGTCTAGCTCCATTTTGTTTTGTTTTGTTAACTTTCTTGGTACATTTAAGGTGTATGATGTAATGACATTTATCGTTGGAGATTTGCACCTTTACATAATCCATCTGGGTTCTTAGTTGTTCTCCATTACCCTCCCTCCCTCCTACCCCTCCCTCCCACCGTATCTACAAAGACTTTGTTTCCACTTTTTCACTTTCTCATATCAATTCCATTTTGTCGTTTGCTGATTGCTTTTAAATCCCATAACTCCCTCCCCTTTCTATCTCACATATGGCCAAGCTGGTAAGAAAACCTAGGTGCGCTTTACTTCAGGGTCAGCTTCAAGTTAACATGACACAAAACTCCTCTCTCATGGGAAAGCATGGCCCCTTGATTTGCTTCCTACCCCTCTCCACCATAAAACCCAGAACAGCTGCCCCTCCTGTGTGTCTCTCCAGCCATTTTCTTCGCTGCTCTGCAGACTGCCCTAGCTTCCCCAGAAAGCCCCACGGTGTGTCGCGGAGGTCCTGCCACTCCTTGATGTGTGCGTGGCGTCATCAGTCTGGACGTTGTAAGCACATTTTGGGTAAGGGCTTTGCCTTCTATAGTGCGTCCACCATAATCATCACTATCTGTGCCATTTAAGCAACAGCTCTTTTAATCCTCCTTGGAAACTCTTCGTGTTCCGATGAATTAATTCAGCATCGTTAAGAAAACCATGGGGGAAAAAAGAAGAAAACTGGGTAAAAGTAAAAAATTCCTCTTTTCAATTAGCGCTCACTGCACAGGTTCGTAAATTAGGGTCATCAGTCCCAAAGTCCTTGGCACTTGATTAGTCTGAATGTACCCAGCAAGAGCACCTGCCACCATTCCAAGTCTTGTATGAAAATGGGAATATAAGAAAAGAAAACCATGAAGTTATCTTTTATTAGCACTGGTCCCACATATAAATCGGTAAGTTTTGGTTTCCAAGTTTTTAATACACATTCTTGAAAATATCTTTTGTTGGTTCATACTATATATATGTAAGCTTCAAAACAACTTCATAAAATATTATCATGACCTACGACTTCTGTGGCTACCCCAAATTTCTCCCTAACTCCCTTAGCAACACAATGGTTTTCTTCTACCTTTAGAGGTGTTACGGAAAATTCTAGTAATTCTGTCTCGCATATATTATCCATGACTTCCAACAAAATGATAGCTTTCTGGATGCAAATCTCTTTACCTGTTTGACACCAGAAAGGCAAATAAAATGAGGATAGAGGATGGGCAATTGAGCACCTCCAATGTGGATAGGTCTTTCTGTCTGAGGAAAATCCTTTCATGAGAACTGTGTTGGGTTAGAAGACAAAAGGAAAAAGATTTCTTTCAACTTGAGCAAGTCTCCCACCCCAACACACACAACCTTTTACTTAGGGGTACTTGCGGCCTGATGCAGGCCTAATCCAGTTCCAGTACTGTTTTAAAATGCGACTTGTAAAGGCTAAACATCATAATGCATTTCAGTGATATCTGTTAAACTATTTCATTTTCCTTACTAAGAAAAAGATATTACTTACTAAATAATCCTCACTATGAAAAAAAAACATTCTTCAATCTTTTTTTTTTCTTTCTTTCTTTAATATCCAACTCCCTAGGCTGAGGTTGAAATCTGGCTCTGTTTACAAGCAAGGCGAAGTGGCATGTGGACACAAACTAGAACTTAATGGATGTTTTTCACATCACAAAACCGCTACGCAGCTTGGCACTGTCTGAAGTGACTGGCAGACTCCACTTAGCAGAGGCCCAGGAATGAAACACCAGGGTGTTGCAGGTCAGCGCACTGGCAGAGGTGCATGGGGAAGCTGCCTGGCTCCACTCCTGCAATTACTCGCTCAGGTTCATGAGCAATAAAATTGAACCAAATAAAAAAAGAAACCATTAAACACTAATGTGCAACACACACTGACCTGAGGAGGGAAGGGAGAGATGATTTTCCATATGCTTATTTTGTGTGTTTTATGTTATGAAATAGGATCTAATTGCATGATTTCATTGCCAAGCATACTGCCCTGTAAGGGGAGCAAGTACATACATTTGCTAAATGCCGAGGTGAGGAGAAAACTGTAATTCCTTCTAAGTTCCCTTGGCTAAAGATATTAAAGGAAAGAAGTCAGTTCTTGAGACTTTCACAAAAAATATCTATTCAATTTGTGGAACATATGCTTTAAATGTTATAAATTGAGTGTTTTATTATTATAAGGAATGTTTATATATGTTATTTCATTTCATCTTAAAAGGATTACATGTTAATCTCAAGGAAATGCATTTTAAATTCATATCTTTTGATGTTTGAAGTATTTAATTCATGAATCTATGAATTTTCTGTTTATCTTTGTGTCCATAAATCAATACTTCAACTCAAAATATCAGAGGATTTTATTGCAGTGATTCATATTACTGTTCTTTATTTCACAAGTGTACCTCTATCCATACACAAATATATCACCATGTGCAAAAAGAAAATAAATTTAGTATTTTAACCAGGAAATACAGTAATATAACTTTCATAGAATGAAACGCAAAGTTATTTGTAAGATATAGCCTACCACATATAACTGAAAATTTTAAGATGAGCAAAATAGAAAATCAGATTATCAATAATTGGATCATTTTAATACATTGTTAGATTCAATGGACATTCCATTCATTTTACCTTGAGGCAATTATTTTACATAATCATTGTGTTGTTAAACGTTTTCTTTTCTAACAACATATTCCAATCCTATCTATAAACATATCGATTGTAAAATTAATACTCAGAAAATTATTTCTAAAAATGAGAATTAAATTACAATATAGTCTTTCACAATTTGTCTTGAAATATTAATGAAAATTCTTCTGATATAATACATTTGATCAAAATCAACTTGCAGTTATAATGACACATTTTACTTAATAAACACAGCTGCTTTGTACTAAGAATAGCCTCCTCCTGCCAATCCCTGGCAATTCTGCATCAGCTCATGCTGTATTATAAAAGGGCATGAATTTTTTATTAGTTCACTGAAAGGATTTGAAATATGGTCTTCTACTTACTATCCAGTCATTGCTTGGCTTTAATTACTATGCAAGATTTAAAGAAAAGTAAACAGAATAAATCTGAAATATATTAATTAAAGTCAGAGTACTTTATATTTAAACTTAGTCATTTCACAACACGTGAAATGGCTTTATAATTATAAATGATTTTTTGTAGAATTTTTTGACTCATGCCTGGGAAATGTTGCCCTACTACTAGAATTGAGACTGTTTTAGTGTATAAGCATTCCTTATTTATCTTTTTCTTAGAGTTTTAATAATACTGGTAACATGTACTCTTTAGCTAATTATTGTGAACTGATCGATATTTACAAAATCTTTTATTTTTTAGCCAACACTGTAGAGCAAAGGCATACGTCAAAAGACAGTCTCTCCAACTTAACCTTTAGACAAGTGACTAAAGTAATTTAATGTAACATTATGTGATTTAAGGAGCTCCATATGGAAGCCAACCTCCCAATAAACTGAACAAACGGAAACATTCTAATGAGTATTTTCCAGCATTGAAAACTATGGTTACAAAATTTGTGTGTGAGGCAACACTAGAACACTGGCTTTCTTAACTCCTATAGATGGGGGAGTTCAAAAATATATTTTCACGTCCACAAATACATATTCCTGTCTATCAGCACCATTGGAAAATAATTTCAGATAATCGGTTATATTTAAACATTTTTTTTTTTAACACAAGGTGGGCCTAGTTCCTTAGAAGTCAGACATTGCTGGCCGGGGATTTAGCTCAGAGGTTTGGTGGCCTGCCTTGCAAGCAAGGACCCGAGTTCAATCCCCGGTGCCAAAAAAAAAAAAAAAAAAAAAAAAAAAGAAAAAGTCAGACATTGGAACCATGCAGAACCTCAAGGTGTGGCAAATATTACACCAGAAGTTAGGGCTGGCTCGCTCTAGGGCCAAGAGCCACTAATATATTGCTGCCAACAACCTTGTACTTTTGGAATAAATTATGGCTGCATAAAACCACATTGTAACATACGTATCAGCTGAAATATATAGCACAAGGCTTGAACCTTAGCTCAGAGTTATGTCTACTTCCAGTGACACTGGGATAATCAGCTTTGGAAAGGAAAAAGCCCATCAGATGTGATTGAAAACAGGGGAGGTAGACAAATCATAAAGAAAACTTCTACCTGAGAACACCTATCTCCGTCTCTGTCCAGTACTTCAAATATGTTTCTCAAACTGCTTCCTCTGAAGACATGTTACCAATCTCATTCACTTTAGAAGTAACTTTACCCAGAAAAACTATTGTGTACAGGGGAAAATAATCATTCCTCCCAACTTTGTAAGTATGCTCTTCCCATATATATGGTAACTGAAATAAGCACATCTTTCTAATGTTATAATATGTTATGTGTCTTTATGATCTTATAAATATATCTTTAAAGTAACTGTGCTTGTCTCAAAAACAAAATTCTGAGAATAAATTTGTCACAGGGACAGAGTTTCACAAAGTGGGTTAAAACTGTACTTTGGGGAAAGGGTTATACAAATGCAATGACAAAAAAAAAAAAGAATCCTTTAAACAGAAACAAAAATAACACAAAAGCTATTCAGTGTTTTTGTGTAATAGAAAGTCTTTACTTTTGCTTTTAACAGTGTACTTACACACACTTTTAAATGGCAAGATGATATAAATGCCTCCCAATAATAAGATAATTTTTCTCAATGATTTTTGTTTCTGAACACAAAGGACCCATCACCCTGCAATTATGACAGAACCAACAGTTAAAAGACTTTGAATTAAGAGCCCTTTACTTCTGAATGCTCATGAGTCAATCATTTGAAAAGAATCACCAACAACAAACATGTGATGTGATGACACCCTCCCCTTACACACCATCATTCCGTCCTGCAGAACAAACACAGGCTAGAAATCCTCATTTTGAAAAGCACGTTTCCTTCTCAGCTGACCAAATATAGCTTAGAAAGGGGAAGTAATTCCCAAAGACATGAGCATATTCCACTTGAGGGCTAACCTTTCTAGAGTTCATACACAAGATACTTTTCATCTAGTTCTCTAAGAAAGTAGGAAACTGCTCCTCAAAAATATAACCGTATTTCAGGACTCAAATTCTACGTGGTACCATGTGGAGAAACAAACACATAAGTAAAACAGTATGAAATGTTTACTGGTTCGAGAAATAGCTGCCTTGATTTTTCCTTACCTGTTATAGACTTTAAGATTTATACATTAAAGAGAGAAATGTCAAGAAACTGAATTGCAGTAGGGGTATATTTTACTGTTTCATTTTAAACACAGGGATTTGATGATCAAGAGCGAATTCCTGTAAGTATTAGTTTCCACAGACTCCTTCCTACTGGGCCTGCAAATGGTGTCTGACCATCAGCTGATGTCAGAGGTGCTTCAAGGGCTTGGCCTAGAGGTTAAGGACTGAACAGTAGAAAGTGTGCAGAGGCACCCAGCCCTGCCGGCTGGGAGATGGCACAGTCCACCGTGGAGGTAAAAAGTGCGAGATGCATAAGTAGAATTACACTTTCACTTGACAGCTACTACTTTTAGATATTTTTAACATAACTCACAAAAAAGGCTGTCTACACTATACACATGAGCCTCAATAAAGTCTGGGTTATGGCTAATGAATTCAGTTGATTACAGCTCTGAGCTCATAAACATAAAGCTTATTTTAATCCCTGGTTTGCTCATTTTATTTTGAACCAGGTATATTGCTCTTTCAGAGCACACAACTTTAACTTGTCAACTGTTCAAGAGGAAACTGTACATGCAGATCAACAAAGGCTTGAATGAAGTGGTGTAAATCAGTCAGTGAATGTTGAAAATAAAGAAATCAAAAATAGTTCAGCTGAGGGAACGTCTCTTCCAGGTTTCTGTGATCTCTTCCATTTTTTGACAGTGAAACATTTGCATTTATCTTCTCTTTTCCCATATTAAATTAAATTTATTTCTATATTTGAGTTTTTTCTTCACTAGTAAACATGCCATGAGACACAAGTCCCAGAAGAAACTCTTAAAAAGAGATCCTTTGTCTATTCAGAACATTGTGAGATTCATCTTAAAAAATAAATTAATCTTTGCTTAGTAGCATATCTAAGTTATGAAAAAAGTAATAGTTTTATTATATTTTCACCCAATAGAAGTTCATCAACTCATTTATAGTGACTGAACACTACCACTACTGGCTTTATTCTACCAATAACCAATAGGCCTTGGGGATTACATTACTATGCCAATGAAGGACACTGGCTTTGTTTGATTTTTGAGGCAGTCTTGCTATGTAGTCCAGGCTGGCTTTGAACTCTTAGGGATCTTCCTTACTCAGCCTCCCAGGTGCTGGAATTACAGGCAAGTGTCACCATGCCCAATTCTTATCACTGAAGAATTGCTATTGCATGGCATGGCACACGCCTGTAATCCCAGCACTTGGGAGGCTGAGGCAGGAGGATCACTGTGAGTTTGAGACCAGCCTGGGCAACTATCACCTGTGTACATGGATATTTACTTTGTATTCTGTATAGCAAAACCTTTGCAATAGGCTTTTCTTAGCCTAAGATGGATGTTGCATGTATACTGCAGCCTTGATGTGTGAACTCTCAACACAGTGATCATGTTTGCAAGATGGAGGCAATAGTTATAGACATCAAATTGGTTTGCCTGCAAAGAGAGGTAGGAAGTGACAAGATAACACAAAACATTTTTTTAAATCTCATTGATTTTTAGTTTATTGCTCTTTGGCTTTAGCTAAGTCACATGGAAACCCTTGTTCAAAGAAGTCTGGGAAATATATTTATTTTATTTCAGACACTGGCATGCGGAACAAACTTGCAGTTTGTTACTTAGATAGAAGGAGAAAATGGATATTGTGTAAATAGCTGATACTAACTGCCAGGATTCACTGAATCACAAACTGGAAAGAATTTCATGTCTTTCTGGAACAGGAAACATTTATATGGGTCATTCAATCTTATAAATGAAGCCTAGTAGATCAAACATAACAGATAATCCATAAATGTTACATTAATCCCTAGCAAGCGGTACATATAACTGAATATTCTGCACATTGTGGGACAGCGCCAGCGGGACAGATAGATACCTACATGGTGAAACTGGAAAGTTACCCACTCCAAATGATCATCTCCAAATGCTGGAAATGTTAGCCACATCTTGAGAAGCACAAGCAGACCACGTGTGTTCAGCACTGTTCAGACATTTCTGGTCGCCTGACCTGATAAATGCTCAGCAAAGGATGTGATCTTCTACTGAGTTTGCTGAGCGTCGTTCACTAACCCTTCAGCCTAACAGGCTTCTGCATCAGATGGGACTTAAAAAAAATAAGCTAACAAATCAATTTCCCTTTTCTTATGTACCGTAAGCATACCTTAGCTGAATATTTACTGTAGATAACTATATTATTTCTACTAGTAGAAAAGTCTTTAATCACAAATTGACCTCAGATTAATGCATAGCATGGAATAATAATCATTGTTACTGAGGACCTTTTTACTCACTATTGGATATGGTGCAAGAATCTCATTTTATTTATTTATGTATTTATTTTTGTACTGGGGATTGAACTCGGGTCCTTGCGCTTGCAATGCAGGCCACCGAACCGCTGAGCTAAATCCCCAGCCCAAGAATCTCATTTTATTTATTTATGTATTTATTTTTGTACTGGGGATTGAACTCGGGTCCTTGCGCTTGCAATGCAGGCCACCGAACCGCTGAGCTAAATCCCCAGCCCAAGAATCTCATTTTTATGCTGTTGCAGAATTTTAGTGCCAGATTCGGGGCTTAAATAGATATGTGAAGGCATTACTATGCTCTGGAGTCTCTTTAGTACATGTTCAGATGCAACAGCATTACATAATAGGAATTTTTCTAGAAAGCACTTTTGAACTATAAATAGAAAAATAATCCCATTCCTTCCTGGCACATACTTTGTAAAAAAGAAATTCATCTACTAATAGGATATTTAGGGTGCCTTTTATGGTTTGGATTTTAAATGTCCTCTAAAGGCATATTCTAAAGTCCTGGTCCCCAGCTCTAGCCTCCCCTGGGAGATGACAGGACCTTTGGGGTGCTGAGTGGAGTAGAAGGCAGTTAGGATCCCGAGGTCCCTGTGGAAAGGGTGACAGGGATACCAGTCAGTCCTATCTCTCTGCTCTGTTTTCCAGCCACCATGAATGGAGCAGCTCTACTATACTGTGTGCTCCCTACCGTGAGCCACCCCTTCACAGGCTGAAAACTGACAGAGCCAACCCGTCATGGGTTAAAACCTACAATCCTTACATCAAAATAAGACCTTTCTTCTTTGCGAACTGATTTTATCACGCATTTTGCCACAGCGACAGAAAGCCAACCAGCACAGTGCACGCCTCTCTTCAGCACGTTTTTCTAATAACTACACAATATTAAGAGTTATTCTCTGCCAATAGCTAAAAACCTAACTAATACTTGTAGATTCATAAATACCTGTTGAATTTTGAAATGTAGAAGGGAAGAATGCACAACAGAGGAAATAGGAATGTCAGACTGTCTTATTTTAGTCAAGAGATGAATGCTGGCATTTATTTTTTGCCTCTATAGCCTATGTCCCTATGTCCATAGCCCTGTAAGAAAAACCATATGCTACTTAGTTGTGATGGTATTTTAATAGAAATACAGTTTCATGTTAATTTTATGTAAAATATTTCTCTAAGTTTGCAATCATTCATGAGCTAACAACATATTGACAACTGTGAAAATTCAGAATAATACGAAGTGATACTGAGGTATAGTTGTAGCAGTAGCCATAGATGGCAAAGCATTTCATGAGCCTCTGAAAATGATAATCTTAAGCATTCCCACAGCTTCAACTGGGGAGGTAAACAAAATTCAAACGGGATTACTTAACCAAGTTTAAAGTTGGGCAGAGCCTGGTGAATAAGAGGAACTCACACATTAATCGACTGCAAATTAGCACATATTTAAAACGATGTGTCCTTTTAAATCTAAAACATCTTTTATTCTCTGTGCAGAAGTTGCTCCCCGCTCCTAAGAATAAGTAGACCTTCACTATCAATCAAACTCAGAAGTAGGTACTCTCTGCCACACAGCTATTAAATGGAGAAATGTACATTCTCTACTTCATCCATCAGGCATACTGATGTATTTTCCTCTATGGCATCAATCACTACAGGAGCTTAAGTACTTGAAAATGGGAACTCACGGGGCTCAGCCACCTCCAACGCGGGCTCAGCTGTTCTGTGAAAGCCTAGAAAAGCGAAACAACTGCAAGTCCTAAAAATATGGCTTAGATTCTCATCCTAAGTCACTGACCGTGAGGTGTTTCTGGCTACCGGCAGCATACAGAGTATCTGAATAACTTACCCTAATCCTAAAGACAAAGGTAAGAGGGGTAGCACTGAGATTCTCACTAGTGATTTCCAGAATGTGAACAAAACCAGGCATCTTTTGCCACTAGATTAGCTCTAAGCCACATCTGTAGGGCACCAGAAGTGGGCACTCCAGGAGAAACGTAATGTCACAGACAGAAGGCAGCAGCATAATTACACAGGAACCACATGGGAGAGAAGCACAGTAACTCAATGAAGAAATGCAAATGATCTTCAGGACACTGGTAATATGAGTCAAGATTTTGGTAGCAATCAGCTGTGAATGAATAACCGGTAATTTGCACAGGATAGTCATATTTCTGCTTCTGAACATTTCCCACAAGCATTTTATGTATGAAAACCTTAAGGAAAGTCTCAATTTTGTGGTTTATGTTCTACTTTTATCAAGAAAAGTATTAATGATATCAATTTAAAGGCATTTGTTCTTATCAACATATATTCTGTATATTACTCAGATTTACAGAGTTGTTGTACTAAACAGCATATAAAAACTCTCCTGCAGTTCCTAATTCTTAGTCATGTTTCATTAATTAGTAGTTGACTACATTCAATGTTGTGTCAGGCACCCCAGTAATGTATCTACCTGTGTGGCTTACAACCTTTCATCCACAGACTCTGGTTTCAGGCACTGGCTTTGATGAAGGCTTAGCTTTTGACCGAAAGCAAAAGAGGATGGGGACAGCTTGGAAAGTGAAATAAGTTTAAATCTGTTGTAGATCTTAATCTCCCTTTAACAAAGGAGAGGGACTGTATTGTAGGAAACAGGTTATGGGACTAATTTCAGCAGAAACTATGCATAATTTGGAAAACGTACTCATCGCTTTCTTATAGTGAGGACAAAACACTCGTAACTTAGGAGGACAAATGTATTTTGACTCCAGTTTTATAGGTTTGTTAGTCCATGTGTAGTTAGTTGAGCGAGGAGAGCTGCTAAAGCCACAGAAGCCATGAAGCAGAGCAAGAATGGAGGAACTCAGGATGAGAATCCACCCTTCAAGGTCATGCTTCTAGTAACCTGCCTCTTTTAACCAGGCCCACTTCCTAAGGGCCCGCTTTGCAACGAACTCCTCAATGGATGGATTCTCTGATGAGGACAATAACCACACGAGCCATTCACTTTCCGAAAGTTCAACCTCTACACCCATGAGACTTCTGGGGACAGTTTAGGTCTAAATCATTACATGCAAGAACCAGACAACTAGTGCATCTTGGAACTGCAGAGAAAATCAGCCAAAGACTGTAAGAAGAGTTGAGGGGCCTCTGGGTCATGGACCTACCAATAACTTCACAGCCACTCCAGAAAAGGACCTCTCTTCGATAGAATGGCTCCAGTTTCAAAGTGTGAATCGGGTGATCTAGGAAGGACATGTTTACTTTTCTGTTCTTTGTGTGTTTCACACGAATCATCACTCTTTGCTCTCTGTTGTATTTGGGGCAAACAATGGACTAAATTTTTAAAAATAAAAATAGTCAATTGACCTATTAAAAGTTTTACCAAGTTAGGAAAGGAAACCCAATGGCTCATGTAACAGTCCTTTGCTCCCCGTGAGCTCTCTCCTGTCATTCTTCAAAACTGTTTGCTCTGCTTTATTTCATTTCACACCCTCATCGTCCCTTGAAGCTTAGTGTTTTGAGTATTTCCAAGCATTTTCTCTCCCTGGAGAGATTAATGAGGATGGATGGGGTGGATCCCATCAGTAAAACTCCCAGAACAATGAAATGTAAGAGTAGCACACAGGAAAGAAGAGAAAGCCAACCCAAAGGATTGGATTTTCTAATTATAAATGCCAATGCCAAGCTACTCCTCACAGTAACCAATTGGTAATCAATTCCATATGATATTTATTATAGTTTTCTATCTTAAACATTGTTCATTATCCACAAATGTCTAGGGCTAACCTGTTTACTGAGAAAATAAATCTTAATTTGTATATCCCTGAAGTAGAGCCTGACGTGAGGCTCTTGGTGAATGTGGATTATTTAGAAGTTAATATGAGAAAGTAGAAATGAAGGAGTAGGGCAGAATGAAAGCAAATAAAATTGTGCCTCACTGATGTAAGCAACTGGAAATCAGTCTTCCTGGAGTCTCTCTGAAGAGTTCTGTAGAAGCCACCCCAGAAATATCACACCAACATCCAGGGAGTTTATTTTTCTCCTCTAAGCTTAAAGTGTCAGGGCGCCATCCTATGTGCATGCACGCACACACACATTTCAAGGCCCAGACTCTGGCTTTGATGAAAGTCTATAACACAAAATCAAAAATATCTCATGGAATAAACTGCTGGCAGGATACAGCAATATGCACAGGACAGTATGTTGCAGATTCCGTAAAGTGTGTGACAGACACACATCTGCCAAAGGTGGCCAGATATGAGGTTTATCCCCAGCTCTCCCTCCGGACTACTCCACATAACATTGCCCAGTGTGGTGCACTTTCTGTGGATTCACTCACTCTGGCATTAGTTCTCTTTTAATTTCCCCAAAACATTTCTAAACTTGCCTTTCATAAAGCAAAGGGTTACTCTACAGACTTTCACACTACAGACTTTCACATACGCTCTGTGATTAAAATTACACGTTTACCAGCACAACTCATTCCCCTTGTTCTAGGGCATGAATGCTTGTGGTTCCCAGGACTCTCACACTGAAATCCAAGCCCTGCGGGGACATTATATTGACCAGGGAGTCTTTTCAAGATATCCTGGGGTAGCCTGGGATTTAGCTCAGTGGTTCTGGCGCCTGCTTCGCAAATCCAAGGGCCCCAGTTTGATCCCTGGCTGCAAAAAAATAATAATCAAAATAAAAGATGTCATGGGGGAGAAAGAAGTATTTGTAAATGGCATAAAATTTTTATAAAGGGGCCCCTGAAAAATTTCCTTCCCATTTCACTTTGTATAGCATAAATACAATAAAATTTATGCGGGATACTTATAGATAGTAAAATGTTTACAACAGTGGTTAATTCACATACTCATAGGTTCCCATGGCTATTTTTGTTGTTTCTGTAGCAAGACCCCTCTAAGATTTACTCCTTTAGCCTGAACCTCAAATATGATTTAATATTTTCTCTTGTCAAGTTCCTTAGCTATGGCTTCCCATCTCCATCCATTTAGAATCCCATAAGGCATCCTATTTAAATTCTTTCCAGTAGGGCCAGGGATTTAGCTCAGCGGTTCGGTGGCCTGCCTCACAAGCGCAAGGACCCAAGTTCGATCTCCGGTACCACACACACACACACACACACACACACACAAAAATCTTTACAGTAGCAATTCTAGATTGACTAATCCACCTTTCTTCCCTCCAAATAATATCCGGGTGAAAGAGCCACTACCAATTCACAGCAGGTGACTTCCAAAGAGAGGGAAGTTGCTATGTAATATTCCCACTTTAGACAAATAGTAGGAGCCTGACAGAGCCAGGTGATGAACAGCACAGGACTAGGCATCCCCACCTTCTCCCCACAGAGAACGGAAACTACTCTGGTCATGCACTGAGTCATGCGCCTTCTCCACAGGTACAATCCAGATTCTTGGGATTCAAGTTGCTGTCTGCTATGGCTACTACTATTACCACCCTAAAGGCAGAGCTTATGGCAACCAATTGTCCAGTAGTACAGTTATTTATGACTGGAGCAGAGCACAAGAATTTGGGTGAGAGGCAGTGTCTGTCCCTCCTGTTGGCTATGTCCCCAGAAACGCACAGTGACCCCTAACAATGCCTCTGTACGGAGAATCACAGGAGCCGATCTGCTGTGTTATATCCCGTTCGGCTTGCTCAAGGGAGTGATAAAGTAGTAGGAAGCAGCAGATCCCCTCAGGGGCCAAAAAGCAGTAGTTAGCAATGTAAAAGTGGGAAAGAAGATCACTTCTGAGCATAACTGGGACATTTTCAGGAACTGAGAAACCTAGAAAGCTGAAAGTTTTATGCTTATGCTTACAATGATTCAAGTAATAAGTGGATAAATTCTCTTTAATTTTTAATGTAAAAGGTAATCTTTGGGGCCAGGAATTTAGCTCAGTGGTTCAGTGCCTACCTCACAAGCACAAGGACCGGAGTTCGAACCCCGGTACCAAAAACAAAAAACAACGAAAAGGTAATAATTGTACATAATAATTCATGTGCGAAATAAAATGATTTGAAAATAAAAAGGAAACAATCTTCTCACCCTTGCACTGTATCCCTAAAAGACACTGTTGTAATTCTTTGTTAACCATATAGGCATGAATGTACCCTCTCCTATAAAACACACACACACACACACACACTTTCCTTTTAATTGGGCTTTTTACCTTTATCTTTCACTGCATTTTCGTATTCTTTCTATAATGGCACATATAAATACAAATCCCTCTGCATAAGGACTCAATATTAACTTCATAGTAGAGATGTTGCTGATGTTTTTAAATCTTAAATGACTCCATTAATGCTATTTCAATAGTTTTATTGCTCACTTGCAGAGGTGCATTTTTTTATCAGATGTATAGAGCTGCTGAGTCAAGAGAGGATACATTTCACATTTCGGTAAGTATTTTCACATTTCTGGTAGACTGCCGCTCCTGTTGGTCCTACAAGTATTTCTGCTTAATAGGCCTTTTATTATCTTTTTGTGGGGAAGTAGTATGGGAAACATGGGAAATATCAGTTTCGTTTTTTTAAGGAAATTGGTATTTATTTTAATTGACTTTATTGGTGCACTTTAGATAGAAATAATGATCACATTCATCATAGGGAATCTGTACCTGTACGCGATGTATCTGGATTCTTGTCTCTCTCCCCATCCCCTCAGCTCCTTCCCCTCCTTATTTACAAGAACTTTGTTCATTTTTCCATGTTTTTACTTTCCCACTCCCTTCTCCACCGTTCCCCTTCCCATTTGAACGTGTTTTTGCTATTTCCCAATATCTGTTAAACATTTTTTACCTTATTCTTTTGGTTTCCCCTATCACAGAAATAATGTGATATTTAAACGTGTGTCGGATGTATCACTTAAGTGTCGTCTCAAGGTGCACCCATCTACCTAGAAATTCTGAAATGTATCCTTCTCTATGGAAGGGTAATGATCCACTGCATAAAAAACCCACGTCTGCTCTATTCATTCATCAACTCAATGGCATTTGGACTGTTTCCAAGACTTAGCTATTTCAAATTGTCTACGATTGACACAAGTGTGCATAAATCATTGTGGCATGATGCTTTTTATTCTTTTGTGAAGATCTCAAAGGGAATAGCTGGGTCAAATGGAACCTATTCTTTGTTTTGTTGTTGTTGTTTTTTGTTTTGTTTTGTTTTTGAGAAATCTCCATACTGATATCCACAGAGGTTACACCAGTCTGCACTCCCATCAACAATGGAGAAGAGTTCCTTTTTCCCCACAGCCCTGTCAGCATTTGTTATTGCTTGATTTCTTATAGCAGCCATTCTTTCTGGAGTCAAGCAGAATCTCAGCATTGAGTGGCCAGTGGCATTAAAAATATTTTGTATAGTTATTTGCCTTTTGTACTTCATCTGAGAAATGTCTATTCATCTCAGATGCCCATTTTTTATTAAGTCATTAAATTTGAAGGGTCTAATTTTTTTTAGTTCTTTGTATATTCTAGGTACTAGTCCTTTGACTGAGAAACAGCTGTCAATGTTTTTTTTTTTTTTTTCCATTCTGTGAGCTGTCTCTGCACTCAGTTGGTAGTATCTTTTGCTGCGCAAAAGCTTTTTAATGAGATGAGATTCCAATTATTGATTCTTTGTGATATGACCAGGGTTTTGTTCAGTCTTTGCCTATACCTGTCTTTAAGTATTCTACCTCTTCTCTCCTCCAGCAGATTTAGGGTTTCTGTTTTAATACATAGATCTTCCATCCTTTTTAATTTTAGCTCAGTGCATGGTGAGAGATATGGGTCCAGTTTTAGTCTTTGACATGTGTAAAGCCAGTTTGGCCAGCACCATTTATCAAAAAGGCTTTCTTCCAGTGAAAGCATTCAGTCCCTTTGTCAAAAAACATAGGGTTTTCCAGTGTGCCTGGAGTTGTCTCTTCTAATCTGTGCTATTGATCCTTGGGTCTGGTTTGGGGTTTTTGTTGTTGTTGTTTTCTTTTTTTTTTTCCAGTACCATACAATTTTTTTTACTCACAGCAGCTCTGTAGAGTAACTTCAGCCAGGGATTGTGCTGCCGCCTGCTTTGCCTTTGCTGCCCAGAATTGCCGTTGCTATTACAGATCTCTTCTAGTTCCAAATGAATTTTATGGTTGTTTTTTTATAACTCTGTGAGTTATGCTATTGACATTTTTACTGAGTTGCATTAGATCTGTACAATTTGGGGAGTATGGCCATTTTCACATATTGGTTCTTCCTACCTACGAACAAGGGATATCTTTCCATTTTCTGAAATCCTCTTCCATTTCCTTTTTCAGAGTTGTAGTTTTTTATTTCCTTCATTAGATTGATTCTTAAGTTTTTCCCGTTTTTGATGCTATTGTGAGGGGTTGTTTCCCTAATTCCTCTCTTGGTGGTTTTGTTATTTCTGTACAGGAATGCTACTGATTTTGAATGTTAAATTTGTATCCTATGACATTACTGACTTTGGTTATTGAATCTTTTTAATTATTAAGTTTTTGTTAGAGCTTTTGGGATCTTCCAGGTAGAGTTCAGTTTTATATGAGTTATCTATCCTATTTCCATACAACAGTCGTCTAAAAATTCAATTTCTCATTTACCTGCTCTCATGAAAATGCCCATCTCAACCATATTTGACAAATTCTTTCTAACGATCCAGACTTTTTCATGTCTAGCTCAACACTTCCTATATGAAGGTGAGCTCTATTTGTAATGTTTACACTGTAACATCCTTCCTCACATACACTGGCTCTGAGAATAGTATCTTCTTTTTTCTCAGTGTTGAATCTTATGGACCTTCAACTGTAAGAAGAAAATATACGGCATGGAAACTATAAATAGTGCTCACAGTCATTTCAATTTGCAAACTTATTTTCAAAATTGTTTAACTCCGTCTGTGACTGCAAAATGCATTTAATAACTTCCAGAGTAATATTTCATTCCTTTGTCTTGTTTATTTCAATAATCCTTTTCATTTCTTCTGATCATTGAATTTTATTTTTTGCCTTTATCCTTTATAATCAGAATAGTGTCAGACATTTGAGAAAAATAGGATTCCAGGATGATATATTAGTTGACCAATGCTATTAAAAGATATATAGATAGATAGATAGATAGATAGATAGATTTTAAAAGACAAGTAGCAGATTTTTGCATTTCTAACAACAATGGTTTCTAAAATTTAGAAGCAACCGTAGTAAAGTCAGTGATTACACTTTACACTGCTGCCCATTTCCACTGCCTTCTATCAGGAAACTGATATATTTGGATGACTTATATACAGTGTTTATAAAGGGTAAATAAAACTCTTTAAACTGTATCAAAATACTTTATCAGTTGGGCATGGTGGCGCACGCCTGTAATCTCAGCACTGGGGAGGCTGAGGCAGGAGGATCGCTATGAGTTCGAGACCAACCTGAGCTTCATAGTGAGTTCCAAGTCAGTCTCAAATACATAGTGAGACCCTGTCTCAAAAAAAAAAAAAAAACTTTATAACTGCATACTTAAATGTCTGAAAATTACCTGGTTCCAAGTCACAATGTTTTATCTACTTTTACACAGGTAAAATGATGTCCCACATATCTGACAAAGAAAAATATTTTCAGGAAAAGAAAAACTCATCAGTTATAGTTACAAGAAATAAAATTAGCAAAGCATTCTACATAAAAGAGGAACGGCTTACTACACTTAGTCTGAATGATATCAGCAGGCCAGGGAATGTTACCTATTATACAATTTTCGTCTACCCATCCGATGTGTTTGACAGTTGACTGGGGATATTCCTTTGCAGTTCTGGGATAAAAGCCAAGCTATTAGGAGGAGTTTGATTTTTGCAATCTAAGCATCCCTTTGCCCATCTCCAAAAATACTTTCAATCAAGTAGGATTAGGGTGATTCTGTCTCCTGCAAGGGAAGCATGCCAATTATCTTAATTACCAGCCTTGAAAAAGTACTTTTTCCTATATACACACAAATCCTTTTCATTAATGCAAAATAAGTGAGCACCAACACTTGGAATATTCTGTTAACTTTGGAAATTAAAAAAAAAAAAGATTTCTAGACGAGCACATACACACAGAATCAACAAACATACAGCTGAAGCATCGAGATAAACACTAAGAAACTAGAGTCTTGTGCTTCTGAAGCTCCCTCACTATAGAGACACTATAATGTCTGAATGCTATGAAAATATTAAATCAATAGATATGATTAAATGAGAATTTTATTTCAGACAGAAGGGAAGAAAGAGCAAAGCCTACGAAGAAAAAATAATTTATATCAGTGAAGCCAAAACTGTTGTTCAACAAAATGTATTTTTGCATGTGCAAAAAAGAAACAGAATTGACAATTCAAAATTATGTATGTGATATGATTTTCATAAAAATTTTATTTCATATGAGACAGTTGTATTTGTATACATTTATGGAATATAGTATGACGGGTAAATGAAGAATGCACAATTAATAATGGTCAAATAAGGATGAGGGGCAAACGTTTAGAAAAAAACATGGAAGAAAATTTATTAAACTTGGTTATAATAAATATGCAAATGATGTTTTGCTATTACACTGTATATTTTTGACACACTCTATATATTCTGCAGGGAACATGTACTGTTTATATGACTGAATGGTAAACAAACAGACAATACTCAGCATCATACGAAGATACTTTCTAAGAAAAAAAAAAAAAGCCTACAGTAGTTACCAGTCCTAATTACTTATGTTTCATCTTAATTTTAGTCACAAGACTCAAATCTTTTCTATTTTAACAAAACCCTAAAATCTCATGAAAATACATTTTGTTTGATGACTATTTGTATGAAATTTTGAATTTTAACAGGAATTTAGAAACAGCGTGACAACAGATGTGGACCGCTACATACATTAAAACAAAAATAAGAGCTTAGTTTAGTAAATTTAGAAACTTACTGCAGAAAGATTGATATAAAAATAGTAAAAATAGATCAACTAATTTTAAACAACAGATCAATTTGCTATCAAGTACAATAAATAAAAGTGAATAATTAGTAACGGTATAAATGTCGAAAAAGTAAAAGGAAATGGAGAAGTACAATAATGTGTCCCTCTTCATCACTGGTGGGCTTGTGGAGTCAAAGATGTGCCTGGCGACAATATTCCTGTTTACAACAGCAACCGGTGTCTGTATTCCCCCAGCGCTCTTGCGCGGTGCCAACCACTGGGCTTTCAGTGCTGGCTTATTTCATGACTTCCAAATGAGTCCCATAGTAACATGATCACACCGTCCAATCTTCCACAGAAAAAGCATCATGACTCAAGGCAGCTAGGGTGAATGCACCTTTAATTCAGTTTCCTCTAACTGTAATCACATCATAGCTTGCAATATTAAGGGCCTCTTGATTGGGAGAAATGCAATTCCATCCGATTAGCGGAGTAACAGTGGATTTCTACAAAGAAAACCCTAGTTTCCAGAATCTGGCTTCTACCACTCTTTCTTTCTGTTGCTCTTTTCAAAGCATATGCTACCTTTGAAAAGATATAAAAAGTAAAATTTACGCACAACTTGATAGTAATTAGAAGATCAGCAGAAAGTGAATACCTATCCTACACACACGATATTCCTTCTCTCTCTGCCTGTCTCTGTCCCTCTTTTCTCACTCTGTTTCCCTGGCTACCGTCTTCCTTCTCTCTTTCCATTCCCCTGCCTCTAAGTGTTGTCTCTGCCCTCCTCCAAACCCGGGCTGCACAACCCAGAAAAATGTGAAGCTGACGTAAGATCCTGTTTGACTGCTGCCCTGATTGTTGTCTTCAAACACTTGAATATTTACAACTTCATTGCTTTAAAAGTTAGGGGTTGTTTCCTTGGTTCAAATCCTCAGAGAAAGAGAGAGAGCGATCAGATGGGTTCAGCCTGGAGGAGACCTTTATCCTCAGACGTTCACCTGCTTGCTTCACTGAAGGCAGGCAGTGGGCCAGCAGCTGCTGAAGAGCCACAGGGAGTCCACTTCCAAAGGAAAGACACAGTTTGAAAGATAAGTGCTTCGGACTTCTCTACTACACTGCATATTTTTGTCATGAATTCAGCAGAATATATATATGCAAAATACTATCAGAGCTCGCGAGCTCATGACCTGTGCGGTTGTGGAGGGTCCTGAAGAGAGGAAAGCCCTGAGCGTGGATTGCAGCTCTGTCGTCACCTGGTTGAATTCTTAATATTTGAACAAGAGACCCCTGCATTTGTTTTTCAGGCTGGATCCCACAAATTCTGCAGCTGGATCTGAGCACGAACTTAGCTACTGATATATGCAAATCCTTGTCCTGCGTGAAGTTAATCTCCTGATCCAGTGCCTCATGGGTCTTTCCGATTCTTTGCTCCACAGAGCAGAAGATGAAAGTAGTGGCTGACTTTCAAATCCTCAATCCAAGACCAGGCTCGCACGCTTATTATCATTCAGCGTCATCATTTATGTTACAGTGCATTAAAATTCAATCACCTTTGATATAGATAAATATGCATGAGATATTAATTAAAAGATGGAGGGAAGTAATAAGGCTTTCGGGGTGCAGGTAAAGTTAATTTGACTTTAAGATTCTTGCAAGCGTTCCTGAATGCCTAGAACTTAGCACATCTGCCAGGGAGATACAGCAGACATTCAGCATTTTACACACTTCATTGCCCTCTCTGAACCATCTCTAAACCTTTAACCTTAAACCTTAAAAATGTAGTGGGACAGCTATTTACCACCGTGTTGCTCTGGGTCAGTTATTTAAGGTTTCTCAGCCTGTAAAATGGAAAAACCATCCAAAAATTCAGAAAACCACAGACGGCAGTGAGGGTGACCCAAGAGGATGTACATCAGTGCCCACACAGGAGGACGGTGACCCCTGGCTCCATGCGGAAGCCCGCTTTCAAAAGCACTTCACAATAGTCACCTTTGACCAGCTACTACACTTCTAGGTATGTGCAACGGGAACCTATTCCTTGTTGTTTTATTTCGCTTTCATTGGAAAATATATAAAAAAATGAAGTCCTTCAATGGACCTCCTGGCCGAGGTTTAGCCTACTGGATAGCTCAGTGTTGGGGTCCCTGTGGGTGGCCCACTGTCCTCAGGGGGTGTGAGTATGGGGAGGGTCCCTGGTCTGGACACGAGGGTGGGAGCCCAGTCTCTCTGTTGTGGCTTGGGTTTCCTTAGGGACAGAGGGACAGAGGACCTCCCCAACCCTGGGGAGGAAGGGGACCCAGGTTCCCTAACCAAGACCTCCTGGCCTTTGGCTGCAGGCAGTTTTGAGAACTTGATTGACTTTCTCAGCCTTCCTGTCTCCTGACTGAGGGACTTTGGGGTGTAGGTGATGCTCATCTGTGCCTGCCTGTTCCATCCTCTGTCCTGAGGGGATCCAGGGACGGGGCCTGGGGTTCTGGCGGAGGGGTCAGGGCCTGCCTTTCTGGAGCTGGGCTCAGAGGGTTGTGTCCCCCACATCTCACTCCCAGGTGTGCTGCTGTGGCTGCCTGGTCTCCGGTGGCAGTGTTAGTGAGATGCCTTAGTCCGCTGGTGGGGGCCTGGGGTGGTGTGTTCCCTGTGTCTTAAGACCTTTATGAATCCCATGAGGATCTGATAAAAAAAATCCTAAAGACCTACCGTAAAAATTTCACATTCACACAAATCACAGTATACCACTGGCCCCTACAATCCATTCATGCACACCTAAATATGTACTTACCTATAATATCTAGCAGCCATTTTTCTGGACAGTAACCAAATATAACTTTAAATTTGAATTTTATTAAATTAAAATTGAAAATTGAAGGCCTCCATGTCACCGTACATGCTCAAAGTCACATATCATCTATTTAAATTTAACTTAAATTTTAATCAAATAAAATGAAATATATGAAATTCAGTTCCCATTAACTTCCCGGAGTTCAGGGGTCCATTACTTGAAGCCGGTGGCTAGCTTACCAAGCAGTACAAATATCTTTATCACTGCAGAAAGATACAGAATTCAGAGAACCCTCGTATAAGAGGAAGGACGTACCGGTAAGAAGTCAATATGTGTGGGATTAGGGGTGAGAAATTCAGTGCTGGGAAAGGGCAATGATATTTCCTAGTGCACATAAAATCAGCTTTTTTCATGCTTTCCCAATTGTGAATTCCATGGATGTGTGGAATGTCCTGCAAGATAACATGGTAACAGTAACTTTGTATTTTGTGTGGTATCTAGATTTTTGGATTTAAATCGACCCATATTTGAAAGCCAGGTTTTCTCCTTCAAGAGAAGTGGTACTTTTAGGCAAGTTTAACTTTTTATCTGTAAAGTGGGAATAGTAGCACTTATCTATCAGGATAATTTTCTAAATTAGAAACAAAAGACCTGAAAAACTATGCAATAAATACATTGATGTAAACCTGCAAAAGGCATAACACTTTTGACCTGAAGGAGCCTTGGATTCAATCTACGATCTCTGCCTAATTTTAACTGACAGTACTGAAAGATTTAAATTGGTATCTCCTAGTGCAATTGTGTCATCCTGAAGAATATTTTATCTACCATCTTTGCTTTCCTATACCAGAGAGACAATGGTCTTTCAATAAATTTTTGAATAAATACATGTTCAATGCCACAGAGCTAAGTGCAGAGCAAAGGATCTTACTTAGGACACTTAAATCTTTGTGATAATTTAGGGCAAAGAACAATGGGCAATGAGAAAAAAGAGATGCATTTAACTTTTTCTTTTGTGGCCTTTAATAATCATCTGAACTTTCTATCTCCAGTTTTCTCCATTGTGAAATAAAGACCTGAAGTTACATTATCTGTAAACTCCTGAGTTAACTTTTTGATTTCACATTTGATGTGTCTTCAATTTATAATCCACAGTACTCTCTCAGGACACAGGACAATAAGGCCTCCTCATCTGTCTGTGGTTCAGAGGCCAATTAATGCCAGAAAATACCTCAATTTCATTACTATTCTTAGTTATCCTTGCTCAAAGAAGGAATCTTGAAAGTTATATTTGTACTTACAATAGGGTGAAAAGTATTTTGAAAATAAACTGATAACATCAACTAAGAAGTAAAACATAGTCCATTTTCTTTGTTTAAAGTTTTCAGAATATCTTCTCAGGTTGGGGTTGGTTTTTTTTTTTTTTTTTTTTTTGAGCCCTCTCACAAGACACCTGAAGAGGATGGTCAGACCTCAGAGAGAAGTTATTGTGCTAAGTGTCCTTTCTGATTATACACAACTGCTTCTCAAGAGTCAAATGGAAACATCGTCAAGAGAGTGCTTAGTCCCCCTTA
The DNA here is from genome assembly GCF_012274545.1 of Fukomys damarensis. Lineage (NCBI taxonomy): Eukaryota > Metazoa > Chordata > Mammalia > Rodentia > Bathyergidae > Fukomys > Fukomys damarensis. The sequence goes on along the minus strand of NW_022900943.1, from coordinate 8,373,130 downwards.
AAAATAATCTTGGCCACTTCTTAAGTGAGAGCTGTAAGAGTGTTCACAACCTCAAAAAGAAAGGGACAGCTGTTTATGTAGCTCTTCTGGACATAACATGAAAATTAATTCAACAGATGTATTCAACATTATCCAATTTCCCATATAGTAGTTAAGAAACTTTTAGAGATATGTGTTAGCTGTTTTTCTTTTTACAATATCTATTGTTACAGTCCCAAATTAGAAGTAACAAAAGCTCTTTAAGGCAAGTGTTTGTGCTTCCATTAAGAGAAAAGAAAAAGCACAATAAAGGTCAAAAGTCAATAATGTATTTTAAGTCACATACACATGTGAAATAGAAAAGAGGAAAACCAATTATTTATGGAAGTGCTTTGGAGTTCTGAATCATTCTTCTACTACCCTAGCATCATATAAATATGAGTGCATAAATAATACAATCACAAGGTTAATATAAATGTCATTCAGTGTATTTTCTATGGATTCATAGAAAGTTCTTTTTAATTGTAATGTAGCACTCAAAGCAGTACTGTTTCACACACTCGGGTTTCCTATGTGTGTGCTCTACAGCAAGGGACATGGCACTGTGGCTCTGGTTCTGGTTCTGGTTCTGGGCCATAGTTCAGCCATGGGACCTTGCAAGCACTAACTGATCAGAATGGAGTTTTGTCAGAGTTTTTATTTATATTGTGCTTTATAAAATGATTTGAAAATGAGAAAGCAATGCATAAACACCTATGCATGTGAGTGCTGCTAAACAATGTACTTAAAGATTTATATTTTTAGAAAAAATTCAAAGAAATGGTAAGAAAACTGTTTAGCGAAAAGGCTACAAAGCAAGTGATGCTATTACAGAAGACTTACATAATTTGGGGCAGTGTCTTTAGATTCCTTGGGGGGAATTTCCCATGGGAAATCTGTAAGGTCCCATATCTTACAGAAAGACTTCCCTTTTTCTAATTTTCAAGGAATGAGTAACAGAACCATGCTAGGGTATACCTGGTTTTCCTTTCAATCATATTTTTTTTCTGGAATTGGTGAAAAGACTCAACTTTGACCAAACTATTCCTCAGGATTCTTTAACACGTTCTCGCCAGCTTGAGTCACTATGGTACACTTATGACTGCCCTATCAGGTGGCTTGTACCACAGCGCTACAAATAGATCTAACCACTGTTATCATTCTTTTTACCAATAAAATGAATCAAAAGCTGTCCAGTGGGACAGCCGTGCATGTACCACTGGTGGTTCAAGCTGGACAGCAGTGAGACATACGAAATACGGTCCTATTACGAACAGGTTGAACTCTAAGAAGGGAAACGGAATCCTCCTCTCTTGATCTGAATGTTATGGAAACAGAAGCTCTAATTTGCCTTTCATGATAGATTCAGGACACAGAAATAGCTGAAGGCAGAGATAAGGAAAACAGCCACAGGAGAATGAATGAATGACAAAAGAAACTCAGAGAAAACTGTCCGGCAAACATCTGAACAGGACACAGGCGCAAACATTTTCCTCTCAATCCCGAGCTTACCTATATTCACCGTTCGATTGTTCAAACCAATATCTCCACTCTTAATATTTAATCTAACTACATTTGAGCTTCTAGCTTTCATCATAATGATTCTTGGTGAAACAAATGAGTCACGTTAATTTTTAAATATCTACTTTAATATAGAAATTAAACAGGGGAATGGAATTAACATGAGAAAAAGAAAAATGGAAACAGTCTTTGTAGATAGGGAGGGCAGGGAAATGGGGAAAAAAACAAGAATCAAGACGGATTAGGCCAACACACAAATTTCCAATGATGACTGTCACTACATTATATACCATAAAGGTACCAAAAAACATCATTTTAAAAAAGGAACAAGTAATTAAACTTCAAAAGTTGTGCTTAAACAAGTTAGCTATCATCAGAAGGTTCTCGTTATGTGGCGCTGTTTTCTTCCATTTCTTTAACTTTTCTATTTGGGGAGGATTATATAGTTTTTGTGTTATATTTCCAAAAGACTGAATTTATGATATTTTGTTTTTGAAGAAATTATACGATTTCTGATATCATGTACTTCATTGTAACGGTACGATGGAATTTTAATTATCTTTTACATTTCTATTACTGCATGTTTTCAGTACGTGTTTACTTTCCACGTGTGGAGTTGGTACACGACAAATCTCAATTCCCTTTTCACCCACTTTCTCTCCCCTTCCTGTCCCGTCTCCTTTCCATCCCGTTTCATTTGAGAAAGATTTTCCTCCTTCCTATTATCTACCCTTCATTTTTCTCTTTGTTTATAATTTGGCTTCCTCATACAAGAGGAACCATGCAATATTTAAGCTCGTATAGTCTTGTGCAAGTGTCTTTGGAGAAAACATCTGTACGATCGCATTTATAGAGATGATGCGCTCCACAATCCGCTTAGTTTCAAACATCATCCGTGCCAGTTGCTTCCAGACCAAGGGAGCTGGTTTCTAAATGAACTGTATTTTCTGGGCTTCCTAGATAATTGACTTCCTTTAAATTTGGGCAATAGGAGGCACTAGAAAAGAGATAAGCAGGCAGGAAGAAAGATGGCCATTTCTGTTTCTGGTTCCAGCAGTATGATGGTTCCCACCACAGTACTGTCTAGGACGGGATGAGTCACTGCACACCCGGGCAGCCAGAGCACAGGCTGACCCTTTCCCAGTGGCTCGGCAGTCAGAGAAGGCAGCACTCCTGGTTCTCTGCCGACTGCAGTGCCAGCTCCAACAGCCAGAAGCAAGAGCCGCCCGGGACTCACCCATTTCTACCGGTCCCCAAACTCACTACTGCTGTTGCCTTTTGTGTTATTCGAGTCTTACATACCTTGTCCCTCCGTTTTGAGAACAATTCCTTTACTAGTCAACCTCCTCCCTACTGGAATAAACTAAAATGCTTTTTAATTGAGGACTAGATCCTAACAAATACAAATACCACATTCTTTTTCACCTTATTTTATAGTCATCGCAAATATCTAAATGTTACTCCATGAATAACCCACCTCACCTAATCTCTCTCTTTCAGAAATAGCAACTTGATTATAAAAAAGACTAAAGTCCAACTGAAAAATCCTGGCTAAATTTCACTCTCCCCAATATTTCTTTAATAAATGAAGCAGTTCCCCTTGTGGATAGGACATACATTTCATAAGGCATCTACTGCTCACTACTTGCCCATAGCTGTTATACCTATATATGACACATACAATTTCTAAAAGATTAATTTTGGAATTTTAGAATCACGATTTACAAACGACAGCACAAATTTCAATCTAAAGGCCTGTTTCTCTGAAGTTCTATCTTATCATCTACCTACTTGTTCAAAACGGAATTTCTTAAAGAAATTTAAATTTCTTAATGAATTAGGTTATTTAAATAGAATTTCAACTCATCTCCTGGTGCTCAATTGTACCCGTCTAAAAACAAATCGTTTTTTATACCTTATTAAAATATCTCTGTGGTTCACCATCGTCTTTAAGATTTTTTCATCTAATGCAACAAATTATTTTGTGGCAAAGATTACGCACCAAGCCTCCCATGTTAAGACTTTTGAATCACGGTTCTTATTTTTTCCCTATTCCCCTCCCCTCCTTTAAACCCCTCCACCTCTCCCTATTTATAAAGACTTCTTTTCCATTTTTTCCTCCTCTCATATTTACTCCTTTCCCTTCTTTCCTTTTCCCTACCTCTCTCATTTCCCCTTCCCCTTTGGACCTTTTCTTTTTCACATTATCAATTATACAGATATATCATGTAAAGGTACAGATTCCCAATGATGAATGTGATCATATTGTGTACCTAAAATGTTCTAATAAACTTAATGAGTAATAAAACAATTCTGAATCAGGCACACGCCTTCATGAATTTTATGATCTGGTAAAGGAAACAGATTTTCAAGATGCAGCCTAACAAATAATTAAGGAGACCGTGCTTATGGAAAGTCTTAAAACTTTAAAAAAAAAGGTGCTACAATGGGAATGTACATTTTTAAAATTTCTTTTGACTGAATGTAGGCAGTGCTAAACTACATCCTCAGCACCTTTTAAATTTCACTTTGAAGTAGGCCTCACTAAGTTGCCAAGGCCGGCCTGGGATTTGCAATCGTCCTTTCTGAGCCCCCAAACACCTGGGATTCCAAGTGTGTGCCAGGGAGACACACAAACGTGTGTGTGCACACACAGTTACCACACATAGTCTTCAGTACGAACTTGGTTTAATCTCCTAATTTATATCCAATGTAGCGACTGAGTGTGCTGTACAGCCCTGTTCCTTCTCCGAAGTCCTGAACTCCTACACATCTGCACCTCTGCACATTGAATTTCTGGTAAATAATCACTGTTCTTCCTTGATAAGCATCACACATATATGTACACATGGATGTGTAACAGACCTAAATGTACAAGCTCCCCATTCCGTAAAGGAGCCACTTACTTGACTTTTTTACGCATCCTCTGTTTTTTTCTTCAAAATTCTGAACATCAGAGTCTAGAGTTTCCTGCTTCTGAGGTTTGTGTAAGTGGAATTGCTGTGTGTATCCTTCGGTGTGTTGTGTCTTTTAGCCAATGTTACGGAGAATTCATTAATTTCATTAGGAGTCAGGATAATCCGTTCATTTTCTCTGCTCAGCAGTACTCATCAGAATGACTATTTCACTCTTCAGCACCTCCACTGTGTGAGCACGTGTTATTTCTAGGCCGTCAGGATTATGAGCAGGGATTCTGTGACGAGTCCTCTGTAAATTGGTACTCACTTAGAAGATTTTCTAGAGGGCACATGCAGATGTGGCTTCAGGGTACATAACCTGTACTTTTACCATAGACTGTCTTTATATTTTATAAAAATGTCAATTTACATTCACACTACAGTGTATGAAAATTTTCCATTGGTTTACAGTTCAGTAACAACTAGTACTGTTGAATTTAAAAGTTGTTTGCCACTGCCTCGCAATAAGGTGGTATAATACCTCATATAGGGCTGGGGATTTAGCTCAGCGGTTCCACCGCCTGCCTTGCAAACAGCGTAAAGACCTGAGTTCGATCCCCGGTACCAAAAAAAAAAAAAAAAAAA